>NC_136060.1:406566186-407027758 GCF_964261635.1 Lissotriton helveticus
ATCATAGACTACTGCTAAATGGAGTACCTGGTCTCAGTTTCGATTGTCTGTTGCAAATAAAGACAAAAGATGCTAGTTTACACAATTTGGACCCAAGTACATTTAGAGTACCATCCTCCCAGACTATAAATCTCCAGCACCTAACCAGTAACTCTCTAGTGTTTATAGGTGCACTACAGATAACCAACAACGGAGACCCCTGTCTCCAGAACCAGATCTCGCATTACAAGGCCACACTTGGATCACAAGCAACACACCCTTCCCATAAGACATTGGGTTAAGTAATATTCTATCGCCACAAAATGCCCTTACTACGCCTTCATGTTACAGCTCCCACTAATTCATTTTTTCATATGGTTTGCAACTCAACTGACTATTAGAATCTCCTTAGGGTATCGAAACCACCATCAATAATCTATACTACTATTATAAAGGAAGAACTTTGAACCTTTGAGGCGGGTAAACTCGGGAACCACAGCGCCAATCCACACACCCGATACATCGTTGTAATCGTCAGGGTGTGCAGATGGAGATAGGCTATATAAACGTAATAAATATACGTTATTTAAAAAATTTACCGGAAAAAAAAGTAGTCCCTTGGAAGAAGCACCGGCCGCGACGTGCGTGCCCGACGTGATTAGCGGCGTCCAGGAGCGTGAGGAGGACCAGCGGACATGGCACGGGGAGGAGCGGTGAGGAGCGGCGGACAGGCAGTGAGGAGCGGCGTACAGGCGGGGAGGAGCAGTGAGCAGCGGATGAGGTAGGTTATTTATTTATTTAGGAGCGGTGAGCGGCGGAAAAATGAAGCAAAATGAAAATCGTGAGCAAGAGGAAGCAAACGGAGCATTACAAAAGTGAGCGAAACGGTGCATTACTGGAGGAAAAAGTTACGTGTGCAGGTTACAAAAGCGTACGTCATGAGCAAGAGGAAGCAAATGGAGCATTACAAAAGTGAGCCAAACGGTGCATTACAGGAGGAAAAAGGTTACGTGTGCAGGTTACAAAAGCGTAGAAAGTAAACATAGAGGTATAGGAGGAAATAGTGACGTGTGCAGGTAGCAAAAGGAAGCAAACGGAGCATTAGAAAAGTGAGCCAAACGGTGCATTGCAGGAGGAAAAAGTTACGTGTGCAGGTTACAAAAGTTTACAAAGTAAACATAGAGGTATAATACTGCAATATATGGAGGAAGGCTCCGGGGCACCCACGGGCAACGTCGGGGCGGGCGGGGGCCCTGAAGCCTAATTGCTCCCGGACAACGTCGGGACGGGCTGCTACAAAAGCGTACAAAGTAAACATAGAGGTATAATACTGCAATATATGGAGGAAGGCACCGGGGGACCCACGGACAACGTCGGGGCGGGCGGGGGCCCTGAAGCCTAATTGCTCCCGGACAACGTCGGGACGGGCTGCTAGTAACTAATATTGCGAAAGACATCTAATTTGGATTCAATTGAAAACAGTGTATTTCATAAATGAGGAGATGGGTCTAGCTATGCCACTGCCCCCCTGCTGAGACACAGCGGAAGCAAATGTGAAAAATAAAATGATAATAAAACCATTTTATCATTTTATTTTTCTTAGGAAGTCAGAGCCCGCCGAGTCTTGGGGAGAGGCCAGGACCAACCTGAGAGCGTCACTGCGTCAGCAGAAAAGAGAAGGGGTGAGGGCACTGTAAGTATGGATGTTGGTTTGGCCAGCGATCTTAGGACGGACAAACTGACATGCACTTATGGGGTGGAGAAATGTCTGACCGAGCGTCAAATCAGCCCACTCAGGCCAATCACGGCACTGCTCTTATGCTGGTAAATAGTATTGCCAGCGTGTGAGCAGAATCTGGATTGAAGTCTGGGGTCCTGTGCAGGGAATTGCGAGTTGAGACCGGAGCACTGAGGCAGCAGACGCAGTGGCAGGTAAGTGTTCTTTTATTTCTTTTCATCCCCCACCACGTTGTCCCACCATTTCTAGTTACAAGCAATCATCACTGGTTACAATGCAGTGATGCGACTTCCTACAGAACTAGACTAACCATACAGCTACTGCTTCAGCCTGCTTTACTAAAGACTCACACACGAAACAACAGTGTTGCACTTTAAAGAACTTTATCATCAGCGAGATGATTGACATCCTGAACTCCCAAGCACCGGCATATGACCCTGACGACATCAACGTATTGCTTGCCGACCTCAAATGCTCCCCCTACCCTTACAGTAAACACCCACACTCCACCAAAGACCCGCTGTTCAGAAACCAATGTTTCCACAGCCTACTCTAGCCAAAGCTTACAGCCAGCAATTGCTCCATCAGAATGAAGGCAAATAACCAACATTAAACACTCCTGTTAGAAGACTTTGCAACTCAAATGATCCACCACACATCTTGCACATTCATCTTTCAAGATGCTAAAGTAGATAAGTTCAACACCATTATAAGTGAAGCCTCTAACAGAAGAGTTCTTTTCAAGGCCATCAAGCACTATATCTAAACAGCTGAAAACTCCTCCAGGATGCTCCAGGGAAAGAACACTGTTAGCAGCTACATTTTGACTTAGAAGATCAAAAAACAAGACACTTTGTAGTGTGAATTCAGGCACAGCCTTCACTCTCTTGGTGTATCCACACACCGCATTCAAAGGAGCACATTGTAGCACACTTCCACTGATTGTCTTTCAAGAACCCATTGAAGGCGGGCATGCACCTACATCCATAGTGAGCGCTGTCACTGCCCTCTCTGACCTGTACTGATGGAGTACGTCTCCCTCACCCATCACATTTTCCAGATTTCTTCAAGACACAACCAATCCTGCCACTGTTGAAGATGCCCAACCGAGACCATAGTGATCACAGAAAAGACTCCCTCATCATCCACTTGCAGCTTGTTGGGAAGATAATTGAAGAGGCAATCACCACCCAGCTACAAGAGATCAAAATCAAAACACTCCTCCAAGACCATAAACCTTTAGCACTTAACCATTAACTGTTCTAGTGTTTATAGGTGCCCTACAGATAACCAACAATGGAGACCTCTGTCACATCATCCAAGCTCAACTACTCAGCACCCTATGATACCATCTAACATGAAGCCATTTTCAGCACCCTGTAGTTGAGGAGTTTGCACAGAATTGTGCAATAATGGTTCCAGTCGCATGAGAAAAACAGATTCCAGTTCGCCCTGATGTGTTATACCTGGATCTAGCAAATTTCCCTTGCCTGCAGTGTCTTCAGGGCTTCATTCTAGCTACAGTGCTATTCAGCCACTAGTTGGAACTCCTAGGAGCCCAAACAAAAGCATCGAGCCTTGTTAGTATGCAGATGCCACCAGCTCTACCTGAAGATTCAGTCTTGGTAAGCAGCATCACGTTTTGGTACAACTGCCCTGACCACACCTGGGTCTCAATGCTCCATAAGCAAATCTGACAAGTTCGTTTTGTTATCCACTTCCAGAAGGAACTGAAGACACATTTTTTCACACAAGAGCCTGACCATACCCCCACTCGTGTACCGCATCCCACTGTTTTATAGGTCTCCTTATATGCAAA
The DNA here is from genome assembly GCF_964261635.1 of Lissotriton helveticus. Classification (NCBI taxonomy): domain Eukaryota; kingdom Metazoa; phylum Chordata; class Amphibia; order Caudata; family Salamandridae; genus Lissotriton; species Lissotriton helveticus. The sequence goes on from NC_136060.1 coordinate 406,569,723, forward strand.
TGTCCAGTTCAGTGTAACTATGAGAGTAAGGACTGTCCATCACCTGAACCCCAAAGGAGCGAAACTGGTTCCCACCAGTGGGTTTGGTTAAAGCCTGACTGATCCTTGCTTAACAGTCCATGGTCCTCCATTAGAAGCTAAATCCGTTTATATACCAGAGCTTCCATAATCGTGCCCACTATTGGCAGATCATCAGAAAAGGTAGATGTTTACTGTTTCTTGAGGGCAGCAGGTATGATCAACCGCTACCTTGTTTAGAAAGGGATGGCAATATTAGTTCATTGCAATACCAAAGCAGGACAAAGGACTTCTGACCTGTGCAGAGCATTCGTACCAACTTTGTACTACGACATACATGCTAAACTCAACTCATTAAGATCCGAGAAGGAGGATTGTGTGTGTGTGTATTAGTACATCATGAACACTGTAAAGCACAAACTCGATTACAGTACCTCACAAGCATAGCATTGTACCCCAACGTTTGTTACTCCATAGCATTGACGTCTAGAGGGAGTTTTGCTCATGATTTTAACCTTTTTCTTGACTGTAATAAAGGAGCTGTCACCCTTGTAAACTTACCATTGAAGAAGTGCTGTTTTTAGGTCGAGCCTAGAGCAGCGCATGCGATGCTGCTCGACTTTTAGTAAGTGGGTTTTAAAAGTGCTACCCACTGGCTTTTGCTGGCCTATTGCTTGCATTCACGTGAGTGTGAACGTGCACAGCTGCCAGCTTTCGAGCGCGATTACTTTCACTTTGGGCACTGCTGTGCACGCACCACTCGCGTATTTGCTGGTGCGCACGTGCACTCCCCCACCTCTCCCACTTGTTTCTTACTGTCACCCTTTCAGCCTGGTTGCTTTTAGTCTGCTTATCAGTAGTATATCTTTTTGGCCCAAATACGCATGCACGTGAAATCCCCCACCCCTTCCACTTGTTTCTTACTGTCACCCTTTCAGCCCGTCGCTTTTAGTCTGCTTTTCAGTTTTTCTTTTATGCGCGTTATTCACTTCAACCGCTGCATGTCACACGAGGAGTCAGGGGTTGAGTGTGTTTAGTCTGGGGCCCTGGAGTCACCACAGGTCACAGTTACAGTACACTGTCTCTACAAGTGTGCACCAGAGGTCTCTGATGTTTTCGAGTGGACAATAATAGTTTGCTTTTTCCACCTGGGTGCCAGCCCAGCTTTCCATGCACTGGTGTCTGTAATTAGCACCTCTTTAGAAGGCATCGCCTGCGCTCCCTCACCGTCACCACCTGGTCTCCGTGGGCGCTGTCGTCATCTCAGGGTGCGGCTGACACTCTAGCCGGAGCAGGAGGCGGAAGGAATTCAGGTGTGCAGCCCTCTTATGTTCAGCACCTTATACATTCAGGACTACAAGTCCCAGAATGCAAAGCTAAAACCTGGCTTGGCTGAGCTACTCGTGCATGGGGCTAAGGAACTTGAGAGCACTGCACAGTAGCCGGAAGCCCCTTTTCTCAGCAGCAAAGCAGTTCGGGCTGCTGCATGCCACTAGGAAATCGCCTGGCTTGAGGATAGCAGGGCTTGTTTTCTTGTTAATAGCTTCCTTATTTCCACTCCCACACAAACGGACCTATGTGAGAGCATATGCTGGACCCGAGTTGCAACTCAGTAATTTGTGTGACGTGTTGCGATTTTTTTTCACTGCATTTCATACTTTCCAATATTTCGAAATGTGACGTCAGTCATGTTTGGGCGCTTTAAATCCTTGGAAAAGGCTTATCACTCTGCACCGCAGAAGCAATCTTACCAGCGACAGACGGAGGAGGCCTTTAAAATCACCCCTTCTTACTCCGTAAACAAACACAGAGCTCCCACTGCAAAGGACTAATACCCCTCATCCTTCATGCTGAAGTAATTCCCGCCAGAAGAAAATTCCTTCATAATGAGGAATTTAAAAGATCATCAGATGAAAGTGGTGCGACGGGACGACTTTGAAGGGCTTTTAACACTAAAGGTAAATTTCAGGGCGTTAACAAATGCCTCACGACAGAAACTCTAACAAACAAGTCTCTAAATATTTTTATTACTTGAATTAGAACAAGCATTTGCATAGCCAATAGGTCTCGCCTTTGGGACCTTTATAAGTGTTTAGACATGCAACAGTTGATTTTGTTGCACCAAGGATATTGTGCTGCATAACTAAATACTTCTAAGGTCCCAAAAGCGAGACTTATTGGCTATGCCAATGCTTGTTATCCTTCAGATTTTGGCACTGGACGTGTAAAAAGAGAGAATCTCGACGATGAATTAATGTTCTACTTTTTCATTTATTTCTTTTTATTTATTTATTTATTTGCTTTTATAGCGCTGGACTCGTCCCCCGAAGGGGTATCTCCGCGCTTTAGCTCGCTGTAGATGTCAGACAGTGCCTTTAGGACATGCAGGTAGGAGGCTAAGCCTCCCGAAACAGGTGTGTTTTAAGTGCTTTCCTGAAGGAGAGAAGATTGGTGTTATGTCGCATGTCAATCGGGAGCTTATTCCAGAGAGAAGGTCCTACATAAGAGAGTGCTCGGCCGCCCTGCCTAGCCTTCTTGATGAGGGGTATTTTTAAGAGAAATTGACTGCTGGAGCGCAAAAGGCGTTCCGGTGTGTAAATATGAAATTTCTGAGTTAAATAGTGAGGGCCTGATCCAAAGAGACTCTTATGTATGAGTCTTTCTCATTAGTATGAAAACTGTCACTAGCTTATTGTATTTCTTTTTTTAAATGCACATAACAGGAGGAAATGTATGGATTTTATGCTGTTGCTATGGACATACTAGTTCAACAGTGCAACACCTCAAGATGAAAAAAGTTTTGTTCATCTGGTGACTGTTACATTAGCATTTTGAAAATATTTTAATCTAAGCCCAGTTCGTGTACTGTGTTTGCACACAAACGCAATACTGCCGCATCAATTTTGCAGCCTTACTTGAAGGTTTAAGGTACGAAGGCTTATTGGACTTGAATTTGAAAACCTTTAGGTTCTTATAATCCATGCTGATGACCTTCATATATCCTCTGAGGGTAAGTCCTTGTTCAAACTATTTGAGTTGTATTTATTCCCCTGCCCTTGATGCTAAGGGGAAGTCATAAAAATACTGTTACGTCATATTTGTATGGGTAGCTTGACTTCATTTACCTTGAAAGCTGAATGAAGGCATATTAAAAAATACTAATAAGGACCATATATTTATGACGAGCCCTATCCTGAACCTCGAAAGAAGATGGAAGGTACCAAAATACTGTCTCGCTGACAAAAAGAACTTCAAGGGAAGTCATAGAAGTACCCCAATTAATCGAAGACATTTTAGTTTACTAGTCTAACTCTAGTCCTAGAATATTTACGTGACGTGGTCTGGGGGCACTGTGAAAACTATGTCTCAGGTTTAAATAGAAAATGATCCTGTCATCAAATATATTGATTGTCTTCCTGTTCCGCACTGTTGCTTTTAAGGGAAATTATACATAGCTTTCGAAAAACATCAAAAGAGGAGCTAGAATTGTTGAAGTTCGTCCTGTGCAACTTGCAAGGTGGACACAGATGGGCACCAATAGGCTTCATACTGCAACCGGGATCCCGAAGAGGGCAGGGAATATGTTTTTACACAAACTTGATGTGGTGTACATCTCCACTACAGAGTGGGGCGAGCACAAATAAAACAGACATTTTTCACATGTTTTTGTACATGTACCCGGATTTTGTGAGCGTGCACAGCAAGAGACACTGGGACATTAATGGAAGGCAAAATCTGAATCCAAAATACCTAAATGGAGACCTCGCGCTGCACAGCAACACTAAAGAGCAGGCACAGAGTAGAAGCACACACTCTGTTTGTGCCTGTATGCTCTGGCAGCCTTTAATTATAACCTTCTTCTGGACCTGGTATCTAGATGTGGAAGGTGGTGTGGTGTCGTGTGATGTTGCTGGGTGGCACACTACATGTCGCCCTAATATGGATTTGAAACATAAAATGAACCATGTCCCATAATTGTAATTGTGGTATCCTCCTTCGTTTGTAATCCTGCAACCTTTCAGCCTTAGGCTGTAGTGACCTATGTTTCTGGTTTGAAAATTGTACTACTCTTGGAAGGCTAGTAATCGATTTCTCAACTCGCATACCCAGAAGTACTCGAGGTTACCACTCTACCAATCTTAAAAGGGAAATCCAAAACCAATTTATGTAATCCAAATTTAAACTTATATTATAAAAAATTACTTATACATATGTATACACAATCACAATAAAAGCAATTAAAAACAGAATACTTTATTTCGCACAATATTAGAGAGAGACACAATATGAGACGTATATTTGTCATTTCATCAGTCAGTTTAGGAATCGGTCACAGTAATAACACGGTTTCATCGTTTTACATGAAACACTTCGTTCCTCAAATTTAACCCTAAAAGAGAAACGTGTTGCGCGTTTTGGTGGTAAAAATCAGGATGAAGTCACCTTCCTCAGGACAATAACATATCTATCCCTCTTAACGAATGGCCTAGGAGATTCATCTAAACTATGAAGGTGAGACCAATATTCAGGCTGTTCTCAACTTTTTGGAAGAATCAGCGATCGTTCCTAGTTAAAAACTCTCTTGCGAGGTATGTCACTTCTTATCCCGCCTAAAAAGGTGTGGAAAGTGATTTTAAAATCAGTATAAAGTGGTTGATCTTACTGCGGTTCAAACAAGTCTTTCCTTGGCGTGAGCATTTGGCCAGTGGAATAAATGACATTCCACAATATCCCCAGTTCTCTGTGTCGCTCATCATGTTTTTGCGAGGTTTGTCAGTCCCTTGAGAGATATCACCCTCTGATGGCGTTGACCGATTCAATTTCCTAGTCTTTATTTGATCTAGGCAAATCCTGATTCCTTTCTTTACCGCTAGTGGTTAAGGGTCAAGGGTGGGCTATAGTACTGATGCATCTGCCAGGGGGTTGGCAGCCCTCTTTTGTAATTGTCCTCCATCCTGCAGCACTGACTGGGTGACTGGCGCCGTCTCTGGGACGCACTAGAGCAAGCTGCGATGGGAGGCTGCCGTGACTTGGAGCAGAGGCCTTGAATTAGAAGTGAAAGACCTCCTTTATCCAATCATCACACCTTGGAATAGGATAAGGTCAGCAGTTTTTTAGGTCTCAACTAGTCAGGGCATGCGCTGTCTCTTCGAGACATGCTGTATTTTCTCTGTGGGCTTACAGCCCGCCCATTGCTTTTTTATGCATCTCTTCGATTGTCGTTCAAAAATGCTTGCTTGCTAGTGGTTAATGATTCCTCTTTGTGCTTCCTTTGTGTTTGGTGTCCTCCTACAGAGCACCGCCCAAATACGGTTAACATTACGCTTCTATGTTTGTGTTTATTTGGGGGACTATTTTTTCTTTGATTCCTGCTTGTGTCACTGTTTGCCACTCTTTAGTGGTTCAGCTTCGGTGCCCGTCGCTTAATCTCCATGTCCCGTTCAAATACCGAGAGGAAGTGTCAGACGCTTCAGATGCTGTTTTCAAAATCGCCTCATTAATTTTCTCTGGCTTCAAAGTGCAAGAATTTCCCAAAACCCATCATGCTTCGCTGCTTGTTGCTTTAGCGTGCCTCGATCACCGAACCTTGGGCAGCCAAATATTGCAGCACAGTTAAGGGCAAGGCTTGGGTAACTCCTATCGCATTTTCTCTGAAGCTTGTTTATATAATGTGAACACAAGCGACCTAAAGGTGGTGGAACACTTTACATGAGTGCTAGTTACATTTCACAATGTCAGATTAACTTTGGAGATCATTTTTATAGTGCACGCACTCAACTGACACAAAGGTATTGAAGCGCATTACAAAAATGCACGTTATATTACACAAGGTTGGATTCATTCTTTTGTTTTAGGTGCGCGAAGATTAAGTGATGTTGACTCCACCCCTGTTTATTCATTATTCTCCTCTAGCTGACAAATGGAAGCAGTATTCGTCCCTCCCCCCTCCTCCCATGCCGCTGCATGCCCGGCCGCTGCCTGTTCCTGTTGTTCTCCTCCTTTTAGAGCTCGTATTTCAAAGCACATTCAGGGCAGCTCCCTAGAGCCTGTGTGGCATTTTGTATTATATAATGTGAACTCGAGCGACCTGAAGGTGGTGGAACACTTTATATTAGCGGAAGTTACATTACAATGTCAGATTCATTTTTGGGGGCATTTTTATAGAGTGTGAACTCAACTGCCCCAAAGGTATTGAAGTACTTTACAACAGTGCACGTTATATTACACAAGCTCAGGTTAATTTTTTTGTCTTTAGGTGCGCAGAGATTAAGCGATGCCAGTGCTGTCCCGGTTTATTCATTATTTCCCCTGTTCCTGATAAATGGGTGCATTTTGTTGTTGTTGCTGTGTCCAGTGCTCCTATACCTAAGAAGCTGACACAGAGGGTGGGCAAGGGGCCTGTTGGTGAAGGAATGGTGCAAGCAGTGTTTTCAATAGAAAACTCTGGAGAAGGGTGGCTGGTGAATAGAGGCCTGGGGGAGGAGGGATATGACGTCTCCGCCATTGCAACGTCCTCTGCTTTTTTTCTTAGGCTATTCAATACTCCATTAATGCAGTCTCATGCAGAATGTTATAGTGCTGTTGACTTGCATCGAGGCATTTATCTTACAGTCCGTGCATTAAAAAGCCTTGGAAATGTGTCCATGAATGTTTCCTGAGGCAAGCAGGTATTCCTGAATCACACTGCATGACCCAGTGCGTAGTAATTGTGTAGCTCCTCCTTTCCTGGCGGCACAGAACCCAGGATAATGTGCTGCATGGCTAGAAACTTTTAAGGTCCCAAAGGCATGACTTGAGGGCTGTGCCAGTGCTTGTTCTGTATCCCGTCTGGGATTTTAAACACAGGCACATAATGTTCCCAGACTTGGCCTTGGTGCTAGTGCTCGGGCTGTGATATTAATTCGAGCCCTGTCGCAGTGCGTTGAGTTTGCGGACACGGTGGCGCCTCCAGGCAGGCCAAGCTCCTGCATGGCACGCAGCCATGGGTTGGTCCACTGGTGCCACCGCTCAGGCTCTGATGCAGGTCAGTGTCTGATGTGCACCAATAGGTACTCTCTGCCGCGGAGGATAGCACCGGGTCTCTGTTGTTGGGCAATGAAGACACAGGTTGCACAGTCACCAGTGTTGCGTTGATTTAATGTTTACTATGATGTATTGCAGAATTTGGAGTGTTGATCTATCTATATGGGTTGGTTTTAGAATGTTGTGTGGATGGCTTGGAGCGGATTTCTAAGAGGCTGTTCCTCTGGGTTGCTGCTCTACAAGAAGTTAATGAAAGCTTTGTACACCGCATTTGATATACTTATGTACACTTCAACGAGCCTCGTCGCCAGTGTGGACCTTTCTCAGCAGAACACGCCGAATCCATGCTCTCGGTCAGTCTTTATAACCTGTGCCACACCTGGCGTCAGGATGCGTGAGACGGTGCGGCCTGTGTGCCGGTGGCACTCAACACTAAACTCATGCACATCCACGTACCCGCAGCATTAATATGAAAAGAAGTGCATGTCCTCCTTGGAAGCAGCAGGTGTGTCTGCAAGCTGCAGCCTATGTACAAAGAAGCCGTGTTTGTTGTGTGGAACCAGGGCTTTAAGTGGGCCGGGTCTCCAGGGGTCTGAGCACCGGCAGTTTTTTAAAAGGGGCCTCGAAACTGGTCTCTATCGGGCTCTGTTTTTTTCCGGACTGCAGTGACAGCAGTTTGCTGTCACTGCAGTCCGAAAAAAAGTGCCAGGGCGCAAAACAGCCCGATAGAGAGAGACCCGTTTTGAGACAGCAGGCACATCGATGTGCGCTGCCCACACTGCTCACTTCCCACTAGCAGAGAAGTTACGGCATGACGTCATGCCAGGTGAGGGTGGTGGGGGAAGGGAAATCCTTTTAAAGAATCATTTTCTTTCTGGATTTCCCTTCTCTTTCTGAAACGCAAGAGCAGCAACTTTGTGGTAGGGTCACCAGGGCTTCAATTGGAAGCTTTTTCAATATTATATGTAACGAGCCATAGTTGCAGCTTATTTATCTTATGCAACTAATAACAATTGACAAAGCCAATAGTCCTGACTTGTTGTAGGTACGATGTTACTTGTTGTATCACATACCTGGATGCAATGGCAGAAACAGCAATATACAAGTCGGGCGGCACACTATGCTAAACACAGATTTTTAGCATAATTGTTTTAAAGCCACGCCCCTAATTACACTGCCACGCCCCTTTGAGAGACCCCCCAGTTTTTTGATCCCACTTAAAGCCCTGTGTGGAACTGCATGCTTGTTGCTAGTACAAGTGGAATGCTGCCTCCATGAATGGACCTTGCGCCACAGTCATCGTAAAAATTCTCTCTTAAAGCCGGATATCATGATTTGTGAAGTTGAACTCCAATGCGTACTTCTTTACAAGTACCGCGGCCTCTTATTACACGGCATTCTCGCGATTTGCTATGTTTCAAGTATTTAAAGTTACCCGTGAAAATAAAAAGATCTGCACTTAATGCTTGACCCGGAAACATGGCTACAGGAAGCTCGTTGTGCCCAGTCTTGTCAGTGGGCATCGCTGTAATCGCCTGTGATGTCATTGGCTTTTCTTATCTTGTATCAACAGTCAGAGTTCAGGGCTAGACTGCACAACAAAGAGAAAGAACATCCGGCAGCGTTTCAAACTCTGCAGCCTCCGAGAGAGCTGTGTTGGGAACACAAAGAAGGCCTTTGATAAATAGTATAAGGGAAGCGTGTAGGTTCGATCTAATGTGAGCAGTGGTTTGGAGACTACTGGATGAACATGCATTTTTTTAACCAAATCAGTCAGGGTTTCTATGAGTACATTACATGTTTACAGCAGGCAGACGTACACGTCTTTACTCAATGTTAGAGTAACGTTCTATTTAAAAAATGCAATTAAATATAAAAAGAAGAAAATTCTCTGTAGGAGCTGAAAAAGACCAACAATATTTCATATGAAATGTCGTATTTTCTCAAACATTAAAAGAAATCGAACGCGGGGTGAATCTCCACTCTCCCCGCCCACCTCTTCCCCTGCCCGATCTCCCGGGCTTCTCTTCACCGGGGGAGACGCTCCCACGGCGGTTCCCTCTGTCTGATAAGGTGTTCAGCCCACTACTCTTTCCATGGCCAGGATGCGGCCTGAGTCTTACAGACGTGATATGGGTTCTCTCCGCCAATGTGACACTTCTCACCTCTAGCACCCATACCCATGCCTTCGATTGTATGGCTGTTATAGATTGTGCCCCCCTCCCCCCACACACACCTGCCCTCCTGTCCAGAGTTGGACATCGTCTCAGATTCGATTAAACCTGGGAATGCCTTGCGGACACCAGGGTTAGCACCATCCATGCCAGTAGACCGCATGGTGCAACCTGAATCCTCCAGCTCCTACCATTCCTATATAGAAGCAGCAGAACACAGCTACTCCCTGTTGGATAACTGCTGTATTCAGAAGGCACACCAACATCTGTGTAATTCATCATTTGTAAGTGATTTTATGTCAGGTATTTGGGGACATTATTAATTGTAACAGAAGCATTGGGAACGTAGATTGCTGTACACAGACTAGGAAGATGTGTGGGAATGAAATGAGACTGGATTACAGAAATGTTGTGCAACTATGACACTGCCAGACAGTACCCTTGTAGATAGCTAAAATGGGAATGATGCAGCAAGCTACTGTAACAGTGGTACAGCTAAGAAGGGCACCCCTTTTCAGGTTACTCCGTGCCACGTAATGGACCTACTGTGGTTTATATGGTCGGGTACTTCCTATAACCCCTCAACAACTCAAACCCCGGGTGCCAAAATGTTCCCGTCCCGGTCTCCCATGCCCCAAGTTGTTGGACAACCAGACTAGGTGTATGTAGGGTATTATAATTAGGGGGGAGTGACCCCCCCGGCCGTATTTATTAATAGAACAAAACAATATTCAAACATTTCAAGATACAGAAAATTTTTTCTCAGAAAGTACAGTTTACATTGATAGACACATTTTGTTGCAAGGGCTAACCGTAACACATTCTAATACAGAAGGCACTCCTACCGTAAATCTAACAATGCACGATATGACTTTCTTGCGTGTCCCTTTTTGAGCCTGACGGCAAAGTCAACGTCTGGCAAGCTTCTCTCCCCTCCCTCTTCTAGTCCCAGGGTACTGCCACTATTACTCCTGGAGCAAGGTTGCGCAAGGGGTACAGCTGCTCGGACGGATCTTTTTCCCCCGGGCCCCCCCTGCGCCCTGGCCTTGAACTCCATAAAAGGGGGCCGCAGACTGCTGCGCACGTGTGTACAGGGGTGGCCCCAGGCCAACTGGGAAGGATGACTCCCCGGCCCCCATACCCCGACAGCCTACTTATCGGCTGTCACTACCCCCGGAGTTACATGGTGCTGACCGCTAAGACCGCAGACTATGCTTACCAGTGTTGACCTTACCGCCACAGGCCAGCATAGTTGACTGACTATCCGGCCCCCCAGCCTGCAACTAGGAAGGTCCTGAACTCTGTTTCAAATCGCTAAGCCAGGCTATGATGTCATAAAAAATTAAAGGGACGAGTGGGGGGCCAGCCGGCCAGTGCGTGGATGAGGGGGAGGCAGCAGTGAAAGCAAGAGGCTGCCTCCCCCGCAGGCTCCCCCTTTTAAGGGTTGGAGGAGCCCTGAGGCGATTTCCGGGATGTTCCTGAACCGGAAGCATTAAGGTGCTTCCGGTTCATAAGGCTCTGCCTGGCGCCTATTGGCTGCCGGGTGGGAGGGGGTCCGCGTCACTGGTGACGCGTCCCCCCCCCCCTCTTCCTGTGGGGGTGTCGGGGCTCGGGCGACCGCCATAATGGCGGCCCGTCCCATTCTGGTCCTGGCTCTGGCAATCACAGTGGAACAAAAACTATGCATTATTGGACACTTCATTGGTGCGGGAAGGTGAGCTTACAAGTTAGGTCAGGGATACCTATTGAAGACCGTGATCAGCATTAGGGAGTAGAGGCAGTCATACAAAAAGGTACTCTTCACCCACATTAACAAAGATCAAAACAAGAATTGCTTGATATACCAAGGCCGTATCATGTGTAAACATGAATGAATAAACTTTCTCAATACAGAGGTGGGGATATTCTAAAAAGGAGAAAAAAATCTGTGGTTATGGGGAAGATCATCTGGGCTGGACTTGTAGAAGAATTCTCTATCATAAGACTATACTTAAGCATACTAAATTAGCATAACTTCAAGCTGCAGTATATCTCTTATGAGTATTTGAACCATTGTATCCTCTTTGAATGTGTATTGATGGTAATGCTCTGCATGTGGTGTGATGTATTGAGACCTTGAAACTTTGTTCCTGTGATGCTAAGGAGTCGGAGCCATTCCATTTCAGAGGCACCTGGACGTACAGTATCTCCGTGGTCTGGTGCACCAAGCCAGGATGCTTCAGACTTGCCATCTGCAACTATTTCTCCCAACCCGTCCTGCAGTGATGGTGTAAACCAAAGTAAAAAGATCCAGGAGTATGCCCTGATTTGGTTTCACATTGATGGCTTTGACTGTGTGGCATATTGAGGTTCATGTATAAAGCAAATGATGCCTAGGACACAATTAGCATAATCTTAGTAATAGGGGAGATAACTCAATTGTCTCCACCTAAGATAAATATATTGTCTTAACCCTTTCCGTGCTGATGACGGAACCGCTCCGTCATCAGCTGCGGTGGCGCTGTGCTGATGACGGAGCGGTTCCGTCATGGCCCGGCCGCCGCGCCTGCGTGGCACGGATTCCGCGCCTGCGCTGGGCGTTCTATTGAGCGGGCGGGGCCATGACGGAACCGCTCCGTCATCAGCACAGCTCAACCGAGGCTGGTGACGGAGCGGTTCCGTCACCAACATGCGGCCGCCGCGCACCGCCCCGCCCCCTCAGCGCTGCGGCGGAATAGCCGCCGCAGCGATGCGGTTAAACAGAATCCATTCAAATATTTGTTTTTGTTGAACTACCCACCTCCGAACAAAGTACACACCGTACTATTTTCCTTATTTATTTTTCAATTTATTTGAAACAATTAAATTTAGGTTTATATAATTTTTAAACACATCTCAAAGGTGTGAACAAACATATATATATATACATATATATATATACATATTACCTACTGGCGGTCGCCAGTAGGTATATATAGTTAGGATTTTTTCTCTATGGGATTTTTGAAAATTCTATGTCTAATAACTTTGGCGTTTGTGGACGGAATTGGCTGAAATTTTCAGGAAAATGGCACATTTTGTTTCTGAGCAGCCCCTGAAAATTTTGGGGGGGGTTCGTCAAGGGGGGGCCGAGAAAAAAGGGGGGTCCCAAAACGCGTTTTTTCCCATGTTAATTTCCATAGGGCGGTTGGCCTCACTTTTAGCCCGAACGGCTGAATGGATTTGCACGAAACTTGGCAAAATTGTAGGGACTGGTAGCCCGATGTGCCTTTTGTAGGTCTCAATATATGTGCTCCAGTGGATTTTGAGAAATTAACGTTTAAAAAAAGATATATATCTGTAACAGCGGACTGGGCAGCGGCCCAGGACGCGTACTTTTCGCGCAACGGAGCTTTGTGAAGCGAAGCTGATTGGTTCTCCGGCGTCTGTCAACATTCCAAACAGTCCGTAGCGGCCGCCATCTTGTCTCTCGGTAGGATCGAGAGACAAGAGGAGGTCAAAACAAAGGGGGAAATAACTATAAGGGGGCATAGTAGATCCTCGCTGACCCCCTAGGTTTGATGTGGAGGTTTTAAAAGGGCCCCGCGGGGCAAAAATAATAATAATAATAATAATCGAACGGCTGAATGGATTTGCACGAAACTTGGCAAAATATTAGGGACTGGTAGCCCGATGTGCCTTTGCTAGGTCTCAATATATGTGCTCCAGTGGATTTTAAGAAATTAACGTTCAAAAAAAGATATATATCTGTAACAGCGCTCCGCTTCGCGTAACGGAGGTTTGCGAAGCTGATTGGTCATTCTGTCACTGGGCTATAGTTGGGCTACATCTGGCTGATATTTGGGCTACATTTGTTTTTTTGTGTGTCTGGCGGCCATCTTTGGGTTACATTGGGCTACATTGGGCTACATTTGGGCTCCAACATATATATAGGCCAATGTAGCCCAATATATATTTTTCAAAGTTAATTTTCGTAAAAACCACTGGAGCATATATCTTGAGACATAGCAAAGGCACATCGGGCTACCAGTCCCTACAATTTTGCCAAGTTTCGTGGAAATCCATTCAGCCGTTCGAGCTAAAAGTGAGTCCAACCGCCCTATGGAAATGAAGGAAATGAATGGGTAATTTGTAATTAGCAAATAGCTCATCGCAAACTAGGAATGGTAAAGAATCGCTATTTATTCCTTAAAGTTCGCTATTTAGGAAATGCAAAAAACTTTGATGATACATATGGCGGTTCATCTCTAACAAGATAAGAAGCATAGGGATACATTTATGATGACTGGCGCATCACCAGGGATGTGTTAGTCATTCTGTGCCGCTGTTCCGTCAACTATGGTGTGCTGCATTTACAATGCGGCGCATCATGGGGCAAAAACAGCACAGATGCGTGATGTATCTGTGCCGTAAAGGTGGCGCATTGCTGGAGTTGTATCGCAAGTGTGATGAAGCTCCCGCAAGGGTCGGGGGTGCCCCTGTCGCAGGGTTTCTGTTCTCACACAGAACTGTGGACAGAGGATTGGAACCTCGGCGAATTAGGGTGTCCCAAAACTCACGTTAGTAATCAAAAACTCCTTAGCAAGCTAGGTACAGTGTCACATTGGATATAACAAACTCTCAATGTTTAGACAATCCAGAATATGAACTTATAGTACCTCAGGATACGTGGAACTCATGAACAGTCGGTCGTTATATATTTCTTAGAAACCAGAACATGGAGTTAAGAAGAACACATGTGTATTTGAAATGTTTATTTACTAATGCCGTCTTCACAGGCGTAGTATCTTAGATAATACAAGTACACATATTATCAGTAGCAAAATTACCAGCATAGTTACTAGTACATAAAAAGCGAATGGTGATAGTATGTTAACATGCTGTAAATAAATAAGAGTTAGCAACACTTATAAGCAGCCGCGGGCCGTGGAGGGAGTTACGGTGGGGCAGGGAGGCGGGGAGGGGGAGGGGCAAGGTAGAGAGGGCTCCACCCTGCTTCTCCCCCTCCCCGCCTCCCTGCCTCACCGTAACTCCCTCCACGGCCCGCGGCTGCTTATATCTCACCCTCCCTAATACACATATTATATTATTTGCTAAGAAGGTCTCTTTGTGTTGGTTTAGGGCGTGCCCATACTTTAGTGTCTTAGATTTGAAGGAATCACATCAGCATACACCAGCTCTCTCTTCATGTGAGCCGCATCAACTGTTGTGTATGTGTGTTCGGCAAAGCAATATAAAACCCGCCTCATGCCCAGAATTGGCAGAAGTTGCACTTATGTTATGAGTATGAAGTCGTGGAGATCAGACCTCATAACAATTCTGTATCGTGTTGTTCTTGAAACTTTAGCACTCGCTGTACAGATATAGTTTAACAAGCAAAGCAGATAGTAGAGCAATAACATATTATTCTCATGTAAACCACGATGAACTACTAGGTGGAAAGCTAAAGCAACAACTAAGTGTCGTGTGCAGAAGTTGCAAAAAAGGAAAAATGGCGTTTAAACCGGTAATGAGCCCATGCTAACTTAACACGGTGTAAAGATATCCAGGACCTAGATGACACCTCCCCATGATCCGGAAACGAACTGAATAAGATAATAGAAGTGCCATCTCATGAGAGCAGATTGCAAGTTTATATGTGGACGGTCCGCAAGGTAAAGCATTAAAAACTAGGAAAATTTAATGCTAAAGAAAAATAAAACAGCCAAGTACTTTATCGAGTCTTAAGCCAATAGGCAAGGTAAATAATAAAAACTTGACAAATAAGTCAATGAATTGTCAATGAAATGCTAGTACTCAGCATATCAAACATGAAAAAGGTCTATGACATAACTATGTATGCTAAATAAGCTGCAACAGCCTCCAATAGGAAGTCACCGTCTTCATCCGAAAACAGTTCAGCCATCCAATTTAAAAGCGGAAAAGAACATACGTGCTCTCCCAGCACCGGATCCTCTATCACCATCAGAGGACAGCTCGGTGGGTTTTCAAGAAAGCTCTGTTCCAAGAAAGACTGTGCTGCCGCCAGTAAATTCCAGGGACCAAGTAGTCCATGCATCAATGCCACAGCCATAATCCTTTCGCCAGGACAAACCAACTCGTGAGTAATGATAGGAGTCATCAGCTGATTAAAGTCGACGTCAGGAGAAACCGGTCCGCAGAGACACAAATCAATGGCCCAATCGAAATCACAGGTCAGGCAGTGAAATACAGGCTGGACACAGGTGAAGTAGGAGAATCGAAAAGATAATCCATATGCCGTGCTTAATATCGCCAACGGCATTGTGCCATAATATTCTAGCATGCGATTGCGGAACAGTGTCAGCAGCTGCAGGGTGGGAGGTTGCATAGGAGGGACATCCATATTTAAAAATGTAAAAAAGCACAAGAGCGTCCGCTGGTAATGCAAGTAAAAATGCCAATCCACGAACCAGAGTGGAGAAAATAGAATGAAAGGAAGCAGGGATGAGTCCAAAGATTTTCTCAAATGAAGTCACGAGACCACTGGTGACAACTTTAAAAAAGTGCGCCAGGGACTTTGCGGAGGATGCGTTAAAGATAGTCGGAACCATCTTGCTGAATTTGAAAGGCAAATCTGAATTGAAAAGTGTGTGCACCTCTGTACGGGTGTTCGCTATGTGAAGCACGAAAGTTTCACGGGCCGAACTCAAGGCCACCTCTCTCTGAGACAAAAGAGCTCTTATTCTTGCCATGCCGTTGAAATCTGTCCCAAGGTTGGTATTTGTGGCCAGATTGAAAACTCCCTATGTTCATGTGTGGGAGGAAATAGAACATTTCTGCAGCAAATAACCCGTTCACTTACTGTTACGATAAAAGGAATACTTTTAATTAACTCAGAACAATCTTCATTATTGAGCATCAAATAACTACCATTTTCCAACAACTTGAACGTGGGGATGATAGCAGGAACTGGCGTGCCTTGCAACATGCAAGCCATATTTGGTCGGTGTTTGTTGCATGAACCGTGTAACTGTATGTGCCTACACATTAGTGAATGATCTGGCGTCTCAGTGCATTCCTCTCCATTCAGATAAACTTCTTGATCATCTTTGAAACATCTGTATGTGTATGGAAGCGACCAGACCTCATGAAGAAAAGCACTACCTAAAGGTTCATAACGACCTATTGGTATATATTTCATACAATTTGAAAACTTATATAAAGCAAAAGGCAGCGTTATTAAACCGTGGATAAGGCACGTTGCCAAAAAACCCGCAATCCTCTGCTGATGATGTCACTGAGCATGTCATGAATGATGTAATATGTGACATCATCAGCAGTGGATTACGGGTAATAGTATCTCTAGTTTACTCCCCTATAGCTGTCTTTCTTTTAACATAAGTGTCTGTTTCCTTCCCTTATACTTACTGTTTTTGGTTCGCTTCCGGTTCGCGTACCGGGGAGCGAACTGGGAAGCGAACTAAGAGAAATAGAGGTTGGCACAGTTCCAAATATTGTACCAATTTTTTAATAACGGGGAGGTAGTTCTGAAAAGAACTTTTTTTTTTTTTTCAGAACATTTTTTTACTTTTTTTGAATTTTTCTGAACAGTTTTATATTTTTTTGGGTTTTTCTTGGAGGGGGCAATGAAAACGATTCATTGTAAAGGGCTCAACAGGAGCAACAAAACAAAAAAAAGAAGTATTTATTATTTTGGGCGTTTCGTACAAACTTGCATATGATAGTCAATAGCTCTGTTGATCAGAGTGATGCTTTTTTCTCCGTAGGAAATGAATCCATCGCAAAATACGCAGATGTGTTTTACATCACCAAATCTCATTTGTATATTTGGCACCATCTCCCTGCCCTCTGGTCCCGTTACTTCCGGTACAACAGATCTTCTGGCCATAATAGGGAGATTATCTAGGTCGTTCCGAAACTGTGCAGCACTGTAGTTGTTAGGATGCCACCTAGTCATATGGCGATGCATTGTGTAGTTTCCGAAACTGTATTTTTTGTCGGTCCCTCTGGACAGTCTATCTTGACATATAAGGCAAGTTACGTATCTTGCATTTACTTTTTTCTGACCTTTGGGAATTTTAAAAAATTGCCAAATGAAGTTTTCTTTCCGGTGAGACGTCCTGGGCTGCTCAGGCAAAAACTGCCTCTCTTCGTGCTCGTCCTCCTGTTCCTCTTCTTCCTCTCCTTGTTGAATTATAACTTGAGCAGGTGGTCCACTCTTCCTTGGATGTGGTGGAGGTGGTGGGGAAGCACCAGCTGAAGCTACTAAAGAAGCCATTGCTCAGTGATCACAAAGGGTCTTTCTCTCACAATGATGAAAGTCAGAGTGAGGAAAGAAGGAGGGATTTTCATCATTTGGGAAAAACAAGAGTTCTCAACCAATCAAAAGTGTTCATTTTAGATTATATGACCTAGTCTTACATCATTAGGAAACCAAAAGTGAAATGAACCAATGAAAAGTGTTATTACCAAGTCACATGACTTGCTGTGTTTACGTTAAGCGCTTTGCAGGGCCTCCCGGTTTGCTTCCAGAAACCTGCGCTTTGCGACTCGCTTCGCGTACCAGTTCGCTAACGTTGTACGTCATATGACGTATCACGCGACAACGTGAAACGTCATGCGGACGGGAGGCGTCACGATGTTGTTTTCTAACGCGGCACTTGCGGTAAAGAAACGTTTACCGGCTCGCGGTCTATTTCGCGGCATCAAGGTCAGCTAACGGGAAGCTTCCCGATTCGCGAAGCGGGAACGAAGAAAAAAAAATATTTTAAAAAAAAATTATTCATAAACATATAAAATATATTTTTGGATTTAAAGAAGAATACATTTTACAGCTACAGATATTAGCTGTTAAAAAACCAATGAAATTCACAGAAAACACCATAGGTTATAGACCATATATAGTTAGGAATTAGCATTTACAAAACCTTGGAAATTCACTGAAAAAACCATAGGTTATAGACCATATATAGTTAGGAATTAGCATTTAGAAAACCTTATTTTACTCACACAAAACCATTGAAATTCCATATATAGTTAGTTGCACTAACTATATATCGCGCACCCGCAATCCACTGCTGATGATGTCACATATTACATCATTCATGACATGGTCAGTGACATCACTGATGACATCACTGATGACATCTCAAATGACATCACTGATGACATCTCAAATGACATCACTGATGACATCATGACACACCAATACCAGTTACTACATAAGCACTCACTGATTCCTACGTCTACACACACATTCACTCATTCACCCATACAATCACTCATACATACAGTCACTTATTATTACAATACTATCATATGCACTCATACACCTATGCAGACAGTCACACACTGCCACTCATCCATGGAGTTACTCACACACCAAGCCAGTCCTGTAAAGAATCAATCACACTTCCATTTCTTCATCTATACAGTTAAACACAGAACACCATACTTCAGTGACATCACTGATGACATCACTAATGACATCTGAAATGACATCACTGATGACATCTCAAATGACATCACTGATGACATCATGACACACCAATACCAGTTACTACATACACACTCACTGATTCGTACGTCTACACACACATTCACTCATTCACCCATACAATTACTCATACATACAGTCACTTATTATTAGAACACTATCATATGCACTCATACACCTAGTCAGTCCTGTGAAGAATCAATCACACTTCGATTTCCTCATCTATAGTTAAACACAAAACACCATACTTTTCACACATATACTAACACATACTTACTCTCTTATACAATCACTGATACAAGTACACATTGATATGCACAGAGTCACACACCTCCCAGCCAGCCACACACACACTCAGTCTTCCATACATCCAGTCATTCTTCAATATGTAAAACGTATTTAAACTTTACAAAAACACACAGACACTAGATGATGTCATCAGTGATGTCATTTGAGATGTCATCAGTGATGTCATCAGTGATGTCACTGACCATGTCATGAATGATGTAATATGTGACATCATCAGCAGTGGATTGCGGGTGCGCGATATATAGTTAGTGCAACTAACTATATATGGAATTTCAATGGTTTTGTGTGAGTAAAATAAGGTTTTCTAAATGCTAATTCCTAACTATATATGGTCTATAACCTATGGTTTTTTCAGTGAATATACATATACATATGTATATACATATACGTATATACATATACATATGTATATACATATACGTATATACATATGTATATACATATGTATATACATATACATATTTATATACATATACATATGTATATACATATGTATATACATATACATATGTATATACATATACATATGTATATACATATACATATGTATATACATTGTGCGCAAACTCCAGACAACGCCACTGCAGCTCAAGCGCAAGAACCGGAACAGCGAGGCAAGCAGGAGACGGACCACAGCTGAAAATTCACAGGTCTTTTAATTGCAGGAAAGGTGTGGGGCAAGAGGGCAAGACACGTTTCGGGCTTACAAAGCCCTTGTTCACATGCAATGACACAGTGATTTATTTTTGTTTTTATAATGCAGTGAAACCCGCCTCCCCGCCAATTTGCTAATCAGGTCACATGGTCATAGTGATAGGAAAAAGACTATCCGAACAAAGCACAAATGGGAGAACATAAATGAAAGCTCCTTAAAACAAGACATATTTACAATGCGATAATTAAATAACATTGGCCATACTTGTTCATAATGCAATGTCATCTCTTTTCTGTAGAATACAATATATACATAATTACTGGATAAATCCATGTGCAAGAAACGCATTTGTGCAAATGTAGCGGCCTGTAAACAGCGGGGGAACGGGAAAAGTTCGGGAAAGTGCAAATAACAAAATCACAATGAATCACTATCTGTAATTCTTGGAGTCATTCATTCTATGCATAAATGCATTTCTAAGGGAGGGGAAAAATTGAAATAAAGTGCTAATAGTGCATGATGATATTGGCCTATGTATATAATGCATAAATGCTTAACATGAAAATGAAGGTAAATCTTGACCTTTCAAAAATGTCATATAAAAGCGCATATAGAAAAACATTTCATACTGGTATAAAACATCATCATATCAAACGGTGAGATAAAAACACCCTATGTGAAATACGTAAAAAAGTTGAGATTTCACATCTAAAATAGTTAAATATGTAAATACAAAAAGTGCACTATATACAAAGAGAGAAAGCCGAATTCATTTATATTTACAAATAATGACTGACAAGAAACTTGACCAGCCACGGCTGTTTTCATAGAGAAACATAACCCACTCAAAGTAAATCAACATTGTCTAGCGCCTATTCCCAGATCACAGGGAACCTGACGTATCTGGGAAATAAATGGGATGGTGGGCCAACAGAGGAGATCTAGTTATATGTGTGGGCATTATATGTTTGATCAAGTCTTTAGAGAAAATGGCGTAGATCCTCAGTGTTATTAAGCCCGTTGGGCCATTTACTGTCATATTCTAGGATCAGGCTTGATTCTAGTCGCCTCAGTATGAGCTCACGGTTGCCACCTCTTCTGAGTTTGGGGACTGCTGCTACCACATAATACGAGAGGCAATTAATGTCTTTGTTGTGGGTACTCTCGAAGTGGCGAGCCACTGGATATGTCTGGTCACAGTGTAGGATGGCTCGAATGTGCTGCAAAATCCTGACGTGCACTTGTTGTTTTGTACTGCCTACGTAATTAAGGCCACAAGTGCACGTCAGGACGTATACAGCAAACTCAGTTTTGCAAGTATGGCTCCCTCTAATTGGAATCTCACTCATAGAAAATGGAGTTCTGTAATCAGTTTTATTTATGCCAAACTTGCAGGCTCTGCAAGTTGTGCATTTACGGAACCCAGAAGGTGATAACCAATTAGGTTTCTGTTGCAATTCAGGGCTACCTTGGTCCAGAATTGAACCCATACTTTGTGCCCGCCTGAAGGTGACCAAAGGTTTGTTGGGTAACAGACATCCCAAAACTGTATCCGTTAGGACAGTAGACCAATGCTGGTTAATGATTCGTCTGATTTTTGTTTCTTGACTGCTGTAGTTTGTAATAAACCTCGGACAGTCAATGTTGCTCGATTCAATGTCTTTAGCCATTGCCTTGTTCTTATTCACAGTATTTAGCAATAGGCACGATCTAGAGCAATTTTCTGTTTTTGTCAAAGCCTGGTTGAACACTTTTTCAGAGTAACCTCGGGCTTTCATTCGGACTTTTAACTCAGCCACACATTTTTGGAAATCCTCAGCCTTACTGCATATTCTTTTTAGCCTTAGGATTTCTCCATAGGGTATGCTGTGGATAGTGTGCTTGGGGTGGAGACTGGAGGCGTGGAGAGTCGTGTTACCCGCCGTAGCTTTTCTATGTAGAGTAGTTTGTATACATCTATTATCATCCACATAAATCCTGACATCTAAAAATTCTGCTTGCTTGGCACTGATATTTGATGTAAACTTTAAGTTTAGGGGGTTGTTGTTTATCTCTGAGATGAACACTTTAGCCTCATTTTCATCCCCTTGCCAAACAATGAAGATGTCATCAATGTAACGGAGATATTTTATTATTTTCTCCCTTACCCAAGTCTTATGTGTGATGTTGAGGACCTGCTCCTCCCACCAGCCAACGTGTAAACACGCGTAGCTGGGGGAGAAGCAGGCCCCCATCGCCACCCCTCTTAGCTGTCTCCAAATTTCCTTGCCGAATGAAAAGTAGTTGTTACCAAGACACCATTCGATCAAGCCCAATATCACCTTGTTGTGTTCATAGTATTCCGCCGCACGTTGACCCAGAAAATGACTGACAGCATTTAGACCACAAGAGTGGGCAATACTAGTGTACAATTGCTCAACATCAAGGGTGATTAACAACATATCATCTTGCCACTCCAAGTCATCTATTTTTGCCAAGAAATCACTGGTATCACGAACAAAACTTGGAAGAGAGGTCACCCAGCTTTGTAAGAAATAATCAATGTACTGGCCCACATTTTCTCCGCTGCTGCCTATAGCAGAGATAATGGGTCTGCCAGGAACAGGTGACACCCCCTTGTGAACCTTTGGGATTAAATAGAGACATGGCAAGACAGGATGTGCATTGTGCATAAATTTAAATTCATCTGATGAGATAAGACCTTCTCTGCGAAATTGTAGCAGTAGTTTATGTAGATTGTCATTCGCTTTAAGGTACTCTTTGTTGGTAGATTTTAAATAACAAGCAGGATCGTGTAATTGTCTTAATGCCTCTGCAGAGTACTCCGATTTGGGCCAAATGACAATATTCCCCCCTTTATCCGCTGTTTTTACTATGATGTTGGGGTTATCCTTTAGCTTTTTCATCAGTTCAAAATATTTAGCTTTTTGCACATTGTACTTCTTTTTCTGTATGTTGTTCGTTCTTTTATATAACTCCTTGATGTCTGCAATGATACAATCCTGAAAGACGTCAACCGCATCTTTGGTCATCATGGGCACAAAATCAGATTTTCCTTTAAATGGTGTGATGCCTGCACCTTTCTGAGTCATGTTGATTTTTTCTAACCTTTTCTGTGTGCTGGTATCAACCGCATCTGCAGTAGGTTGGGAATTGGTTTCAAAATTAAGATCATGCACATCGAGGAAAACTGGCACATCCGAAGCTGACACTTGGATTGTGCTTTCAGTATTGCTGGTGTTACAGTTTTCCTCATTGCCCACAGTAGATTTTACTTTTTGTAGTACAAAGAATTTCTTTAATTTTAGTTTGCGAATATAGCGATAAACGTCAACTCTGGTGGAAGCATATTTGAAATTTTGTTCTGGACAGAAATTTAGACCAAGCATTAAAAGTTGTTGTTCCACTGTTGTCAGAGTTACATTTGACAGATTTATGATTGATTTATCTGTTTTTACTTCTTCTTTTTCCATGATTGGTTGTTTTTTTTGTTGTTCCATCCCCCTTTGTTTGTGCTTCCTTCTCCTTTCGCGTCTTTTTTTGTTTCTGCGGTTGTTGTTGCGTTTTTTTGACGCGGTCTCAGTGTGCGTAGTCTTTCGTTTACTAAAAAAGCAAGCTCTTCATCAATTTCAAAAATTGGCATTGGGAGGCCACTAGTACTTAAATCCTCATTTGAGCTGACTGATTCACCAGATGTTGAGGCTATATCAGAATTGGAGCTCACAGAGACTTGGTTTTGTGCCTCGCTTGATTGGGTTGTCAGGGTTACATTCTGAACTGCCTGTCCTTTGCCCCTGAATTGCTGACGCTTGGTAACATTGTACTTGCGGGCAAAAGTAAAAATTTGACCATTTGCATAATCCATTGCATCTCGTTGGAATTTGCTGACTTTACGTGCTTTGATTTTGTTGCCGTGTGTCTTGAGTCTATCAATCATTGCTTCTTTTATTTTTTTGATGGTTTCTGTTTCTTCTATTTCATTTATTTGCTTTTGGATTTTTTCAATCGTGATCAAAATAGCCTCTCTATCAATAGCGGCGTACTTGATTAGTATATGCACTATATTCATGTATATACATATACATACACATATACATACATACACATATACATATACATACATATACATATGTATATACATATACATATGTATATACATATACATATACATATGTATATACATATACATATGTATATACATATGTATATACATATACATATGTAAAACACAGAGTTGCCTGCAATGAGGGGCTCACCAAGGTATGTATATCGTCCAATTTCTTTAATGGAATATCAGCATACAGATAGCAAAGGTGCTTCGCCTTGATTACAATCCCACCCGACGCGTTTCGTGCGTTACCACTTCCTCATGGGTAATGGGATAGTCGGAGTAAATGTCACGGTGATTGATCGGCACTCTTATCAGCAGAAATGTTCCCGCCCAGGTGGGAGTGGCCACTAGAGTGGCCTGATGGTTATCGTAGTGCGGATAGTTTACCTCAAGTGAGTCACCGTGATTCAACTGTGATTCACAAAATAACTCCCCAGTGGGTTGCGAGTGACAGCTTCACCCGCCTGACATGCTTGTGATGATTACTCTATTTGGCATACCTTTACCAGCACCGCTACGCTGTGTGACATAGCAGCAGGACTGTACCAGCGGTACAGCGGGGCGCTCCTCGCGGCTCAGACCGCACCGCAAATATCCATGTATATGTATATACATATACATATGCATATACATATGTATATACATACACACATGTATATACATATACATACGTATATACATATATACATACACACATGTATATGTGTATATATATACACATACATATTTACATACATATATACACATACATACACACATATATACACATATATATGCACATACATACACACATATACATATACACATACATATACACATACACATATACATATATACACATATATATATATATACACATATATATATATATACACATATATATATATATATATACACACACACACATATATATTACCTACTGGCGGTCGCCAGTAGGTATATATAGTTAGGATTTTTTCTCTATGGGTTTTTTGAAAATTCTATGTCTAATAACTTTGGCGTTTGTGGACGGAATTGGCTGAAATTTTCAGGAAAATGGAACATTTTGTTTCTGAGCAGCCCCTGAAAATTGGGGGGGGGTTCGTCCAGGGGGGGTCGAGAAAAAAGGGGGGTCCCAAAACGTGTTTTTAACATTGAGTTTTCCATAGGGCGGTTGGCCTCACTTTTAGCCCGAACGGCTGAATGGATTTGCACGAAACTTGGCAAAATTGTAGGGACTGGTAGCCCGATGTGCCTTTGCTAGGTCTCAATATATGTGCTCCAGTGGATTTTGAGAAATTAACGTTTAAAAAAAGATATATATCTGTAACAGCGGACCGGGCAGCGCTCCAGTTCGCGTACTTTTCGCGCAACGGAGCTTTGTGAAGCGAAGCTGATTGGTTCTCCGGCGTCTGTCAACATTCCAAACAGTCCATAGCGGCCGCCATCTTGTCTCTCGGTAGGATCGAGAGACAAGAGGAGGCGAAAGGGAAGGGGCAAATGACGATAAGGGGGCATAGTAGATCCTCCCTGACCTCTTAGGTTTGATGTACCATTTTGCCAAGTTTGGTGTAATTCCGTTCAGCCATTCAGGCTGTAGACGTATCTAAATGTCAATAATCGAACGGCTGAATGGATTTGCACGAAACTTGGCAAAATATTAGGGACTGGTAGCCCGATGTGCCTTTGCTAGGTCTCAATATATGTGCTCCAGTGGATTTTGAGAAATTAACGTTCAAAAAAAGATATATATCTGTAACAGCGCTTCGCTTCGCGTAGTTTTCGCGTTACGGAGCTTTGCGAAGCTGATTGGTTCTCCGGCGTCTGTCAACATTCCAAACAGTCCGTAGCGGCCGCCATCTTGTCTCTCGGTAGGATCGAGAGACAAGAGGAGGCCAAAGCGAAGGGGGAAATGACCATAAGGGGGCATAGTAGATCCTTCCTGACCTCTTAGGTTTGATGTACCATTTTGCCAAGTTTGGTGTAATTCCGTTCAGCCATTCAGGCTGTAGACGTATGTAAATGTCCTATGGAAAATTGCATGGGGAAAACACATTTGAAAGTGTTGAAATTTAGAACCAATTAAAATGTTACTTTGGTTTTGTATTTGTGTGTGATGAAAGTTAATTGGTTATGTATATATGTCAAATGAGAGGGAAACCACAGCCATTTTGTGATACTACTGTCTGAGGTACATTTGTGAGGAATTTTTGGTGGTGAATTTCTGGTGTTTGATTTACACAGTACTAACACTTCTCCTACTTTTAAAAAGGTGAGTTGTTAATTTGTAAGGGGAACTATGTTGTACACTTGAAGATAATTTGAAAAATGTTTTCTGTTATTTATTTGCAGTCCTTCTGTTATACTAAATACTTGATAAAGTTAGTTTTATATTATGTATTACTAAAAACGATAAATGAAAGTGATTATTTTTTTCTGCAATTTACAGCAAGCAATTTCAAAATAAAATGGCTCACAATGAAGAGACCGTGGCAATTTCTTTTGAATTGTCCACTACATTGATTGAAATTGAGAGCACCAATAATGAAATATTGTCACAAGGAGGAGATGACTTGTATGATTCCATTAGATTGATTGAAATGGACAGCACCAATAATGAAATATTGTCACAAGGAGGAGATGACTTGAATGATTCCACTACATTGATTGAAATTGAGAGCACCAATAATGAAATATTGTCACAAGGAGGAGATGACTTGTATGATTCCATTAGATTGATTGAAATGGACAGCACCAATAATGAAATATTGTCACAAGGAGGAGATGACTTGAATGATTCCACTACATTGATTGAAATTGACAGCACCAATAATGAAATATTGTCACAAGGAGGAGATGACTTGAATGATTTTTTTGATCAATCTGTTGATGGCGAATTTATCGAATGTTTGGAGACCATAGAGTTACAAGAATCATCATTGCAGACTTTTCATGAGGAAATTGCTGATGAGGACATGTTACTAGTTCTTTCAAATTTAGAAAATTCTGAAGAATAAATTTATATTTAGAAATCAAAAATTGAGACATTATTCATTTTTATTTTTAATTTATGAGGTTGTAGCGAAGTGATTGTAGTATAAAATGAGACTTATAGTATAGAGTGCAACATTTTTATGTTACATGGTAAGTTTACTCATATTTACTTCCCTTCTGCCACTATATTATCTCCAATGTGTATTTGACATCTCTTCTTCATCTCCGGCCTCCTTTCTCTCACTGTGTGTCTCCGATGCATCTTATCGCTGCTATTTTGTGTAATTACAGAAGAGAGTAAAATAAAATAGTTCGGAACGTGAAAAGGGGGCAAAGTAGAGTACCCCTCACCCCCTAGGCCTTTTCAGGCGGTCCCAAAAGGATCAGTTTCTGCTTTCCTGAGAGATTATGGTATGAGTTCCATATACCACAATAATTTGCATTACAACATGCAAGATATCTATCTCCTATTACCAACTTTTGGAGATATTCGCGCTAAGCGCGAATATCTCCAAAAAGTAACACCTGCCCTGAGCAGTTCTTAGCCATGGTATCCAATGGGAGGTGGATAACATGGCTAAGAGCATTAGCTCGGTAATGCATGAATATCGCGGACTTTTTAGCGATATTCATGCATTGCGGCCGTTTATTATCGCATTTGCGATAAACCTTGATAATAGCAAGGTTTATCTTCGATAATTTCTGACGATGCTTAGCGGTAAAAAATTCGTTGGTAAGCATCGTTAGCGATAAATATCGCTTAACTTTGGTAATATGCACCAACGTCTGTTAACGTTCGATTCGAAGGAAATGAGGAAGTGTTGAAAAACATTGTTTGCGCCATCTTGCCTTTTTTGAAATGCCACACTTTTGTCGTGCACGGCAGCCATTTTAGATGCCTTGACCAGACCCACTCTCTGCACGCTGTCGATTCGTAGCATGGCTCCCCACCCTCGCAAGCATCTTCCCCAGGCACTGGTCACCCCCGCTCTTTGCCTTATGCATGGGCAATAAACCTCCCCCCATCTGCGCTGCTCTTCCCTGAGAATCACACTCTGTGCCCGCCCGACACCTCCCTTTCGCCCTATTCACTACCGCACCCTCTGACACTCCTCTTCCTCTGTGTCCGATTGTCCAGGCTATCAGCTAGCCCTGCAGATGTAGTTTATGGCTCCAGCTGTAAAGAATCACCCCTCTTCAAAGGAGTTATAGTAGATCAAGGCCCACACCCGATGAGATCCGTCACACCACACGTGTTCCTACTATCTGAAAACCATCCTGTATTGTGATTGGGGAGGGGACCGAGCCTGAAGCGGAAGATTCCAGGAATGACTCTTTGTACATCAAAGTTTTTACAATTATGTGTCACATTAAAAATATATAGCACTCCAACAAAGTAGTAGGAATATAAAACTTTAATAACATATAAATATATACAACAAAACAAAAACAGTAAAAACATTTAAACAACGAAGAGACCGTGGCAATTTCTTTTGAATTCCTGATGAGGACATGTTACTAGTTCTTTCAAATTATGAAAATTCAGAAGATGTTGCCTGGGGGTGGGTCGTCAGTAGCAGTCTGTTGTGCGAATAGTTCCAAGGCAGCAGAACGCGCTGAAATCTAGATGGCACGAAAGTGATGTCTAGTAAGTTGCCGCCCAGCAAATAACGG
Organism: Lissotriton helveticus; assembly: GCF_964261635.1. Taxonomy (NCBI): domain Eukaryota; kingdom Metazoa; phylum Chordata; class Amphibia; order Caudata; family Salamandridae; genus Lissotriton; species Lissotriton helveticus. The sequence goes on from NC_136060.1 coordinate 406,598,117, forward strand.
CGTGGGGCGCCGCGGGGGTGAGTGAGTCCAGTAGGCACCACAGCTATTCTTACCGGCATTGCAGAATTACTGCTGGGGACAATGCCTGTGCTGTAGCAGGGTCACAGCAGAAACAAAAAGGATTCTGTTGAAGATGTTGTTGGTTTTCAATTTGAAAACAGTTCTGGTGTCAACTGCTATGCTAATGTAGTGGTTAATGTTTTGTTTTCTCTAGAAAATGTAAAAGAGGGGGAGGCAGTCCAAAGTTCCGTTAAAAGGGCAAAGGAAAGGATCGGTGGTTTGAACTATCAGTCAAAAAGGGGAGGGGGTGCAACAATTTTTCCTACCGGGTCACACTGTGCTTTCACCGGAACTGAGGTCTGCAGGATTCTAGTAATTCAAAGTGAGGCTGGCGCCAGCATGGGAGCGCCGACGTCCCGCGGATACAGTTTCGTCACTCCACGGGCGATCATGGCAGTCATTCCCCATCGGGGGTCGGAGACTCCCGCGGCTCCTCTAGAATCTTCAAGGTCGTGGAGGACTACGGTGGTGGAGTCAACCAGTGACCGGGCCATTTCTTTATGCTGGGCCCGCTCTTGCCAGGTCTACCGCCATTTTGAGAGTTCGGTAGCTACTGGCGATCGCGGGGTCAAATGAGCGGACGGGCTCCACCCTGCCGGGCGAGACGTTGCAGCATGGCCACAGTGGAAGAACCCTTTTCCGGGCGCCTGGAGCGCTGAGGGTGCAGCTGGGAAGCCTCCACCTGGGGAGGCGGGAGAGGCCTGTTCGCACCGTCTCTCCCTCCCAGTGCACCCCACGGCGTCTCGCTTGAGATTTGTTATGGCCGGACCAGGCGATGAGGACGAGGGGGGGGGGTCGGAGGCATGTGCAAGACATCCCCCCCCAGTGTTGTCGCAGCCATTATTCAAGAAAGAAGAAGTGTCCCGTCCGTCTTCGGGCCGGGCTTCCGGTGGATGTCGGCCGGATGCCCCTGGCTCTGGCCCCATGAACGGGTTCCTTGGTTTATCGGCTGCAGCCGGATCCCGTCGGCCTCGGCCCCCGACCGTTGGTGGCCGGACCGGAAGAGCATGTGGCGGGACTACCTGAAACTGTCAAGGGCCACCGCGGCCGGACTGGGAGAGAGAGGGGAGGGTCGAGGAGATATTCCCCCCCTGCAACTCTTCAGCGTTGTAAAGGCAATCCCCTGGCCGGGTCCCGCTGGCCTCGGCCTCTCCTCCGGCTACACCCTACGTTAGGATCTCCTGGCCGAGGCGTGGCAGCAGGACCCGCCTTATATGGGCTGCTCCCGGCTGGGCGTAGCCGCAACCCTGCCCCACCTTGGAAGTTTCCAGAGTGGGGGCGGATGTTCTACTGACTTGCATTTTCCCTAGTGTATCGATTTTTTGGGCGTGGCAGGCGGTGGGACAGCGAGGGGTGATTTGGTTTCTCTTACTGTTTTTCTGGTCTCTCACCACTGGCATATTTTAACGTTTTCTTGTTTCTAGGACATTAATAGGTTTTATCATTACATTATGTTATCGTTTCTTTGTTCGTTGTTTAATAAAAGTTCATGTTCATCAGTGGCCTACTGATTTTCGTTTTCCTATTCTTTTCTTTCCAGGTTGTTTCATGCTAAAGTTTCTGTTAACAGGATACAGTGATCACTTCGTTATTATTGCATATGTCCTTTTCACTAGGGGTGCTCTCTGGTCGGGCCAGATGACGTATCTCTAGTAAATGGTCCGGGTGAAACAGGTGCATCAATCAGTGGGGAGTAGATAGGCATGACAGATTACAACGGGGGAGAAAGGTCCGCATTACGTACCCTTTCACTATTTGCAAAGATTTTCCTACGTATATTTGCAAACAGGGAATACCTCCAAAAAGAACCAATTCCCAAACAGTCAATGTTTGGGGAAACAATCAATCAATGAGGAACGAAATAGGCACGACGTGTTAAAGGTTTGCGTTACCTACCCTTCACTATCTGCAAAGGGAGAGAGAATATTTCTATTCTTCCTCGTTTGCAGGCAGAGAAGATTCTTAAGAGAACCAACTTCGAACAATTCAATGCTCGATTCAAACAATCAACAAGGGGTACTGTGAACACAAATGAACGCCGCTTATGTACATACACATTGGTATTATCAACAGGTTGTTCCTAATGTTTCTATTTTAGGGAGGTCAAAAAGAGATCCCATTAGTGGCCTACTGATTTTGCTCGATTCCTTTAGTTTTTTTACACGATTTTTCGCTATCTGCAAAGACTAAACAGAGTATTGCGACTCTGTGCTTGTTTGTAAATAGAGAATGAACCAAAGAGAACAATCAATCAAATGGAGAGAGAAGCAGGCACGACGGATTACAACGGGGGCAAAGGCCTGCGTTAACTACCCTTCACTATCTGCAAAGAGAGAGTACTCCTAATAGAAATGAGGGGTGGGGGGCAGCATTCAAAGCAGATCAGTGTGCATAAACACGAAAATGTTTTTACTTACCACGTACTTGACATTCGACAGCTTATGATATTTGCTATTAAAAAACCATTGAAATTCACTGAAAAAACCATAGGTTATAGACCATATATAGTTAGGAATTAGCATTTAAAAAACCTTATTTTACTCACACAAAACCATTGAAATTCCATATATAGTTAGTTGCACTAACTATATATCGCGCACCCGCAATCCACTGCTGATCATGTCACATATTACATCATTCATGACATGGTCAGTGACATCACTGATGACATCACTGATGACATCTCAAATGACATCACTGATGACATCACTGATGACATCTCATTTGACATCATTCTTGTGCTAATACGATAAACCTCTTCAGACTCTAATATAACCTTAGATACACTCAGTGTATACAGACAGTCACACACTGCCACTCATCCATGGAGTTACTCACACACCCAGTCAGTCATGCAAAGAAACAATCTCACCTCCATTTCTTCAACTATACAGTTAAACACACCTTACTTATTGAAACATATACCAACACATATTTACTCTCTTATACAATCCCTGATACAAGTTCACAATGATCGATACAACCACTCACTCATTCAGTGGCTCTCATGCACAGTTATTTATATATGCCAACTCTCACATGTACTGTGTTTTACATATGTACTTACTATGACATGTAGCATTGAGATATCCATTCACTCATCAATACACTCATGCACACAGTCAACTGCCCATGTAGCTGTTTCCACATGCACTCTTCAACTCATACACCTAGTGAATAAACTGCTCACACATCTATGCATAGAGTCACACACCTTCCAGCCACCCCCACACAAACTCAATCTCCCATAGAAATACTTGGGCAATCAATTAATAACACATATAGCCTCTCGTATAGCTAATGATCAACACATGCAGCAGTTTACATCACAACAGACATACTGATGCACAAATTAAGACAGTTTAGTCACTAACCCATGCATTCAGTGAGACACATTTAATCACTCACTCATACAGTCAGTCACGCACCTACTAAATCCTTCATCCAGACACTTATACATCCACTCATTCTTCAATATGTAAGACATATTTTAACTTTACAGAAACATACAGTCACTGGATGTTGTCATCAGTGATGTCATTTGAGATGTCATCAGTGATGTCATCAGTGATGTCACTGACCATGTCATGAATGATGTAATATGTGACATGATCAACAGTGGATTGCGGGTGCGCGATATATAGTTAGTGCAACTAACTATATATGGAATTTCAATGGTTTTGTGTGAGTAAAATAAGGTTTTTTAAATGCTAATTCCTAACTATATATGGTCTATAACCTATGGTTTTTTCAGTGAATATATATACACATCACTTTTTACACAAATATATACAAACAAATATACATACATTGATCTATTGGTATTTGTTTTCAAATATTGTAGCCCAATTTTTTCAAAAGGATGCTCACTAAATATAACGGCTCAGCATTCCTCTAAAGTAAGATCACCCAGACCTCAAACAAGGAGTGTAAATGGTCTGTATCATTTAAACCTATATTCAATCCTTTACTCCTTGTAACAAATATATGTTTCCACAGCTTAAAGTACTTTGGCTGGGGTCTTCTTTAAACAAAATGTCGACACGTTTCAGCCCTCTGAGTACGGGCCTCATCAGGACTCGGGCTAGTAAAAAATCCGTCTATGGAATCAACAAAATCATATGTAACTATATATGTCCAATACTAAATAGGTTCAGAGATAAGGGTTCTGTATTAAATATTTACATATATACACATCCAAATACTAAGTTGGCTCGAAGTGGTCAGACTGGATATAAAATCACACCCTTAGTGAATTTACTCTAAACACGTGCGCAGTGTATTTCTACCTGGAAGTGGGCCTTACAAGTATACTAATTCTGTGAAGGAGTCAAACACCGTGTATCGTCCTTAAAGGAAAAGACCAAGAAAAACGCCACCTTCACAAACCTATAGTTATCTCAAAAAACCTGATTACCGTGGTCAATGGCCATCAACAAATGTATATATCTTCTTAAATTGAAGTATCAGGAAAAGTACTCGTTTTTCACCATGGGGAGCTCATGTTCAAGCACTAGTCACTACTTCTATTCCATGAGCGACCGTCCATCTATAAATAGCTGCTTCTCCTATCTGAAATGAAAGGGGGGATGACTAAGATATCCCCCTCAATACTATAAACTCACGCTGAAGGGCCATGCCTTAAGTTGCACTTACCCCTCACGTGCAGGCCACTCAACGCTGTGATCCTGTTCAATATTTTAAAGGCTCTTGTTCTCGACATACATTGGCCTATGGCTTTATCCAGTATTTCTCTTTCATCTGAGACTATTGGCTGGCGAGGTAACATTCCTTCTCCCGTGGAGTTCCTGCATTTCAATGCCTGAGATGCACGAGAAACAATTTTACATCTCAAAAGTACAGTGGATTATCACACATGAAATACTTTTTCAAAACGAGGTCTATGCAGAAAGTACGCCTCTTTTTTTCAGGATTCAATCGTGTGATTCACTTGTGTGTGTGCATATGTATATATGGATGTATATATGTATGTATGCATGCATACGAACACAGTCAGGCTCCTTAAAACAAGCACTGACAAAGCCATTATTTCTGGCTTTAATGTGGCAACATATGGAAACACAGACCTGCACAAATGCGGTTTCCATGCATTACCATATTTAAGCCAGGTCTATTGCCTTCTGAAAGGATTTTTGTTCTCGATTATCTACTCTATGCTTTGTCTGCTGGCTTCCTGAGCACGGCCACTCTCAATTTGAATTTGTTTTGCAGTTGATTCGGAATTCTTTGGGGTTTATATCCTTGTGTGCCTCAGGTATCACGAGGGCTCCACCCCACTCATTAACTATATTTACTCTAAAATATTTCCCCACGTGCTATTTTAACTATGATTTTGATTAACTTTCAGAGCATCTGTTTTTGTTCTTAATGGGCCCAAAGGCCTGCTGCTCTATTTAACCCGGAAATTATCAAACTCACTTTTTGTCCTGTAATATCTTCACTCCAAGTGTTATTAACTTCATTCCCATTTTACCCATCAATATCTTTACTCACTTCGTGCAGTCCAATATCTTCACTCTCTTTGATTCTCCTTTCTCATCGGTATGTTCACTTCATATTTACCCTAAATATTTGTGTTCCTTTTTGCATTTTTAAGTCATTAGTAAATGTCTCGGAAGGTTTTCATTCATATAGAACGCTCACTAGTCATGGTTTTCCCTCTTTACCCCTTCTAGACACCCTCCAGTGTGCCCTGATTTATTTCAGTGATTTTTCTTTTAGCTTTTTACTGCCTTCACCCCACTATATTTCGTTGATTCTGGTCAATCTATTGCCAGATCTGATGGCTCACTAAACGCCTCCACTGCAGGGATCTATGTTTAGCATACTATCACAAGCTTGGATTCTGGTTGGTCCATGCTGTCTTCTATCATTCGGATGTTGATAAAAAGAGCACTGTTGAATTGAGTAACAATTAGCAATCGTTATTCAGCACCAAGATGCCCCAAGGGGTGAAAGTGCAGTTTAATATGTTACATTCTTTATCATATCTCTGTGTATATTTTACTACTTATTTTGAGGTTATGAACTGATCTTAAATGCATTTTTATTCTCTTTTCATTTCTTAGACTAACAATTACGAAGTATGCTACTGCAATATCATTCTTTATTTATATTAATTGATGTTATGCTGACCACAGTTCTCTTGCCTGCAGCCTGCCATTAGCATAGCCTCTTACGGCTGTTGTACACCAAAGGCCTAATTGTGATGTCGGTCGGTAAGCCTCCGACTGCTCATTGTAGGCTTACCAACCAACATGGTTGGTTTACATTCCGACCGCGAGTTAGAATGTTGGCGGTCGGAGTGTAAACCGGCCGTGCAAACATGTAGTGTAGTTCCTATTATCCCAATAGGCACTGCGCATTGGAATAATACCTTCAATAGTATAGGCCTAGACCAGACGTTAACTAGGTCTACTACTGTCGATATTAGACTTAAAGTTTTGGGTTTGCCAGCTAGCTCAGAGTTCACTAGAAACTTTCTCGAATAGGCAAGGAGGAGTTGAACCTCCCTGGATAGACAAGAAGGGATTTAGTTTCTGACAACCATAGAACATGACAACTTTGCTCTCCCCTAATCAAGAGTGTATCTCTAGAGTCGTGTGAAAACAAAAGGCAATTTATTTTACTCAGTCAGTACGTGCATTCTTAGTCTCATCAGATTGTAGAGAAAAGGAAGAGACGGGCGTGTTCAATAAAAGATGTTATTTATTGATCAGTCTCTTTTCTCATACAAGAGAAATGGATCGATATTATTGCAATACTTATGGTTAAGTAAAGTGCATACATTAAAAGCAGAAGTATAAAATAATACTGTAAAAACATTGATATGGTTTCTAAGCCATGTGAAGGTTTAAAATGAATAAGATATATTACATACACATATACATTTGACTAATCGTACTCAACTGGTGTTTCTAACTACGCCTACCCCGTGTACCTGACCCAAGTCTAATGCGTGGGCGGGAATAGAAAGTTACAGTTTAAGTTAAGTTTGTTTTGCCAAGTGACTGACTAAAGAATTCTCTGTGAGGGGTTATTCAGTTCTGTACCTGGAATCTAGGATGGATGAGGGATGGTATCTCTCGTCTCTGGTCTCGATATTCCAGGCTGCCTGCGAGGGCTACCCGGAAGCGCCAGTGCTGGATTTCTCGGCAGGAGAAAGCAGCGTCTCGTTCTCAGCGCGTCAGGAAAGGCGGGGCTGCGCCAGCGGGGTCTGCTCTGCTCTGGGCTTCAGCAAGTCTGGCTGCTCCGATCTCGTCACCACCGCGTGTGTTTGCATAGGGCAATATCGGTAATATTTATACCTTTAAGGTGCCGAGATTGACGTAAGGATGGACATAGATACGTCAATAAGGATGTCATACGACCAGGTCGTTAGCACATTCTTTTGCTGAAGTTCTCGGTGAAATCAAAACAATGGCCGCAGGGTTTTTCCCAGGTTGTCATAGGTTTGATTTGTTTTGAGAACTCCGTATGCCTTATCAGGGGCTGGAGGAATATCGCTTGTCTAATTAGATGGCAAGCGTTATGACCTAATCAGATAACACGCTCCTGTGCCGTAGTGTGGCTTTATCAGATAACGGTTCCTGCATCATGGGGGTTTTCTGCCTCATGGGATGGCTGCTAGTTAACTTGTTAGTTTGTTAACCAGAATAGGGTCAGGAATAGGGGGATCGATACAGAACCTATAGGAATACATCACACCCACTCCACGCTAACTATGGACATATTTACTAATCTATGCATAGTAAAACAAACTGTAGAGTATCGTGTATACCTTACCACCCCAAAATACATAAATGCATTTTGAAATTATCAAATATACGGAAAAAAAAGCATTTACATGTATTGTATGCACTCAAGCTGTGAAATAATGCTAAAGTAATCACGCATTTGTATACATTATTGCTAAATGGTATATGAGAATTTACACATGAAATGGCTCTTAATACAGAAAAAAGTTTCGAGACCATTCCATCACAGAATAAAATAATTATGAACATACCAGCGGGCAGCTAATGTCTATAAAGTATCTAAAAATAGAAATCTTAGTTCTCTAAGAATAGTTCTTACTTTAAGCGGACTGGCTCTACATGCATCGGGACCTGTACCTGATATAGTGAATTCCACATTGGTGGCGCAGACACTTGCATACTGAACTGATTGGAGGCACTGGTTGGCAGAGGAGAGAGGGCTGTAGTGTTTGATCACGAGGAGACATTACTGGCGACTTAACTGAGGGGACCTCAACGCGGCTGCTGGTTGAAGTCCCATTCTGAACTGACCGCTGTACGCTTGCACTCTGCAGCGGCGACTGCCCATAGCGAATACACAGAATACCTGGACAGGAGCACTGTGAGACGCTGCACGAGGTCCCCCCTCTACGACTTACACTGGAAAACCGCAAGGAGTGCCCTGTGACGTGCTGCTCTCTAGTGTGTTGTTATTCTCTGAGGCGGAAAGCCGGAGAACCGTATTTCAACTCTGTGTATTTTAAATATTTCACTTGTGTCACTTTACCTTGATCTTAAACCTCGCTGAGCTCACCTGCAAAAAAGCCCGATCTAAAGGCGCTTTACAGCCCGCCACGACCACTCCTGAGACAGCGACCCCGCGCTGAACAGGGACACGCCCAAAGGCGGTAGCTACGCCCTCTGCGAGGCCACGCCCCCTCCCAACGAGTACTAATGTGCCGCCCATACCAGCGCAGCGGACGAGCGCAGCGGGAGCGCCGTTTGCGCGCCGAAGGCGCGCCCAAGGTAAGCCCGTCTGCGCCCGTCTGTGCTCGACCGGGCACAGGGCCAGAACCCCTGCCCAAAGCAGCCAATCCTAAAGTAAGGTACTCACGCAGAGAGCTCCTATGTCTCAGACCCCCTTCACCCTCTTGCGAGTACACCCATGATCTAAATGGACCTTTTACCCGCTGCTCTCTATGTAAGCCAGTTCAGCTCTCGCTCCCTTCAAAACCTTACAAACCCGCAGCCCTCAAACTGGCCTCACTAAACTGTCGCTCACTTCCTAAACATTCAACACAAATCAACCATCTTATAGAAGACCTTGAGATAGATGTCCTCTTTCTCACGGAAACGTGGATTACCCCCCATTCACAATCTGACATGGCACTAGCAACCCCACCGGGCTACTGCATCCAGTCCCTACCCCGCCCGCTAGGCAGAGGCGGAGGTGTCGCCATTATCCATCGAGACTATCTCCACTGTAAATCCAGTGAGGCGCAGATCACGGACTCAGAAAGCCTCCACTTTAATATTAAACTGAACCCCACTAACTCACTAATAGGAATACTTGTGTACCGTCCTCCCGGTCCCCCAGGTCCCTTCGCTAGCTCCCTCCTGGACTCTGTCACAACCCAGGCTAACTCCCTATCCAACTTTATGATAGTAGGTGACCTGAATATACATCTGGAAGACCCGGTAGACACGATGGCGAACGACCTGATCCTTGATCTGGCGGCACTTGACATCCACCTACTCAACTCCGGAGCCACCCACATCAGGGGTCACCTACTGGACCCGGTGTTCACCAGCTCCCCCGCGATGCAAGCGAAGGAGGCCCTTCCCCTCCCCTGGACAGACCACTTCCTAGTCCTCTTCCAATTACCTGATACTCTCAGGAAACCCCAAAAACTCCCCACTTATAGCAAGGACAGGACCTGGTCCAGACTTTCCACGGAAAAATGGGCCAATATCCTCGAAAGGACTACCCCTACTTATACAGAAGACCCGGCCATCGCAGACAAAAAGTTCAGGGACTGGATTACTTCCTCCCTGGACCTAGTACTCCCACTTAGAACTAGGGAAAACAAAAATGGCAAACCTGGGTCAGCCCCATGGTTCACCGCGGACCTCCGCATACTACGCAAAAACTGCAAAAAAGCCGAGCGGCTCTGGAGGAGAAACTGGCAGCATGCCGACAAAAAAGTCTATCAGACCACAGTTAGACTCTACAAAGAGGCCATCAGACAAGCTAAAACCTCGCATTACGACACGCGGATACAGGAATCTGCTAACTCAGCCAGAGAATCCTTTTTAATTGTAAAGGAGCTGCTTAAAGTCCCCATCACACCCTCTCCCACTACCCCTATAGTCGACAGAAGTAATGAGCTAGCGAATTACTTTAATGACAAAATCACTCGTATCCTAACATCCCTCCCCCCCTCTGGTTCCACCAGTCACATGGAAAGCCGCCTACCCCTAGACCAGGCAGAAAGTAACCCTCGACCCATACTATCAACTTTCCGGCCAGTAACCAGCCTAGAAGTTGAACAAACCTTCACGAAAATAAAAAGCGGATCACCTCTGGACCCAGCACCACTCAGGTTCCTTAAAACCGTAACCTCAGTCATCATACCCACTGTCACGGAACTCATCAACAGCTCGCTCGCCCACGGATCTGTCCCTGACAACTGGAAGAAAGCTGTGGTAAAAGCACTTCTAAAAAAACCTCAGCTGGACCCAGCGGATATGTCCAACTACCGTCCAATATCCTTACTCCCGGGTATTAGCAAAATAACAGAGAAGCTGGTAAACACACAATTATCCCAGTTCCTTGAAACCAACAATCTGCTCAGACAATCCCAAACCGGTTTCCGCCCGGGCCATGGTACAGATACCGCACTTCTCGCCGTCATTGAAGAAACAAGGCGCATATTGGACTCAGGAGGATCAGTGGCAGTGATCCTCCTGGACCTAAGCGCAGCCTTCGACACGGTTAACCACCGTGTCCTTCTCAACAGACTGGCGGATGCAGGGCTCACCGGGATGGCACTCAGTTGGATTAAGTCCTTCCTTACAGGGCGCACATTCCAAGTGTGGGATGAAAACCACCACTCATCCATCCTTCCACTCACAAGCGGTGTCCCTCAGGGCTCCTCCCTGAGCCCGACGCTTTTCAATGTATACATGGCCCCTCTTGAGGATGTGGTAACACCATTCAACATAAAAATGGTAAACTATGCCGACGACACCCAGCTGGTCGTCTCTTTATCCCAACTGATCGACCACCCAGAAAACCTGACCAACTGTCTTACAGGAATCCATAACTGGATGAACCACTCATCCTTAAAACTAAATGGGTCAAAAACGGAGGTGATGCTCCTAGGAAAACAATGGACGACTATCCCTCCAGCACTTTGGCCAGACGTGTTTGGGGAAATCCCTCCCCCGAAACGTGAAATTAAGACACTTGGTGTGTGGCTCGAGCCAGAACTTACTATGATAACTCAAGCAACCAAAACCTCGGGTACCTGCTTCGGGCTGATGCGCACGACCCGCAAGATTCTCCACCTACTGCCACCTACCTCCAGGAAACTACTTATCCAGGGACTGGTATTGTCCCGCCTGGACTATAGCAACCTGGTCTACCTGGGAGCCCCTGAGGCCACACTGACGAAGCTCCAGCGGACACAGAACGCGGCGGCGCGCCTGCTCACCAATACCCCCTCCAGAATGTCCGCCAAGCCGGCCCTCAAGGCCCTGCACTGGCTCCCTGTGCGCCAAAGGGTGCAATTTAAAGCAATGTGTACTACACATAAGCTGATCAACGGATCTGGCCCTGCGATCCTCAGTAAAATGATCACTCCCTATACAGCAGCCAGACCCTTACGATCCCAGAATGAAAACATGGCTAGCGTTCCTAGATTCAAACGATCTCGGACAGGACGACGACAATTTTCCGTCCAAGCTGCCGCTGGATGGAACGCTCTTCCCCGCTCCCTGAGACTGGAACCCAACTACCTGCCATTTCGCAAGAAATTGAAGGCACATCTATTCCCTAAATAGAATCCCCTTAAATATCTCTCCCCTCGCCCTCCCCCTCATCAGGATCACAACCCTCACAGCGCGGGGATGCCCTTGGGTCACCAGGCGCTTTAGAAATCGCTAAATAAATAAATAAATAAATAAGCAGAAAATAAGTGTCCCGAAAAATTCGTAAAAATATGATGGGGCTGCTGAAAAAAAATTTGCTGTCCGTGAACTGGAGGGAAAATTGTTCATGGTATTTTGCTATTCTAGTTGAAGGCCAAATTCAGGGAACGCCGTGTACGAGCTTGCTCAAAAGTCTCTATTTCTGCTCTGGTGAGAACATCATATCATTTAGACTCTCGAAAAAGTTGTCAACAGCTTCCTGGGAGAGTTCCACTAACTCAGAAATAGGTGTAACCATGCATTCGTGCGCATGATTGTCTCCATTGACATTCCGATTTGGATTGCTGACAGAAGGTCGTACCTGATCGATGCTGCTTTCATTTTGAACCTCACTACCCCTTAATCGTAGTGGTGAAGCTTCCACGAATGCCGTCATCAGGATTGGTAGCCGTTGAGGGCAGCACAAAGCATGAGCCTTTGTTGGACTCAACAATGTTTCTGCATCCATTGGCGCATCCGATTGTAGCGTCAGACAGGTGTCTAACACGCATTCTTCTCCGCATAGCAGGCACCTTAATACAGGTAAAACACATCGATGCAACATTGGTCGAAATGAAAGAAACCAAGTCATGTTCAGGTCTCTAAGCCGGGGTAGTCCCAGGATTTTTGATATCCGGTCCCGGTATCCAATGGCTAGGATTGTTTCTTCCCTTGTCGCAGGTGTTTTGTCTGTGACATGGTTTGCCATAACGAAATATAAGGACTAAGAATAGGATTCCTGCAATTAGTCCTAAAATGAGGGGAAGTCCGCCAAAAATCGAATGGACGAAATCTGGAAAAATACCCAGTATGGCTTTGAATGGTGTTAATGCCATCGAAAATACTGTCTTAAATACTTTTGAGACTCCACTGGTATCAGAAATATTTAAGATTTCATTCAGGATTTTTGCGAAATGTATGGGGGAATTAGTCGATAACAATGAATGTATCTCTGCAGTCGTCCTTGCGACTAGGAGATCATACGTTTCTTTTGATGACGTGAGCCTTGTCGGCATCTGAAGAAGCACTGTTTTCATTCTGCTTAAAGTATCTATTCGAATAGAAGTAATTTTCAAGTTGGGCCATGCCCTTGCCTCCCTGTCTGGAAAGGAGCTGGGGAACAATAAGCGTCCACAGCACTTGACCTTCGCAGTCGTAGTTACGAGATAAGGAGTCCCGGGCATAAGACTACAGCATCTGCGGTCCACAATTAGAATGTAACTCCCATTATAGAGTCTTTGAAAGAATGGTTCTATCTCTGTAGCAGGTGTGCCTAGCTGGTGACATGAAAGGTTATTTGAGTTCCCTTCACAGGCTCCATGCAAATTAATTCCGTTACACAGAAGTGTACCGCTTAGTGACATCGCACAATTATCGCCACTAAGAAACACTTTCTGTCCTTTATTACTGACACATGCATGTGAATAGGGCAGGTTCCATGTTGTTTTAATGTACCCTTTTCCCAATTTTTCGTACATGCCAGCCTGTATATATTTTTGGCAGTATTGAAACCTGAAGGTTGAGATTGGAATATTAATTATCCCATGTATTATCCATTCACTGACAGGTCGTTCTGACATTGTCACTGGTAATCTTTCGAGTTTCTCAATGCTCAGGATTGTATAATCAGCACCCTTCTGGGCCATACTGATTTGTTTATCAGTAAGGTTAAAGATATTGAAAAGTGACGTTGTGTTGATTAAACGCCAAGGCACATAGCCTGAACGCAGATTTTGTAACGTCCAGCCAAGCTGTACAATAGAACGCAATTGAGACTGACCGTGTTGTAACAACAGTAAGTCTTGCGATATTATGTCGATTGCTGAAGACACAATGCTGTCCAGAGAAAAAATTCTGGAGGACAGAGTCATTAACCCATTGTCCACTACAGAAAGTGATTTTTCCAAATTAATACGGTCAATTTCCCGTATTCTTTCTGCTGTCTCAATTTGAGTAACCTTCCAGGCCTCGTTGTATGCTGCATATACAGAGGCTGCTATGAAACGTTTCTGACGCTGTTTGCGCGGTCCCATAATGAAATCACGCAAGTCAGCACCATCAGTAAGTAAAGTTAGGTGTTGCTTAATTTCTGCCAGTGTGGAAGTCTGTAGCCATTGAAGGCATAATTTGCCCACACTGTAGGTGGTTATTATTCCTGGGTGTTGTCTTTGGGAATATCTAGGGCCTGGCCTGGTCATTTTGAACCCCTGTGTTTTGTTCAGGAATCTGTCTTGACAGTTATTAGTATCTGTGGGCCAGATCAACCATATTTTATGTTCCATATATATACCTACCTCTTAATGTTGTGAAAGTTGCTACTACGATACAGATTAGAACTACCTCATGTAATGTGAAGCGCTCTGATACCCAAGGGTCTTGTTCGCGCTATACAAAACTCTAAATAAATAAATAAATAAATAAACCACTGTTTCCAATCAGGATGTGTTCTGTTTTGGTTTAATACATAATTTACGTCTATCTCCATCTGTGGAGCTATTGCTGTTCATTGTTGGTTTTGGAATAGACGGTTTATTTAAGTCTTTGATTTTGGCTAAGCCAAGACAGGTAGTTTGTTGAACAGTGTCATTTAAAAATATAATTTGTTCTGGGATCATGCAGGCTCTAAACAAAGATTCTATACCCTGTACTTGCCATTCTTTTGTGCCCCAAACACTTTTCAATTCAACATTTTTGTCCCAATAATCAAAACCAAAAGTATTCATTTGTTCAAAGAATGAGTCTGAATATATCAATTTTGTGTTGGTTATCATGGTCTTTGTCCCTGTCTTATTTGACAATTTGAAATAAAATGTTTCAGCATTACTTATGTTAAAACCTAAAAAGTATGAATATTTGTCGTAAACGGTTCTTGAGCTTCCTTTTGGAGGGGTTGCACAATGTTCCCATTGATTATAATTTAAAACATTTCTAGGTTGTGCAGATCTATGTAGAAATTGGTTACCATAGTGGTTATAACAGTACATACTATCATAATTTGTCGAACCCTGCAAATAATCATGTTTGGTAAATTTAGCAGACATCACTAAGTCAGACATCATATTGTTTATACTTTCAAAGTCCCAATCATCAGCAAATGTGCTTGGTTTTACGAAGTCACTCAATGAGATTTTAATTTGGTGTGGATATTTCAGGATTTCAACCGGACCATAGATTTCGTAGTCAGTGTTGTCCCATGCTACCCCACCCGGTATAGGATTGGCTGTGAAGTTGACTGAAGAAAGTTCTCTTTTCTCGACGTGTGAAGATGTGTGTGGTTTGAGGATCAAGTTGATTTTCTGACTTGCTGTGTCCATTTTAGCACATTTTCCCTCAATGAAGCGTCCCAAAGTTAGTATCATGATGACCCAAAGTATGAGGATAAATGCACCAAAACCCACCCAAAATTCAATCCATGGAGAAATCAGATATGTTTCTTTCAGTTGTTTCAAAAGTTCTTTAGCTTTATCTTTAAAGGTTTTTGTTGATGGCTGTGTTTTTGATTCAGTGAAGTCCTCGGAGGAATCATCGAAGTTTATGAAGTAGCCGGATGCAGTTCTGTCAATTGTTCCAATTGCTTCAGGATTACTGTTTCTTGCATAGTCGTTTGTTACTTCATTATAGGTTGGTGTGTCTCTGCTAAATGTTCTTATTTGGGTGTTCAGAGGTCTAAGTTCCATTGCATTTTTGCATAGTCCTTGTTGTTCTTCTGTAGGCGTTTCGAATGTGATTAGCCTCTTTGTTAGGACCTCTGTACTGGTAGCAAACCTTGGTGTTCTGCTACTTATGGGGAGTCCACTTGGCCTACTATTTGTTATCGGCCACATGATTGTGGTTTTACCAGGTCGATGGATACAACTCGGTTCTCCTTTTTACCAGCAAGCAGCGGTAGTACAACTGATCTTGTCCCGTTGACAGACAAGACAGGAACTGCTTTTCTGTAAGAAGGCCCAAATTCCTTTTTTACCGCGATCCTTTCTCTGACTAGATCCCGACTTTTGGAATCCAGACAGGTCTTGCTGGGACAGGTGGTGGTTCTTCAGTGGTTGTTGGCTGCTGTTTCAACTTTATGTTGCTCAGGTCTTTTCTTGTTTCGTTTAAGTCCTGTAAAATAGCCAAACGATCTTTGATATCAAAGCTTTTTTCCTTTACCACTGAAGTCTGACTGTCAAGGTCAGAGATTAACATCCTAGTTCCAAATAATAATTCGTACGGACTGAATCCCTTCAGAGAATTTCTTGGCAGGTTATTTAGACTACGTTGGACACTTATTAGATGTTTGACCCACCCAGCTCCCGAACCTAATATCCTTTCCGTTATAGATTGCTTTATGCCTTGGTTTTTTCTTTACACCATCCCGTATCCCTCAGGAAGGAAGTGAGAAGATTCCCGCTGTGCTATGCTCATTTGGCCATGTTTCCCCTCAGGCTGGAGGGCTCGAGTGAAAACAATGGTCAAACGTAGCATGCTCTTAGCGTATATGCCATTTAGACTCGCAAATCTTTGTATAACAGTCCAGACGTCAGCCGAGTGCTGGTGATCTACATTATAAGTGGAAACTAGCCTGTATATGTTAATCGCAAGCCTTGCTTTTTACTGTTGTTTTTTTCTGGAGTGAAACGACACGGTATTACACCGTTTCTCTCACCACTGCGATTCCTGTTGCAGTTTGGGCACTTTTTTACAAACATGGTGTGATGCAGGCTCATGCCTGGCCACCAGTACCTTGATTGTAATTCTTCCAGAGAATCTTTTAGTTTGAGGTGTCTTAAACCCTCGCCCATATGTGCGTCTGCGATTAACAAGTTTCTCCTGTCCATGTTTGGAATCACTCTATCCCCCACTCCAGGGATTCGAGCAAAAGGGACGGAGTTTGCATCGATTATGTATGTATAATTGAGTGGATAGTTGATCGGTAGCGCTGAGGAGTCGCCTTTTGATGACGTTTTCACTGCCAGCACTGTTTCACCGTCAATATACTTCACTGTACGCTTTTTTCGAGCTACGGAAGCCAATTTAGTTGCTACCGCTGTGGCTGTTTCAGCCAATGAATTCCCTGCAACGTGAACGCCATCACGCTGATGACTCAGTGAGTGTGTCACGTGAGTCTTTGGTAGTTCTTTTTGTAAAAGAGCTATTTGTTCCCAGAGCAGTTTCTGCTTTATTGTTGCACCTGTGTCATCTTTGTAACCGTTTTGAATCCATGTCTGCAAATCGTTGTTATATGATTTGACGCAGTAATATGAATCGGACACTATAAGTGTCGGGAATTCGCGATCCGCATTATCTAGCGCCATTTTCAATGCTATTATTTCAGTTTGTTGTTCTGAATTAGTTTCTACTGAGTGTGTTTTTGTTAATAGAGGTTTTAGTTTACCTCCGCGCCACACTTCTTTTGTAATCTCACAGGTGGGGTTGTATGCTTGTTCTCCCCAAACGGAGGGTTGAGCATGTCCGTCTGTATAGATTACACAAGCGTATTGTTGTAAGGGCAGAATGTCGATTGGCAGAGGGAATGTTCTTTCATATTCTAGATTTCTTAGTTCCTCTAGTTCTGGATCAAAGTAGTAGTATACTTTTCCTTTGTAATGGAATTTACCCATTGTATCCATTCCGGATTCAATGTTGTTGTTGGTAAATTACCCGGGGTTGTTAATGCCTCAAAGGCCGATTCTGCTGTTCTGACTGTGATATGTCTACCGTCCGCTTGATCTTTTTCTCTAGCTATTGCGGTTTGAACTGCATGAATAATTTTTTCTTTAATGCTGAATTTCTTTTCAGCTTCTGTGTACAAGTGTGATTTGAATGCAATTGGTACCTTTTCTCCCTCATTAGAGGTCAGGTACGTGAATCCGCATCTTCCTGGGATGACTCGAATCACAAGATTGCGTGTGTTATCACGTGTTTCTAATTTTGCTTTAATTAACATGTCTGTTTGTAAGGATCTCAAAATTTCTGTGTGTATTTGAGTCCAATTGGTTTTTTTAAAATCTGGTTTTATTAGATCATAAAGGGGTTTGACCCTTTCTGCGTAATTTGCAATGTATGTTCTTCCGAAATATAGGAAGCCTAGAATTGACTGTAGGTTTTTTAGTGTTCTAGGTGCTTGGAGTACGGCACATTTCTCTAGGAAATTGTCAGCCAGGCTTTTGCCTTCACTTGATAATTCGTATCCTAAGAACAGGACTGTTAGATGGGCAATTCTGGATTTTTTAAAGTTGAATTTGTAACCCTCTGCTGCGAACCCAAGTATTATGGTGTTCACTCTCTTCAAGTGAGTCTCCAAGTCATCATCTGTTAAGTATATGTCGTCGACATATGATAATGCTTCGTCGTCATATGTTTGTAGTAATTCTGTTACTCTCGCTGAGAATACTCCCGGGCTGTTCTTGTACCCCTGGGCTAACCGACAGAATTGTTTTTGAGTGCCATTTATTGAGAATGCAGACAAATATCTGCTCTCTGGTGCTATGTTTTGACAAAAGAATCCATTAGAGATGTCTAATGTTGTTTTGTATTTTTTGCGCACTATGTTATTCATTAGTGCAGCACTATGCGAGTTTTGCACTGCAAAAGTTTTGCAACATGAGTTAAGGTGTCGGTAATCCAAAACTAGACGATATGAATTGTCTGGTTTGGAGACCGGAAACAAAGGGTTGTTCATTTGTGAGGTGCAAGTTTCAATCACCCCCTGGTATTCTAGCTGATCTAGGATTTCTTTTACCTGTTTCTTAGCTTCTTGCTTAATTGGGTACTGCCTCTGTGCAGTAGGTTGTGATTTTAACTGGATTTTGTGAGGAGGAGAGTCCTCATCCCATCCTACGTGATTTTTATATAAAGCAGGAGCTAGGGCTACTGCCCACTTTCTAGCAAGTGTGTATTTTTTATGAATTGGGATGTGATTTGAGAAGGCAGGCATAATTATTTCTTCGCCATGAGGGCACTCCCTGACAAACTCTGGTGGCCAGTCTTTTTCAGCTAGAAGGATGTCATAGCCCTTGGAGAGATTATCCCAAAATAGTCCCCTTATTTTTCTAGTCTTATCCCCCTCTATACGTAAAGTTATTTCATATATTTTGTGAGGTTTGCTAACTCTGGTGTCTGCAGTTTCCACTTGAAGATATTCATTCGTGTCCACTGTCTCCAGATGATTCATAAGGACTTTGCGAGCTATGCTCACTTCTGCTGCGCTGTCTAGCATTGTCTGAGCCCATTCTCCGTTTTTCAGTTGTGTCCTCAGTATTCTCGGCATTGTTGACTACCTTGATACTAGCTACCTTCTTTTTTGGAAATTGTAATTTCTTTTTTAGCTGAGCAGGTTCCTTGTCTTTGGACTTGGCGTGCTCTTCTTTGTTCTGATCGTCCTCTTCTTTCCGATTTCTGCGAGGAAGTCTGAAAAGATTGAGAGGGACGTGTATCAATGTCTTTATATCTATCAGGCTTCTTTATATTATCCCTATTTCTAAGGTTATATCTTTTCGCAGAGGGGTCACTTTGGGGTGACCTGTGTCTTTGGTTCGGAGATTTTTCTCTCCGCCGAGGAGACCTTCCTCTGGACTGGAATTTCTTTTCTTTAGGATTGGATTGTTTGTTTCCATCCCAGCTCTTTTTTTGTGATGTTGAATTATTATTAAAAAATATTTTTTCAGGACTTTCAATCAGTTGTGGTTTTACTGGTATTCCACCTAAACTATCTCTACCTAGTTCCTCATAGGATTTTTCTATAATTCTGGCAATTTCAGCTGGTTGGTCTGCTATATCTGTCTCCTTTAACCTCTGGCGGATCGCCACGTTTGCTGCTTCTCCCTTTATGTTGGCTAATAATATAGCCGAGACCTGCTTGAAGTCTTTTAGTAATTTCATACCAAGAGTTAAAGCGGGCTCTGGACCATATTCGTCTTGAATTTGTTTTAGCACCTCTGGTATTACCGAAATGGATGGAACACCGTGCGTTTTTGTGTAGATGGAAGCAAAGACTGTACCCCAAGTGTCACAGTCCTCAATGTGTGGTGCGATTCCCATTGGAAGACAGATAGTCAGAATCCTGTGTTTTTCTAACGGGGTGGTGTCTGGAAACACCGCCTCTATTTGGGTGATTTTTTGTGCTAACCAGAATGGTATTTGTTCCCGTTTAGCTGGTACTTTACCTAGGCAGGATTGTATGTTCTGTGGTGTAATTTTATTTGTGTTCCCCTGGTGAGGGGTCAGCTGTGGAATTTTAATTGCTGGTTGAATTGTTGAAGTCCGCATCACATATTGGACTAATTGTCTATGTATCTTTATTAATTGTTTTAGTTGTACTAAAAGATCTGCTGCAGGCATTCTTTCGAACTCTGGATGTGGTGTGTATCCGGCTAGGACCAGCCACGTTGCTCCTGGTCTCCCTAAGGGACCGAGCCTGGTGATGTGATTATTATGTTTTAGGGCGCCATTAAATAAGAGCAGGTGCTCTTGAAATTTAAGTGGTACTTCCACCTCCTCGAAAGGAGTGTACTCATTAGGAGGTTCCTCTGTTTTGTAATAGTGGAAGTACTTTGTTACAGCATTTGCTGCTGGAAAATGTATCCATGAATAGTATACCTCTGTCTGCCGATATTCGTGTGCCTCAATTACGAATATGACTGTACCACCTCTAGGTGTCAGTCCATTTTCTATAAGTTTTAAGGTTATAGATTTCCTTTTGATGACCGGGATGAGTATTATATCCTGGTCTGCTTCTTGCAGGGCAGTATCATCTGCTGCGAGTTCAGTTGCTAATCTAACTGCCTCTCTTTCATCATCACTGTCACCATTTTACCGACAGGATGGTTACTTTGTTTGTTTGCAGATCAGGTTTCTTGTGGAAACAAAGATTAGATGCACAATATTTTGGAACGGTTTATCCTTCAACGTTGACTAAACCAAGTACCATACATAGGAGTTTCCTCCTGCGAGGTTTGGCGGATATTACCTTTCGCCCACTCCAGACGTCTTTGGAGTATTATGGGAAAAGGGGTCTGAGTGAGAAAGCACGACTGAGTTACTCTAAATGTCTTACGTTAATTTTATCGCCCTTCCAAACGCGTTGGGCGCCATGTAGTGTAGTTCCAATTATCCCAATAGGCTCTGCGCATTGGAATAATACCTTCAATAGTATAGGCCTAGACCAGACGTTAACTAGGTCTACTACTGTCGATATTAGACTTAAAGTTTTGGGTTTGCCAGCTAGCTCAGAGTTCACTAGAAACTTTCTCGAATAGGCAAACAGACTGCGTTCCGATGGGCTCAAGGAGTTAGTCGGCCAGTTGGAAGCAGCACATAATCCCTTACTGACAGCCCAAATATTTCCATCGATGACTGGAGTTTGCATTTTCTTGTGATATGTTTGCGTATATTATTTTGGTGGCTATGTCATATTCAGGTAACTACGGGTGTAAACATGGCGTTCTATAGGGTGGCCATAGGTTTTTACCAATTGCTTACACAGTTCTCTACACCAACATCATTCCTGGTGGTTAAAGATAGTCTCAAAGTACTGTTGTTGAGTATCTGGCATTGTTAAGCTGTCAAAGTACTGTTGTTGAGTATCTGGCATTGTTAAGCTGTATTGGACCAAGCCTGTTTTTCTCTGAACTTTTCTGTTTTATACATATGTCTATTTGATTCAATGTGTAATATGTTGTTATGCTGATATTTCCCTAGTGGTTAGCTCTGTTGCTGTGTTTGAGTAGTGTTGTGATGTTGTGCATATATGTGTAGAGGTGTACTCTAAGGTATTGTGTAGATGGTTTGGCGGGGTGTTGGTGGTACATACTGTGGGAAGCCTTTTGCTAGTTGGTTATATGACTTATCTAAGTTATGTTGACTACATGAAACCTGTTCTGTCTAATGTGTTTTGGGGGCTGAAGGGGCTATCAGTAAGTGCTTTTAGAAGCTCGCGAAAACTATATTTAGTTACTCTGTGTATGTGGTAATTGTATCACGTGAGCAGCGGCAAAAGGCATCACAGTACTGTACAGGATGAAAAGATACCAGTTACAAGGCAAACATACAATCAACAAGTGATTGGAAGTGTGGGAGGGTTCTAAGGGTGAAAATGACATTTTAGTGGGTATTGTTCTTTAAAGGGGGTGTCATCAGCTGTTTCCTAAGTTAGAGGCATAGCTGTATGCTACTGCTGGAAACATGGTTGTATTTCCAAATCATGGGAGCATATATGGAAAAGGCCTGTTGCTTTATATTTTTTCTTTAACTTTTGCATCTCCTGTCTGATGGATGAATGGTGTCTTGGCTGGGGCCGTGCTGAGAACCCCCGAAGGTGGTGATCTCACCAGCTAAATAGGCAGGAGTGCCAGTTGTGACAGTTATTGTATTCATTTACTTTCCACAGATATAGACAATGTAGGTGCTACTCGAGTAACAAGGCAAATGGCTAGATTGAGGTTGCAACATTAAAAAAAAATTGTTTTTTAACTAGCAACAAAATAACAAAACAGAAACTAAGATGCACATGGTTATAGTGCCGCCATTATGACTATCCCATGTAACAGATTACACCAAAATACCTATGTTTTCAGAAGGATAGTGTGTTTCATTATTGAGAAAGAGGATAATCAGTAGCCATCAGGATATTTACCAAACACGACACAGTCTAACCTCCTAACGTGGCCAAAGGCCTCAGTACTTGTCATGTTTATTAGGATGATTTTCCAAGATCGGTCTCTGGAAGTCCAAGAAGTGTAACACCCACCTGTTTATCACATTCAAAGTTTAGTGTGACAGTTATGTTTCATAATGAAAACTAGGATACCATGTACTCAATACAGTTATTTCTGTCTCCTGTTGGTCTCATGTTTGTCATAAACATCACAGGATTATGTGGGCTAGTAGCTTCACGGTCAAGGTGGTTGTAATACAGGTAGGTTCTTTTAGTTATTGAGGTACCAAAAACACGGATATAGGGTTGGTTAATGGACCACCATATAACTCTCAGCAAAATCTGAAACTGTGATGTCCACGATCACCAAGGAGCCCATACCTTTCTATCGGAGTTTCGCTAGCACTAAGAACCTACACATATCAGTGTAGGTCTACCACCTTACCTATGCTTATGGTATACTTTGCACAAAGGTGGGGTTACACATACATAGGAGTATCATCTTTGACAGTACAGGCATGAAACATGTCAACATGTCGTATCAAATTCACTTTATTTGATCACACCTTTCTTATCCAGGAGAAGGTAAGATCAGTATATCCCTTAGTTTCCGCATTATTATTAACCTTGACATAGATTCTTTCAATCTAATTAAAACACAACCATGAAGTATCTATAGCCAATTTTAACCTAGATCCATTTCCAATCTTCCAGTTATTATAGTGAGGTACACTAACATTCCTAGTATTTCTTTGGCAAATCGAAAAGATCTCGGGAAAAGTGCCCCCTAGTGGGGCCCATTGGGCATTGCAGCGCCAGCCCAAAGAGGAGCAGGCCCGATGATGAAGCATGCCACCTTCGGGACGTTAAGGGCACTTGCTTCTAAGACCATACGCTCCTAGTGACCAACAACATTCTGGGTCTCTAATATATGACCTTGAACTGATATCAGAATGGTACACTCTATTGTTATAGTTGTACTACTTAGGAGATTGTATACTGAACTGCCCAATTCTCCTACGTTCAAGAAGTCTTCAACTAGCCCTTATTACATAAACCTGGACATCCTAAGCATACACAACCATGATGAGTTTTTAGCGCTTTCACAAACTGCTGTTTAACTAGTCTAAGCTTTTATAGCATTTGTTTCTGTGATCTGGTGTCAACATTGATTCCTGTAAAGTTAGAATTACATACAAATCACTGCATTCACTCCAAGTCCTACTCACTCACTTCAATTTTGTACATTATGAGAGGCAGGCCTGCCAGCAGACACCACCAATCACTACACACAACATTTTAAAAACAAATGGTCCCTCCTCCTCCTAACATATCCTGTTTTTGCAGAAAGCAACAGGCACAACAAATTAAGTTGGCTTGGAGATAACAGGGCAATAGGATGGTAGTAAACAATTAAAAGGAGGGAGCAGGATTCTGAATAATGCAATTACCAGTAAGTAATTAAAAACGTCCTCTACATCCCTCCCTTGCTTGACTTCTTTACATTGAGATGTACCCTAGCACTACCAGGACAAATCCAATGGAATCAAAGGAACTTTAATGATTTATGAGACATACAGTTGTCCTCCTATTTTCTTCATAGAGGAAAGAACCCTAGAACCAAAAACGTAACTAGACTATAATCCCTGCATCACTCTTTAATGATTCACAAAAGAAGAGAGAATTGTCCAGGTGGCTGCCCGATGCACCTCTGAAATGGGTGCCCACTGGATCCCCTTGTAGACCTGCCTTCAACTCCCAGATATGGAAGCCCATCCATCTTATATGCTAAGACGATCATAGATCTCGTCCATCTGCTAAAAGGATGTACTAATAGATTGGCTTCCTTCTTTGCAGGCCCAACATTTACAATACGTGAGAATGGCCCTTCTCACACCCAGGCAGTGCAACCTAATTTCTTGCAAGTTAGCAGGCAGAAGAAAAATACCATAAGAACCATTTTGCGCTCCATGTGAAAAGAGCAATTTACTTTGGGAACAAAAGAGGGTGATGATTCCATACTCAACAACTTAAACTTGGGGGATTACAGGATAAACATCCCTACTCACCAAATCTTGAGGCGGAAATTATTGCTTCTTGAAGGAGAGTTTTGAATGTCAGAATCTTAATTTACTCTAAATCTAGAGGCTCAAAGGGCAGATCTTTTCGAGCCTTTTGCTCTAGAAGGAGATACCAAGCAGAGGGCTGTATGCCCTGAAAGATGTTTGCAGATGGATGTGTCATTTTCTTGGTTCAGTTAATGGCGACTGCGACCGTCTGGTAAGACAATTTAGTAAATATTCTACTCGGGTGGGAGGTTAGTCATTTGGAACTGAGCTTAAATGAGCCATTTCTGATAGTGTGGGACAAGGTTGTGAGTTACTGTCGCTTGGTCAGTCTCGAAATATGAGATTTAAAAATACCCAATTCAATTACCTGCACAGAACATATATGACTCAGAAAAGTGAACCTCATTAAGGGTGCCAATGCTGTACTTCGTCCTAGGTGCAATGTAAAAGACTCCTACTTTTTCATTTGGTGTTTTTAGCCATCCAGTTTTTCTGGTGGAGTGCCATAGACTGCCTTGATGATCTACTTAATAGGGCAGAACTGCATACACCTGGAGCATTTTTATTTTAGGTTGCTTTTTTTGAGAACCCAAGTGTAAAAAGCTATGAACAACTTTCTTAACATGACACTAGTCTTAGCTAGGAGGTGCAATTGGTTCATTGGAAATCTCAGTCTGCCCCTCCATTAGGTAAATGTCCCAAAGATGTCACACTTTGGGCACATAGCGAAAGTATGATAATGCACTTGGAAAAAAACACGATCCCATAGCTGCATTGTGGAATAAGATCTTGTTCATTCTCAAAAACCCTGATATTTTTACGCACGTTTTTTCACAAGAGCGAATGATTGATGATGATTCATTATTGTAGTGTTTGTCATAGCCTCAGAAGATGTCTTGTACATGATTCTGACCTGCATCGCTACTGTTGGCTACATTTATGTGGCTCTGTCTCACCAGGAAAGTACTAACTCTTATTTTTCTGTAGGTTATTATTCTACGTATACTTCTGTTCAAAGTGAACAAATGGATATCCAAACCATGCATACGTATCTCTAAAAACATTTGGGAGGCAATACTGCCTGGCATGCTCCCTACGCTCATGTATTCATATTGCATAGTGTGTTAGCAACAAGGACCCCCTGATACGGATCAATATCCTGGGACAGGGTAAACAATATATGTAAAGTAACGCTCCCAGGCATATACTTAAAGCACTTACACAATAGATTAAACAAACAAACTAGTTCAGTTTAGAAAATATACATTTTTAATTTGGTTAAAAAAGCAATAATAAAAGTCAGTGCATTGATCAGGCTTGATAAAAGAACAATATAATGATACATGTGTATTCACAAAAGAATTAAAAAGAGGTTAGATGGCATCCGGTCGACGCGTTTCGACATAAAGAATATGCCTTCATCAGGACTTTAACCATCAAATTTCTGTAAAAAAGATCATAACAATGTTTTACTAATTTAGCCTCCTATCGTGAAATAATATAGCCGAACTAGTTTCATGTTTGTTACAACATTCTATTGGTAAGACATTCTTTTCACATTTATGATATACCGCTTTTTATACACAAATATCTGACACCTATGCATATAAAAGTTTTCAAGAACAAGCCATATTGTATTTTGTGCGTGCAAACAGGGAGGTACAATACAGAAAAAATTCTTTACCAAGATACAAAATTAACACCTTTAGACTGAAGACATATTTATATATTTTGGCATCAGCAAGGACTACTCATGTTATCAAAATCAATGATTTAGTTGATGGTTATTTTTCATTTTACGTGATACATTTCATCATTTCAATTGCCCTTGTTTGCATGTGACTTTAGCTCTAGAATAGAACCTACTAAATGTTAAGTACAAGAAAAGTAAAGGGATAGAAAAATAGAGAAAAAAGGAAATCGTAGTATTTTATATATGTTAATAGTTCCAGTGGAGCATTCATAACATGGGTTTATTAGGTTCAAACAGATGACACTTCCCTATAAGTAAAAACATATGTTTTAGTTTTTGGCAACCATATTCCTACTTATTTTTGAGGAGAGACATGTTTATAATTATCTTACCCCTAAGGAATTAGGATACGTTCTTCATCTGGGGTCTTTTTATCGGTGTGGCACCACGACTATACACTGATGTGTAGGATAGAGTCCTGACAATATAAAATACAAGTAAAATAAGCGGATGTTCTGAATTAAGCTACCCTAGCTGTGGTGCTATACAACGACTATGCAGACGCCCTACTGTTTAAAACAAACCTGCACAAATGCGTAATACAATGGATATACTAAAAGGTTGCACCCTTTTTTATCAGGAGCATGTGCGAACGGCAGTAGAATAGAATAGAAAACACGACGCCTCGCCGTATAAAATCACTCGTATCCTAACATCCGTCCCTCCATCTGGCTCTACCAGTCACATGGAAAGCCGCCTACCCCTAGACCAGGAGGAAAGCAACCCTCTACCCATACTACCAACTTTCCGGCCAGTATCCAGCCTAGAGGTTGAACAAACCCTTATGAAATTAAAAAGCGGATCACCTCTAGACCCAGCACCTCTCAGGTTCCTTAAAACTGTAACCTCAGTCATTATACCCACGGTTACGGAACTTATCAACAGCTCGCTCGCCCATGGACTTGTCCCTGACAACTGGAAGAAAGCTGTGGTAAAAGCACTTCTAAAAAAACCTCAGCTGGACCCGGCGGATATGTCTAACTACCGTCCAATATCCTTACTCCCGGGTATTAGCAAAATAACCGAGAAACTGGTAAATACACAACTATCCCAGTTCCTTGAAACCAACGATATGCTTAGACAATCCCAAACCGGTTTCCGTCCGGGCCATGGCACAGACACCGCACTGCTCGCCGTCATTGAAGAAGCAAGGCACATTCTGGATTCAGGAGGATCAGTGGCAGTGATCCTCCTGGACCTAAGCGCAGCCTTCGACACGGTTAACCACCGTGTCCTTCTCAATAGACTGGCGGATACAGGGCTCACCGGGACAGCACTCAGTTGGATTAAATCCTTCATTACAGGGCGTACATTCCAAGTGTGGGATGAAAACCACCACTCAGCCATCCTCCCACTCACAAGCGGTGTCCCTCAGGGCTCCTCCCTGAGCCCGACGCTTTTTAATGTATACATGGCCCCTCTTGAAGACGTGGTAACACCATTCAACATAAAAATGGTAAACTACGCTGACGACACCCAGCTGGTCGTCTCTTTGTCCCAACTGATCGACCACCCAGAAAACCTGACCAACTGTCTCACAGGGATCCATAACTGGATGAACCACTCATCCTTAAAACTAAACGGGTCAAAAACGGAGGTGATGCTCCTAGGAAAACAATGGACGACCATCCCTCCAGCACTCTGGCCCGACGTGTTTGGGGAAATCCCCCCCCCCGAAACGTGAAATTAAGACACTCGGTGTGTGGCTCGAGCCAGAACTTACCATGAAAACACAAGCAACCAAAACCTCGGGTACTTGCTTCGGGCTGATGCGCACGACCCGTAAAATTCTCCCCTTACTGCCACCTACCTCCAGGAAACTACTTATCCAGGGACTAGTACTGTCCCGCCTGGACTACAGCAACCTGGTCTACCTAGGAGCCCCTGAGGCCACACTGACGAAGCTCCAGCGGACACAGAACGCGGCGGCGCGCCTACTAACCAATACCCCCTCCAGAATGTCCGCCAAGCCGGCCCTCAAGGCCCTGCACTGGCTCCCTGTGCGCCAGAGGGTGCAATTCAAAGCGATGTGCACTACACATAAGCTGATCAACGGATCTGGTCCTGCGATCCTCCGCAAAATGATCACTCCCTATACAGCAGCCAGACCCTTACGATCCCAGAATGAAAACATGGCTAGCGTCCCTAGATTCAAACGATCTCGGACAGGAGGACGACAATTCTCCGTCCAGGCTGCCACCGGTTGGAATGCTCTTCCCCGCTCCCTCAGACTGGAACCCAACTACTTGCCATTTCGTAAGAAACTAAAGGCACATTTATTCCCCAAATAGATCCCCCTTTTAATATCTCTCCCCCGGCCCTCCCCCTCATCAGGATCACAACTCTCACAGCGCGGGGATGCCCTTGGGTCACCAGGCGCTTTAGAAATCGCTAAATAAATAAATAAATAAATATATTTTTAAACCTAACCACGTGGAAGGACTGGCACCACTAATAAACAGCGTTCTATGATATTTAGGTAAGTGGTAATTATATACGAGCCGCAGTTAGTCTGGAAAAAACGGGTAGCTTAATTCAGAACATCCGCTTATTTTACTTGTATTTTATATTGTCAGGACTCTATCCTACACATCAGTGTATAGTGGTGGTGCCACACCGATAAAAAGACCCCAGATAAGATAATTATAAACATGTCTCTCCTCAAAAATAAGTAGGAATATGGTTGCCAAAAACTAAAACATATGTTTTTACTTATAGGGAAGTGTCATCTGTTTGAACCTAATAAACCCATGTTATGAATGCTCCACTGGAACTATTAACATATATAAAATACTACGATTTCCTTTTTTCTCTATTTTTCTATCCCTTTACTTTTCTTGTACTTAACATTTAGTAGGTTCTATTCTAGAGCTAAAGTCACATGCAAACAAGGGCAATTGAAATGATGAAATGTATCACGTAAAATGAAAAATAACCATCAACTAAATCATTGATTTTGATAACATGAGAGTAGTCCTTGCTGATGCCAAAATATATAAATATGTCTTCAGTCTAAAGGTGTTAATTTTGTATCTTGGTAAAGAATTTTTTCTGTATTGTACCTCCCTGTTTGCACGCACAAAATACAATATGGCTTGTTCTTGAAAACTTTTATATGCATAGGTGTCAGATATTTGTGTATAAAAAGCGGTATATCATAAATGTGAAAAGAATGTCTTACCAATAGAATGTTGTAACAAACATGAAACTAGTTCGGCTATATTATTTCACGATAGGAGGCTAAATTAGTAAAACATTGTTATGATCTTTTTTACAGAAATTTGATGGTTAAAGTCCTGATGAAGGCATATTCTTTATGTCGAAATGCGTCGACCGGATGCCATCTAACCTCTTTTTAATTCTTTTGTGAATACACATGTATCATTATATTGTTATTTTATCAAGCCTGATCAATGCACTGACTTTTATTATTGCTTTTTTAACCAAATTAAAAATGTATATTTTCTAAACTGAACTAGTTTGTTTGTTTAATCTATTGTGTAAGTGCTTTAAGTATATGCCTGGGAGCGTTACTTTACATATATTTCATATTGCATAGTTGCATCAGCACTAATCATTTTACTCTTGGAAGACTATTGCTACTTTTGTATGGAAGCTGCTATTATGGATTCTTTTCCACAGTTAGTTGCTATTCACCTGTACACTGCCCTGAACTAGAAAACTGCAATAAACAGAATAAAGAAAAATACCCAAGAATGCCTTAGAATTTGCCCAATCAAACCAAAGTGAAAACTCCCAAAAGGTTGCTTAGCCAATCGGAGAACTGCCACACACAAATTCCTTTAGAGATACCTGCCTCCAGTTAGCTTAGACAAGTGTCGTGTGAACTACTGCTCATGAGAAAAACTGTCCCCTTGCCCTCAAGGGGCATTCGTGTGTCGGGGAGCAGAGGCTCTCGCTTCAGGGGCGCAATGCTACTCCATGCAGTCCAAACCAGATGTGCGCTCTGAACAGCGCCTCATCACTCCTGCAGCCCAGAAGGGGCGCTCTGCATACCTCCAAACTAACGGAACGCCGTTCCGGCTGGCTGAAAGAACCACGCCTCCCATTCCACCACAATGCGATGCTGCAGAGAAGCGAGGGGGCGTGCCTTGAGGGTTAGCACAGTGCCTCCTTGCTTCATGATCTGGATGAAGAATATTATGATGCAACCGATGCCCGCACGCGACTGTGTTAGACAGAAAAAAACACAATTTGTGAGGAGGAGTCACTTTTATTCTGAAAATGGAGTGTGCTGATTGGTGGTGTCTGTGGAGGCAAGACTGCCTCTCATTTGTTTGAAAATTGTTTTATTTGAATTTATCAAAACACATGAATACAGCAGTAAGATCACATGGGACAGGGAGTCGCAAGACTACCTCTCATAATGTAATGAATAAAGAAAGAAGAGGAGGAACTGGGAGGTGATACATAGGCACACGAGAGCTCTTCAGATGGTATCAAACCGTCCTGCAATGCTTTTTGTAAATTGAGAATTCCCTTTTTAGTCAATAATTTCCATATCTAGCATTAGAGACTGCAGTGTACTTTCCTCTAGTTTTAACACTGTCTATGCTCAGTGTGCTCCTAATGAGCACATTTTACTGTTACCGCAACTTCTCTGTCTTCTGTTGTGTTAACAGGAGACGGGAACACTCTCTCAAGTATGTGTTTTTAATGAATAGCAAACGTATCACAACTTTTGTTTTTCACCAATACTGATCATCCGTTACCACTGCATCATATCACATACAACTTTATACGCAATTAAACAAAGACTATAGTGAGTGTGTGAAGCCGTAGCATGTGAAAACATAGGTTTGAGAAAAACAAAATGCTGAATTGTAAACTCCAATACATCCTCTGACAAAGTATCTACCATACATTAATATCTCCCTATATTTACCTATATCGACATGCGCCAAAACCCACTGTCAAGGACTAGGAATATACGTATGTCAACCTTTTGTGAGATGTGAGTAGGTGATTTTGAAACAGTTTTTATAGCTTTGTTTTGCCAATGTATAGGAACTGTTGGGAAATTAATTAACTGTAATGATTGACTATCACTGTGGTCTGGTTTTGATTGAGTCTATTGGCTTCTTTAGGGAAATGAGTGATACCACTGCAGTTGTTTATCGTGTTTCAGCATATGGTATATCATAATAGTTGTGCTACAAGGGGACTGAAATGGAACATTGTGGTGCTGCATCTTTTCAGGGCAGGGTGCTCATGTTTTAGCACTTGTCTGCCCCCTACATCCCCCATGTGTGTCTCCTGCCTGCTATACAATCCGCTGTGTGTGCGTCACACACCCCTCTGTCTGCTGGCCCCACTTGCCTCTGTAGCCCCTGTGTGTCTCGCTTCACCGCTATGTGTTGTCGGTTCTCTTTAGCTCCACTGTCTACCCCTATCCTCCAGCAGCCCTGGTGTGTCGCCTTGCTCCTCCGTGTGCTTCTACACTCATACAGCCCCTGTGTGCTACCCTGCCTAGGGAAGCCTGACTGTGTCGCTTGGCCTCGCCTGCCTTTAATGCTCCCCTCCCCTTTCCCAAGGGAAGGGTTATATTAAACCATTTTGAATGGCAACTTTTTTTTATTTCTCCCATATTGCAAACTTAGGGAGTGATCATTTTTTCAACTGAACACTGGGATTGGTGTTTTTTTGTTTTTAATTATTTAATTTTTTTGCACTCCTTAAAAGCTGGTCTCCATTTTTGAAAGATTCTTCCACAGGAATGGGTGCATGCTGACCTGCTCCTTCGTGGCCTGCACAGTGCAAGTCACCTATCAACCTCATAACTCTGAAAATGGTTACATACCTTTGTTTATAACTGCTGCACATGAACAAAATAGTATGGTATAAATTACATGCAGATGTGCAGAGTGGTATTTATTATCATTGTTGAGGGAGTGAAGGAGCATCATGACTCATTCGAGCCTTGTGAGTCATGGCCCCTCCCCCCTCTCAACAATGCTAATGAATAGTATATTACACTGTGCACATCTGTGTATGTGTGTATATATATATATATATATATATATGTGTGTACATATCAGTATATATTTATATATTGGACATGAATCCTCTTAACATATAATCTAAAAGTGTATCCCTGTGGATTCTAGTACTCGGGCCCAAGACAACTTGAATCCTGACTCAAGTGAATTTTCCAGCACCAATCCAATGGGCACAAACCCTGAACACGAGACAGCAAAGAATGATCCCCTTCAGCGCAATTGCCTGACAGGAGGAAAGGACACAGATGGGAATTTCAGAAGACCTTTCTTACACAACACCCCCTACGGATGATCGCAGCCAATTTTGCACGTCCGGTCATCCTAGAATTGCTCAGTCAATTAGCTCGTCATAGCAATGTATCATGTACTCCGCAACCAAGGGACCCAGGTGAAATCACTGCAACCGGAGCAGCTTATATGGCTATGGACCAGGCCGATGCAGGCCTTGCATTAATCCCCCATTTAATCTTTAACAACCCTTTGGACATATTAAACACAGGGAATCTGAAACGATTATTACAACACATTCCAACTCTGAAACACCTTAAATCGGCCAAGCTCATTTCTGTAAAATTCGGCCAAACTCCAAGATAAGGGACATCAGAGACCACAATTACTAACTGGGTTCTACAGCTATCCGGCATGACATCCTGAGAGAAGCCATTACCTTTGAGGAATAGGGCATTGAGATTCAAAAGACACACCTGCCAAAAATACCCACATGTTCTAGTTCTGGAGAATTTAGTAGCTCAGCGCGGAAGCGTTCTGAGGGGCGCATGGGGTGGAGCCCATCTTCTACTCAACATGGAAAAAGTCTATCAACAGACATGTGCGACTGTCCTCATTCCAGCAAGACCATGCTTCCTTAAAATCAACAGAGTTCTTGGGCCCCTCAAATTCTTCGTATCTGGTAGCTAAACTCCAGCCCTATATAGCTGCTACCCTCAACCACAGAACTCGGAGAGAGATCATGTATATGCGATTGCTGGCCCTACTGATCTCGGACTTAAATCGAGCTTGGGCCAACCAAGACAATAGAGGCGCCTGCAGGTTATGCAATTACAAATATGAATCATGGGTGCACCTTTTGTTCTGTTATTCTGCCTTGATCCAAGAAAGGAGAACTCTACTCAGGCAATTATTTTTTAAACAAGGGTCTCACACTTGCATTGAGGCCTCAGCAGTATGTTTTTCAAAAGGGGAGCCTTCCACCCTTGCTTGCTGTGGGAGATTTGTAAAAATACTTAGCGATGCACCTCAACCCTCTCAACATTTTTACAGAAATCGATATCGGAATACTACTCAAGGAAGTGGGAGACAAATAATTTCCCCACAGCACTGGCTCTCTAAGGGCACCGAAAAAGAAGAAGCAATATTTCAACCTCATGCTGTAATGACCACATCATGCATCGTCAAAAGAATGGCGCTCTGCAAGAGCCTAGGGCAATATTGTGAGAAATGTAGCTACCGTTGAGTCAAGTACGCTAGTCTAAGCAAGGCTCAGTGCATCCTTTCTTTCTCCAATTTTAGTGAATGTAACATGACATCAGCACTACAACAGCACTATACTCCGCTCTTCACAGATTTGTATAAATTGGATCGTAGTCCAATGTTTCTGATCATTTTTAGGTCTTGCCTAGACAGAGCTTGCACCGTCTCTTCGAGACATGCTGTATTGAGGTATGGCATTGAAGCTCTGCCCACTCTCCGCCCATCTTTTTAATTGGCTGCTGTCACGTTCCTTTATAATGTTGGGGTTTGATTTGTTAGTAGGCATAGTAGTACATCCCTGTCGTCTGTTGTTACCGCCCATAAGGACTGGCCATTTTACTTGTGCTGTTACTCAGTATGTTATATTTACAGTCAGTCTGCACTATTTTCTTACACAACTTTTGGCTGCCTGCTCCTGCAGACAGGTTAACACTCTCCGCAACCGCATAGGACAAAAGTGTATAGTTCACGGGGCAATTGTGCATGGTTCTAACGTCCACATTGGGCTTCTCCCTCTGAAACAATGCAAACAACAGGGAGGAGCTTTCACATTTAACCCAGTTCGCTTTCTGTAAAGTAAAATATTCTACCAGGTCGCCCTTTATCCTATTCATGGACATGAATGAGGGACTTCCAATTGCCGAAGCAGTTGCTTTCGAAGTTTAGCAGCCAGCTTGAAGTTCCACGTCTCGCGGTAGGTGTAGTACAAAGCCAGGCAGAACAATGAAAAGAGGCACACAAAAAAGCTGACGCAGTTCTAGTAAATCTTTGCTGAGTATAATTATCATGATATAACAGGGGAACACATTGATATATCATTTTTTTCATGTCTGTTCCTTTGGTGCCTGCTGGTATTAGCTACGTTTGCATTGTGGGAATTTCACGCTTCTCATAAACTGACGGAAGCATGAAAAGATGCCCATCTGTAATTAAACAAAGCACAAGGAATACAAATAAAAAACTGTTAGTAGCCTCGTGACCTGCAGGAAGTAGTGTTACAATACTGCGTAAGATTCCTGTACTGGACAACTGTGTGTACAGATCGGACATTACCGTGAAGCAGTTCTAAGTTGAAAATGTGTGTTCTTTCTCGTAGTCTGATCGATTCAGACTTTACTTGTGCTTTCTGTTCCATTCGGTCCAGAGAGCCTATCTCCCACATAAACACATGCTTCCTTTCCTGTGCTGTGCCGCTTTCCAGTGCATCTAAACACGCAAAAAACCTCGGCATCGTAATCGATTCATCACTCGCCATGAACTGACAAGTCCACGCCGTCACCTTCAGCTGCTTCAACACCCTCCGCAAGACCTTCAAATGGATCCCCACCGAATCAAGAAAGACAGTCACCCACACACTCATCACCAGCAGACTAGACTATGGCAACGCACTCTATGCCCGCATCAACAAGTTCCTACTCCGCAAACTCCAAACAATACAGAACACCGCAGCCCGACTCGTCCTCGCTATCCCCCGGCACAAACACATCAGCCAACACCTGCGACTCCACTGGCTCTCCGTGGAGAAGAGTCACCTTCAAGAACCTCACTCACGCCTACAAATGCCTGCACAGCAACGTACCCAAATACCTTAACGACAGAATAAACTTCCACGTACCCAAAACAAACCTACAATCATCCAACCTCACGCTAGCTGAAACCCCATGCATCCACAGAGCCAGAGCAGGCACGAGATCGTTCTCTCACATTGTAGCCAAGACCTGGAACGAGCATCAGATGCGCCCCCTCCCTGAACACCTTCAGGAAGACCCTCAAGACCTGGCTCTTGAACTGAAAGAAGCTGCGCACCCTTCCCCCCGCAACGCCTTAAGACGCTCACGGGTGAGTAGCGTGCTTGTAATTCCCTGATTGATTGATTGTTTGAACTCCGTTCAGCGGCCATCTCAAGTGCTGAGCCGCTCCCCCGGCAAGCATGGTGATGAATTTCTTGGCTGGCTGTGTAGGAGGTAAGGGCTTCGCTGCAAAGTTGTGTATGCCTCTCTCTCCTATTGGCAGTAAAAAAAGGCTTTTATAAACTCTTCTGATGGTGTGTCAGCATTTGCAGAGTTTGGCACCTTGTACATAATACGTGTGTTGGATTTATTTATTTATTTATTTATTCAAAGTTTTATATAGCGCGAACAGGATCCTTACAGATATCAGAGCGCTTCACAAAGACAGGGTAGGGGCAGTAGGAGTCAACAGAGATAATGGGAACAGTATAATAATAACATGGTACTAACAGGGATAATAATAATATACATAAAACCAATCAATATACAATCAGGTAAGGAAATAATATATATGTGTATCATATCTTGGTCGGTAGTAAGAGAGTAGCGTAGTAGTGTCCCCTACAGGTAGAGTATAGTGTATAGTGCCAAAGGATAGAGGTGAGCAGTGATACAAAGCAGTGCAAAGTCTCTGAACCAACATCTATAACGATCAGGAGATCTTGGCCAGAAGGATGGTTTTCACCTCTTTCTTGAAGAGTGCAGTGGAGGAGATCAGCCTGGTTTCCGGAGGGAGCGCATTCCAGATCCTGGGTGCCATTCCTGAGAAGGACCGCTTGTATGTTTTCACTTTCCGGAATCTCCGTGGTTTCAGGAGTCGATTTTTTGTACTCCTATTGGATCTCGCACCACCTGATATAGACAACTTTTGAGCGAGGTAGTTGGGTGCCTTGTGGTGCACGGCCGCGTGTGTCATAACTGCAATTTTTAGCTGTATTCTGGCTTCAAAAGGCAGCCATTTTAGAGACTTTAAGTCTGGGGATATGTGCGAGTGCTTTCTTGAGCCAGTAATGAGTCTCGCGGCAGCGTTCAGGGAGGCTCTTAGGGGTGCTGTTGTGGATAGCGGGAGACCGCTGAGGGCCGCAATTCCGTAGTCTATTCGAGGGATGACTAAAGCTTGAACGAACACAAAGAGTTGGAGGGTCTGCTGGCAAACAGTGCTGAGTCTAAAAGGTCCTGTAAAGGAGACCACTCCTTTGCATTGCACTAACCCAGACCTAGTGGTCACATGACACAAGCCTCTGGTCGATATCCTATCAGCCCACCCATTTGGCGGAGCCTCGTCATGTAGGACGTCTAACCAGAGTGGTTAGTCAAAGCCCAGATGAAATGGCCAGACAACACACACTACTGGTTCAGATTGTTAAAGTGTCCATGCCACAAAGTGGTGCTGAAAAAGTGCAGTGCAAAAAATAAGGAATGAAATAAGTGATATTAAAATGACGGTCGAGGCAAAAGAAACATTTTTATTGGTATTCACCAGGACGCCAGGTTAAAAAAGAAGTGTAAAACAGTGTGAAAAAATCACTGTGATGCTTTGCTGTGTTATGGATTAGGCCAACATGTTTCTGCCTACGGTGAAACTACACCGGCATTCTTCAGGGCCAGATACAAAAGATATTGCTACTGCAAAGATACACTCAATTGTTTAAATGTGTAAATTGAAAAGAAAAGGACAGACCAAATCATTTGTTTAACGAGCTGTCCCAACAGGTTAAGTGGTCATGTAGACCATCCTACCGTATCCATCCGAATCAGTAGTTGGATAGAGAATGTGATCCTGTAAGTGGAAACAAAAACCACAACTACTGTTTGTTCTAAAACATAACAAACTTGTCACATGTACAAAACATTTTATAGACTCAGCAGGGCCAATTCGTACTAGAACCGCCAGACACAGTAAAGGTTGCATTTAGAGTAAACCAGCAGTCATTGCTAAACATTATTTTCGAAAATGTATGCGACTTACCCAGCAGTATGTGGGAGTCAAGCCTCACCTCACCCGGCAACGGCTCGGAGATTGAGGCCCCGCTCTATGCACAGAAAAAAATAGAGCATGTAAGCCAAGGTGACTCAGGGGTCTCCCAAGTCTCCCTAGTCAGTGTTAAATTATACTATCTGTGCATATAAAAAACTGATTGTGTGTCTACCCATAAAGATCGCTGTCCCATGGAGAACAAAGAAGGGTGAAACTGTTAGACAAGGCAAGTCTCTGACTGACAGGGTCAACCAGGAGTGTATACACCCATTACCCACACAAGAATTATGAGGTAGGCAGTTAATTGATCACTCAGAACCCTAACACAATCAAGAGATAGAAATAAACTGTGTTACTCAAGAGTGAAATTAGATGGGTGATAGAACTGAGTGACAGGACCTTAGCCCTGTGCTTAGCTGTGAGGGAATAACAAACACAACTCAACCTACACTTGTAACTATCAACTAATAGGTAAAGAGTCCCTAAGTAAGCCTAAAGAGCCTGGAGGAGCGTGCCCTGGTCTGTCTACTCACCTCTCCGTCGGTACCTCTCGGCAAAAACCAGAGCCGAAGGGAAGGCAACGAGGAGAGGTCAGGCTCGTCTTTTTATATTCAGCTTAATTGGCAGAAACGGCATATGGAGGGGTACCACTGAGGAGGTTATTGACTTTCACACGTGGCTGAACTCTAGGAACCAGTATCTCCGTTTCACAGTGGAATATAGTAAAGAGCGGCTACCATTTTTGGATCTCCTTATTTTTCCGGAAGAGGGAGGGCTGCAGAGCCGATTGTATAAGAAACCTATGGCTCGCAACTCCCTATTGTCATACCGGAGCTTCCACCCACAGTCATTACGTGACAATCTGCCAGTGGGCCAATTTCTGAGGGTCCGGCGTAACTGCTCCTCCAATCATTTGTATGAACAACATGCGAGGGAATTATCGTGCAACCTGAAGGAGCGGCATTACCCTAATCAACTGATACGTCGGGCTCACAAAAGAGCCTTCAATAATAATCGAGAGGCATTGATTGAACACCGACACAACAAAGCACCTTCTGAGAGGCTCACGATGGTACATACTTTCAGCACCAGATCGAATTTGGTAAAGAAAACCGTCTTGAAGCACTGGAAAATTTTGAATACAGCGTCGGGTGTCATACCCAGGCCCCTGTTTGCCTTCAAACGAGGGTCCAGTATCAGAGACAGCCTGGTCCATACAAGACCGCGGACGCAGAGGAAGGAAACTACCACAACCTTGGATACCATCTGGAATACGACTCCGGTTCAAGGGCACTACCCTTGTGGTAATTGTACGTCTTGCCCACAGACCCGCAAGACCGTTTCCATTGACATCGGAACTTCGAGACCGTGGAAATTGTTTAATCATACCAACTGCAACTCGGAGAGATTGATCTATATGATCACATGCCCATGTGGTCTGGCCTATATCGGACACACCACTAGAAAAGTCAAGCTGCGTATCAGCGAACACAAGAGCACGATACGGTGCAATAAACAGTCGACCTGCCTGACGAACCATTTTCTAATCAAGAAGCATAAAGCTGACGACCTGAGGTGGGTGGTTTTGGAACAACCTTTCATCCCACCACACATAACAGATATCTCAAGGTTTCTTTTTATCAAGGAACAGCGCTGGATTTTCAAATTGAAAACTGACGTCTCGGGGCTGAATGACAACATACCTTGGGTGTCCATCTGACCATCGGGGATTCTCCTAGGATGCTGTCTTTTATAATTCACCAACTCTGCATACTCTAAGATGGCTCGATTTACACTTCATAGGATGGAGATCCCTGTAGTGACCTATACAGTGTAGCACTTGTCAGTAATCCTTCATTACTATTCCAACAAGCCAATAGGAACTAGGTTAGGCATTGGTCGCTCCACTGCTGTTCCCATCTTATTTAAGCTATAGGTTTAGCTGGCTCTGTTTCCAAAGGTTAGGGCTTATCCGACCCATAGCGACCTAATTTTCGTAGGTTTAGATCCATTCTTTATAGAAGGTTTGACATTCTGACATAAAGTGCCCTTTTTCCAAATGTTCACACACTACGCCAACATTTGCACCATAGCCCTAACTAACTTTTTGAATACAGGGAACATTAGCGCATAACAGATGATAGCAGCGCCTTAGTTACTTTTTGTCCATTTAGTATATTTGGTTCTGCCATATGGGCGGTTTATGATTATTAAATCACCTATTGCCGCTTTGAGATTGCCTCGGGTAGGATGATCAGTTAGCAGCTGCTGGGAAACGATCGCTAGACCACCATTGGCCGTGTCGGAGCATTGCTTGCATGCTGCTAGGCATGCGCGCACCACGGACGCCTGGTCACCAAGTTTGGGGCATGCGCTACCTCTTCGCGCATGCCCAGCGCGCTCGTTTCAACCTCAGACACACCTCCAGTACGCGGTGGCAGGCTTCATGGTATCGCGCATGCCCGGTGTTCTGTACACTGTAGGCTGAGTAGCGTCGCTCTGCGGCGCATGCGCGCTGTATGGTTTCGCGCAATATCGACAACGGCGATAGGCTAACAGCTGTTGCCGTTTCTGCCAATTAAGCTGAATATAAAAAGACGAGCCTGACCTCTCCTCGTTGCCTTCCCTTCGGCTCTGGTTTTTGCCGAGAGGTACCGACGGAGAGGTGAGTAGACAGACCAGGGCACGCTCCTCCAGGCTCTTTAGGCTTACTGAGGGACTCTTTACCTATTAGTTGATAGTTACAAGTGTAGGTTGAGTTGTGTTTGTTATTCCCTCACAGCTAAGCACAGTGCTAAGGTCCTGTCACTCAGTTCTATCACCCATCTAATTTCACTCTTGAGTAACACAGTTTATTTCTATCTCTTGATTGTGTTAGGGTTCTGAGTGATCAATTAACTGCCTACCTCATAATTCTTGTGTGGGTAATGGGTGTATACACTCCTGGTTGACCCTGTCAGTCAGAGACTTGCCTTGTCTAACAGTTTCACCCTTCTTTGTTCTCCATGGGACAGCGATCTTTATGGGTAGACACACAATCAGTTTTTTATATGCACAGATAGTATAATTTAACACTGACTAGGGAGACTTGGGAGACCCCTGAGTCACCTTGGCTTACATGCTCTATTTTTTTCTGTGCATAGAGCGGGGCCTCAATCTCCGAGCCGTTGCCGGGTGAGGTGAGGCTTGACTCCCACATACTGCTGGGTAAGTCGCATACATTTTCGAAAATAATGTTTAGCAATGACTGCTGGTTTACTCTAAATGCAACCTTTACTGTGTCTGGCGGTTCTAGTACGAATTGGCCCTGCTGAGTCTATAAAATGTTTTGTACATGTGACAAGTTTGTTATGTTTTAGAACAAACAGTAGTTGTGGTTTTTGTTTCCACTTACAGGATCACATTCTCTATCCAACTACTGATTCGGATGGATACGGTAGGATGGTCTACATGACCACTTAACCTGTTGGGACAGCTCGTTAAACAAATGATTTGGTCTGTCCTTTTCTTTTCAATTTACACATTTAAACAATTGAGTGTATCTTTGCAGTAGCAATATCTTTTGTATCTGGCCCTGAAGAATGCCGGTGTAGTTTCACCGTAGGCAGAAACATGTTGGCCTAATCCATAACACAGCAAAGCATTACAGTGATTTTTTCACACTGTTTTACACTTCTTTTTTAACCTGGCGTTCTGGTGAATACCAATAAAAATGTTTCTTTTGCCTCGACCGTCATTTTAATATCACTTATTTCATTCCTTATTTTTTGCACTGCACTTTTTCAGCACCACTTTGTGGCATGGACACTTTAACAATCTGAACCAGTAGTGTGTGTTGTCTGGCCATTTCATCTGGGCTTTGACTAACCACTCTGGTTAGACGTCCTACATGACGAGGCTCCGCCAAATGGGTGGGCTGATAGGATATCGACCAGAGGCTTGTGTCATGTGACCACTAGGTCTGGGTTAGTGCAATGCAAAGGAGTGGTCTCCTTTACAGGACCTTTTAGACTCAGCACTGTTTGCCAGCAGACCCTCCAACTCTTTGTGTTCGTTGTAGTTTGATTAGGGGTATTGAGTTCGGATGGTCTATAAACATAGTCCCCTTGACCCTCCTTCAACCATTGTTTTTCATGACTAAAGCTTGTACAGCAGTTTGGAAGTCTTTGGCCGGGAGGAAGGGTTTAATTTTCCTCAGCGTGTTAATTTGGAAATTAGCTGCTTTTGTGGCTTTGCTGACGTGCTGCTGCATGTTGAGCTTGGCGTCGAGTGTGATGCCTAGGGATTTCGCCGAGTCCACGATGGTAGGTTGGACATTGAGTGCTGTTAGGTTGTTGAGCCAGGTTTGGGTGGTGGAGATTTTCGCCGGGGGTGAGATGAGTAGGAACTCAGTTTTCAGAGCATTTAGTTTGAGGTGATTATCGGCCAGCCAAGATTGGGTGTTAATAAGCGTGGAATTCAGATGTTTGATATCTTCCGGGGATTGTAACTTTAAATAGAGTTGTGTGTCATCGGCGTACATATGGAATTGAACATTGGATGCTTGGAGCAAGGTGGCGAGCGGTTCCATGACGAGGTTGAACAGTGTAGGGGAGAGGGTGGATCCTTGTGGAACACCTAGATCTGCAGGCACAGGTGTAGACAGCACATTGTCGATCTTGAACCTCTGAGACCGGTTGTGAAGGAAGGACGAAAACCAATTGAGAACAGTTCCCGATAGCCCCATTCTAGTACTTAGCAGCTCCAGCAAGTTCTCATGTTTGACCGTGTCAAATGCTGACGAGAGGTCAAGAAGGATGAGGAGGCAGGACTCATTGCGATCCAGAATTTGGAGGGCGTCATCAATTATGTGTGTCATAGCAGTTTCCGTGCTATGTTTCGCTCTGAAGCCTGATTGATGAGGGTTGAGGAGGTCAAATTGATCAATGTGTTTTGTTAGTTGGAGTTGGACACATTTCTCCAGCAGTTTGGCCAGGGTGGGGATATTGGTGATGGGCCGATAGTTGTTTAGGTCGGACGGATCAGCTGTAGGTTTCTTGAGTATAGGCGTGACTTGCCCCACCTTAAGGGAGTCTGGAATGTGGCCTTGTTGCAAAGAGCTGTTGATGATCTTGGTCCAGAGAGGGAGGAGCAAGGGGATAAAGTATTTTACAGCATTAGCCGGTAGAGGGTCTGTGAGGTGATTAGAGGGCTTCAAGGTGCAGAGCAGTTTGTGTATTGCTTCTTCCGAGTAGGAGTCGAAGTAAAGCCAGGATGCCTTGTTTTTAGGTTGAGTGTTTACCATTCTGGTGCGGTTGGGGTATCGGCTTACATCCATGATGAGGTCATTTCTTATGTTGGCATTCTTTAGTTTAAAGAAAGCAGAGAAGGCTTCACAGTGTGGGGTGTCATTTGTTGTGCTGTTTGGTTGTGCGGGTTGTGCCTTTGTTTGGGTCTTGATTAGCTCGAACTGCTTTCTTGGCCTGTTCTTCGCTTGGTCCAACTGGCGGCTGAAGAAGTCCGACTTTGTGCGCTTTATTTTCCTAAAGTAGGCATTTCTCTTGTTCTTAAGCTTTATGAGATGCAGTGCTGAAGGGTCTGATCTCCAGGTGCGCTCTGCCATTCGCATAGTACGCCTTTCGTCATTGAGTCTGTCATCATACCAGGGGTTAGAAATTTTGGTGGAGACTCTCTTTAGTTGCAGAGGGGCGACTTCATTGACTATTGTATTCATAGATTCAAGGTAGTGGTCAGTCAGTGATTGAGCATCTGAGGCACCTGAAGGGGGGAGGAGGAGGTTGCCGATGTGGGGAGGTAGGGTAGAGGGGTTAAGATTCTTCAAATCCCTTTTCCATGTATTTGATTTGATTGGTTGAGTAGGGTTAGGTTTAACTTTTTCGTTGATAAAGAAGGTGATAATGTGGTGATCTGACCAATCGCAGGGTAGAATCGCCTCCAGTTGAGTAGCGTTCTCTTTGGCAATGATGAGATCGAGAATCGAACCTTTGTCGTGTGTTGGTTTATCGCATAATTGGATGAGGTCAAGCGCATTGAGGAAAGTTTTGAGACCATTCACCACGGTGTCTTTCTGATCGTTCCAGTGGAGATTGAAGTCACCCAGGTAGACTTGAGTGGTCTGCCGGCCGGCATTGGAAGTGATCAGGTCCATGAGTTGTTGGGTGAATATGAGATTGTCACCAGGCGGGTGAAAGATGAGATGTAAAGCACAGACTTGTTTGCCCTCGCTGGTGATGTCGAGGCAGAGGAGTTCACAGGAGGAAAGAGAGGGGGAGGAGACTTGAGTAACGGAGAGGTTGCTCCTAAAAATGCATGCAATTCCCCCGCCCGTGGATATTTATGCATTTGTTTTCCTCAATTAATACATGGTGCGCTGACATGGAGCTTACCTGTCCCTGTTGCACCATGTATGCTGTTATTTAATCCTCTTGCTTTCTTTCTGATATAGGTCCTGCTCAATTCTCCCAAGAGTAGCAGTTTATTCCTGTTTTAAAAGAACGCGAGACCATGGTGGCCAAGTTAGGCAAATCAGTATTATTATTATTTAAAAAAAAAAATGTTAATGAGTTTTATATATTAATACATCCATTTGTTATATGGGTTTACCGCCATTGGTATAGAACATAGTATAAAGTACATTTTGGGCGGGTCTCCCTTTGCTGGCTATATTTTTGTAGAGAAGTAGGTCTAAGATAGGAAAGTTAGGAATAAGCGGAGCAGAAGGATAGGACAGACAGCTAG
Organism: Lissotriton helveticus; assembly: GCF_964261635.1. Classification (NCBI taxonomy): domain Eukaryota; kingdom Metazoa; phylum Chordata; class Amphibia; order Caudata; family Salamandridae; genus Lissotriton; species Lissotriton helveticus. The sequence goes on from NC_136060.1 coordinate 406,642,597, forward strand.
ATATACCATTAAACTCGCAACTGGCTCTTCAAACACTTCAATATTGTATTCGGGTGTATGCAGATTTTTAGTAGTTTATAACGCGTTGGACGTTGTGTATTGTAGTGAGCCACTTTGATTTTACTGCTTATCAGCTTGGTTTTCCTGCGAAATGGAGCCACAAAAGAAAGAAACCCTTAGGTATTTTTCAGATATTTTTATAATCTGTGTCGGAACGGAGAGAAAAAAGGTTAAAAATTCAAAGAGCCCATATTGGTTTTCTCCACAACTAAATGCATTAGCGCCACTTTACAGAGCTTGCCAGTGAAGCGCTACTTTAGTTTTCTCTTATTTCGAAAAACAGTGTTCACTTCTCCTGCTCTGTCACTGTGTCTCTCCTCCCTCTGTTTCCTCCGCTTCCTCTTATTCTGTCTTTCTGCCTCAGTCGTCCTCACTTGCTGAAAACCATAACTTACACAAATGGCTCTCTTACCTAAATTTCACATGCTTTACTTAATCTTGCATTGCCTATGACTGTTTGCTATTTCCAGGACGTTGCTACTTTTTTTTCTCCAGGTAGCATATTACTCTGGGCTCCCCACCCTCATAACCTATTTGCCATTTGCTTGTTGTCCAGCACCTCAAGGTTATTTATACCTATGGCAGTAGCGCTATGCAAATATCTTTACTCCATTGCATACAAAAAAAAAGTAAAAAACATTGTCAGTTGCAACACCAAAAGCTCTAGCACCTATTGCATCTAATGTTGTAACCTCCACAAGGACTGGCCCTTTTATATGTGATGTTACTCTGTATGTTTTATTTACAGTCTGTGAGCACTAACCAACAAACAATAACATTTGCAAAATAACATTTGCAACACCAATAGCTCAAACATTCACTAACGTGAGACCTATTGCATTGCAAATTAGAGCTACTGGTATTAAAAATGATGATGTTTTTAACTTTTCTTTTTGGTACCAATGGCAATAGATCTACGCAAATATAATTACTCCACTGCAAAAAACTAAGTTAAAAACATTGTCATTTTCAATGCCAAAAGCTCTAACTGTAGCAAATGCGAGACCTATTCCATTGCAAATGCTTGTTTAACAGTGTTAACTGATGCAAACAAAATACAAACTACAATGAATTAAAGCCCACAGAGGTAATATAGGTTGTTAAAGGACAGCCTTTACATCTACACAAATACTGATATGCATCTATACTAGAATCCAGGGCTGCACAAGGCATTCTCACTTCAAAAGAGATTAAGGACTTGGGTAAATATTCACTCTTAAAGATAAAAAAAAAGTGAATAAGTAATTAAAGATGACAGGTTTGTACACTGGGTGTTCAAGACTTCATATCTCCGGGTACAACACTGGTCAATAATGGACATTCTTTCACCTCTAACTCATGTCACACTTTTACCTAAAAATGAATCTAGTGTTAGGATAAACTGTATAGTTTAAAACAAAAATCCTTCGCAGATGTTAGAGTAAATGGTTTTGGTGTTACACTTTTGGATTTAAGCAAATGTAATTGCACATCATTATGGTCCTATACCTATGCAACGGTTTTAACTAACTATGCAAATAAACTTGAATGAATAGTGTATCATAAATGTGACAGGAAGTGGGCCACATTGGTGGTCAATGAAATAAAGCCATCAGATCTATTTTTTTTTTCTTTTAGAGTTTTCTATAGCGCGAAAATGACCACAGGGGGTATTAGAGCGCTTTACAGGTGGGTAGTTACTAGGGCACAAGAAATAACTACATTAGCACAGACCGGCCCAGGAAATGCCACCATCGGTCAAAACAATCAAACATTTCAATGAAGGCAAGAGTGGAAAAGCAAAGCCTAGGGTGAGACTGCAGGTCTAACCAGAGATTCCTTCAACAGAAATACTTGAGCTTTCTTGGGAAGGAAGCTGTAGTGCATATCACAACTGAACAGTACAGGGGCAAAATAAATATTAACAATCCTAGTAGAATCACTAGAGTGAGATAGCAAGACTTTAGGTCGGCTAGGGTACTTGCCCAGGAATTTCTTCTTCAGAATCTGTTTGACTTCCCTTTTGAAGGAAGCTGTGTAATTATTCAGTCGATTCGATAATGCTTTATTAGATTTTGTTTTAAAATCATAAAAGCGTACATATAAAAACAATCTTAAAATGAATACATACAATGACAATATGACTACAAGTTAAAAGGACATATGCCCAACCTCAGGGTTCCATAATAAGACATGTTATTCATACAGTTTATCATTATCGACTGTGGTAATACATAGAGCACTCAAAAGTTATGACAGTTGTATAATGGTTCGAATCTATTGGGAGCGGAGAAACTAATGCCATTGGATACACGGACCCCCCTTCCCTGCAGATGGTGATGCTCTACTGTTGGTCTAAGCAGGGGGAAATTTGGCGTGCATGGATAAAAATCAAGTAGATCCCAAGTGCATATAGGGCCATCTCCTTCTTGGGACGGGCAAGATCTTAGGTACGGGACGATGTTCCTGTTCCTGAATTTAACCAGTACCAAGTCCCCGGGAATGTTTTTTGGTAATGAGCCCAGCCAGCCCACCCTTCTAACGCTCAGGATTCCACCATCTTGGTCCGGTGGTAGGGGTCTATTTTTCCCCAACCAGAATATCACCTTATTTAGTAGGTCCTGCTGTCTTTCGGCTTTCCCGAGAGCAAGTGCTGGTACTCCTGAAAAAACGGACACATATGGCGCGGTTTCTTGAGGAAGGTGTATACGTGGTGGTTTGTTTGATTCTGTTCTACCCCTGTGAACCTTGATGGAGCAGGTTTGAAGGGGGCTTTGGGTGCAATTGGGGCTGGGATTTTGAGTGGTTGTGATGTGAGCTGGGCGTTTATACGTTTGGCAGTTGGCTTAGATGTTTCCAAGGTTGTAGGTGGCAGGGAGCGGTTAGATGTTGCCATATTATTGATAGGTGTCAGAATGGTCGTGATTGTATTCTCTAGTCCTGAGAGCCTTTCCCCTATGGAATTGATTTTTTCAACTAGTGGAGAAATGATGGCTTTGACAAGATGCTCGATCTGGGTCAGTAGAGTCAACTGGGGGTAGAGTATTGTTTTGTCTGATTTGTCTGCAGACTCCATGGTAGTAGGGAGGTTATTGGCAGGTAATGTATGACTTACGGATAGTTTTTGTAATTTGGAATGAGTCCCTTCGGGATTGTTCTCGTAATGCTTCCTTTTAGTGGGTAAAGGCCGAGGGAGGGCTAGATCTTGGATATTGTCTTTCTTATGTGAAAAGGGAGGATCCCGTGAACTGCCGTTAATACTTGAGCTAGTGCCTTTAACAGGAGAAGGTGATTCCACTACGACATACTTGGTATTGCATAGGATGTTTAATTCGTCCCACAAAGACGGGTTTTGCACTCTTACTGGAGTTTGTAAGGGAGATTGCATACTGATTGAAGAGTGGGAAGAAGAGTTATAGTCTATCTCATGAACAGTAGGCAGTGTGCTGGCGCTATTCATGTGATGCTCTTGTAGCCCTTGGCACGGGCCCCACTCAGAAGCAATGTTTGTGCCCCCCTTGCGTGACATTATTAGAGTAGGATTGTTCAGACCACAAAAATATCCAATTAGTAATTAGAATCACTCTACTTCCTCTCACAGTAGGGTCAAGGAAGGGGGGCCCGTTCCGAACCCTTCTGTCCACGAAGGGCCACAGAGGGCCCGCCCATTAGCCCGGGCGCCGACCCGCGCGCGATCCCGCGACGCGGGGGGTGGTGTCCTTTTGTTGCGCCTCCTTGGGCGGAAATCCGGTGTTGCGCTGCTAGGGCGTCTGGGACATGGAGTTTCCCCCCCCCCCCGCGGCCGCTGGTGTTGGTTTGCGGCGTCGGAGGGTAGCTGTGCAGGAAGATTGGCCCCCTGGACGGGTAAGCGCGAGCAGTAAGGTGTGCCCCGGAGTGATTGCAGAGCCCCCCGCTTCCCCGGTGGTGGTGTCCTTTTGTTGCGCCTCCTTGGGCGGAAATCCGGTGTTGCGCCGCTAGGGCGTCTGGGACATGGAGTTTTTCCCCCCTCGCGGCCGCTGGTGTTGGTTTGCGGCGTCGGAGGGTAGCTGTGCAGGAAGATTGGCCCCCTGGACGGGTAAGCGCGAGCAGTAAGGTGTGCCCTGGAGTGATTGCAGAGCCCCTTGCTTCCCCGGGGGTGGTGTCCTTTTGTTGCGGCTCCTTGGGCGGAAATCCGGTGTTGCGCCGCTAGGGCGTCTGGGACATGGAGTTTTTCCCCCCTCGCGGCCGCTGGTGTTGGTTTGCGGCGTCGGAGGGTAGCTGTGCAGGAAGATTGGCCCCCTGGACGGGTAAGCGCGAGCAGTAAGGTGTGCCCCGGAGTGATTCAGTCTTGTTTCAGGTGGTAAGGAGTTCCACATTCTAGGTACAATACCTGAGAATGCTCGATTGTGCTACATACAATGAATGTCATTGTATGATTAAGTGTGAATTGTGGGTTTCCAAGTGTTCCCTTCTCCCTGAACTCACCACCGTCTCCTATGATGTAATTCTTGTTGGAATTTCAAATTCTGGACTGATGATCTGGATTATTCCTTGGCCCAGGAGTGTGTCAACTTGCTGGTCATTACTATTTATATCAGTTCTTGTTGCGCCCACTCACACTGCAGACCACAGACTAGATTTTGTCTTTGCCACCACAGGCAACATTAACACAGCTTCTGTCTTTACTTTGGTCTAGCCAGCTTATTGTGGATTCTCCGGCATATCCCCACTTTTTTATGAATACTTCTTATTCTCGGACCATGGCTACATGTTTGACTGTTTGGCAGGCATGTCCTGAGATAAAACTGTTTAGCTTTGTTAAATTTGACTGTAAAATTGCAGGTAATTGAACAACTTGCAAATCGTGATTAGACAAAACAGCAAAGAGTTTAGCGATGATTGTACTACTTTTCATGGGATAACAAATCTAAATGATATAGTCATTAATTAGACTTAATTATGTAGTCATTAATAAGACTTGATGTACAATGCATAACATTAACGCAAGCAATTAATTTTTTTATCCCATCAAAAAATGTATGCTTCTGCAAGTGGTCAGGCATTAGATGAATAAAAGAAGACATGTTTTAATATGGTCGTCTTGGTATTGTTTTAGTTGAGAGAAAAACTTTTCTAGACCGTAGTTAGGCAGTAAATCAACTGCTGCTCTCCTTGATGGGCTATCAATGCTGCAGTAACACTGAGGATGACTAAAGCTTACCAGTCTTCTAAATTTCTAGTGACAGTTGGACCTTAGGACTCATTATTTAATGAAAATGCATATGTTTGCTGCTGTAAAGCCTCTGGAGCTGTACATCATGCCAGAAACTGTTCTGGAAGCCTGTGTCTCTTTTGCAAATCTGTTTTTGTTTTTCTTTAGGGTAAAAAAAAATTGCAGTATCAATAACACCTGCGTGCAAGAAGCGATAAACATTAGAGCATGCAACATGAGTATGGTACATATATTGTAATATGACATGATCATGGTATGATGATCAGAGGCTTCGCGTTCGTCTAGAGCGGGACGTAACAGTAGTCCCAATTCAAGAAGCATAGTCACGTTTCGTGTCTAGTAATCAGGTGTGGGCTTCCACATAGGGTAGCACACTACATGAATAATAACAGCATTCATTGCACTGTGTTAAGTGGTATCACAAGCACAGATTGCAGTAACTTACAAAACAAGGGAACATATTAAAACCCTAGTAACTGTTATTCAGCCTTTAACATCCTGTCGAGAGTTGTGTGTTGCGCATTCACTACCAGAGATCGCCTACTGATGTACCCTTCATTTATGAATTACAGTAGCCCGTGTGCACAGTAGGTATGGAATATGTTAGGGAAGCAACGCATAGTATCTCCCACCCAGATACAGTACAATGTTAGGCATCTATAAAGTGTGGCGTAGGGGGATCCCCTCCCTCCATGTCCGTAGTGAGTTGTAGCTCATTGTAGAGTGTCCCAGTATGTTACAACGGGGGTCTTGCGCAGTCCCAGTATTTCCTCGCTCCTAATGGCAATGCCCCCTGCCTTTGCCCAGGCAAGAATCGAATACCGACAAGCCATTGAGGTGGGTGGGGGGTATAGGAGGGGGGGGGGGGGAGGGGCTTTCCACCTCTTGGTAATGAGTCGCTTGGCTAATATTAGCGCTAGATCTAGGAATCTTGAGGTAACCTTTGTAGGGGGAGTCCTGGGAAACTTATGCAACAGGTAGGTCGGCCAGTCAGGGCAGGTGCACAAAAGAGAGGCCACTTGGTTCCAGTAGGTACACACCCGGGCACAACCCCACAATATGTGAATGAAGTCAGTCCTTTGTCCAGTACATCTGGGGCACTCCGCATCTGCCCGGGTTATGTTATGTTATGTTATTTTTATATAGCGCAACTCACCACTGGTCTCTAAGCGCTTCAGAGAAGGAGCAGTGCACTGCATGTCTGCAAGGACGGAGCATTAGACAGATGTCAATGTCACTCTAAGCAAATGTGTTTTTAATAGCTTTCTAAAGGGGAGCAGGGCCGGTTCCTTGCGCAGGCTCTCCGGTAAATCGTTCCAGATCCGTGGAAGGAAGACGAAGAATGCTCTGCCCCCTTTAGTCATGAAGTTGTAACTGGAAGAGACTAGCCTACAAGCCTCCGAAGAACGTAGCACCCGGCCAGGCACGTACGTTTGCACTCTGTCTGTTATGTATTTTTGTGCATCCCCATACATAGCCTTGTGGGCTATACACAGGCTCTTAAATTGCACATGCTTTTCAATAGGCAGCCAGTGCAGTTTGTGAAGTAGGGAGGTGGCTCGCGTACACCTAGGGAGACTAAAAAGTTGAAGTACTAGTTAATTTTCGCTGGCGTAAGATATGCCCTATGTATGACGAAGAGCTGTATTTGCCGAAAAAAGCATATTGCGGGGTATACGTGTCGGACTTTCAAGTACCTATAACCATTCCTTGTCAGTAAGCTGGTGCCCCAGATCATGTTCCCACTTATGGTGTAACGAGTCGAGGCTAATCGCAGCATGGGTCCTTAGGGAAGCTGCGAACCATTTCGTCAGGTGCCTACCCGACCTCAAGACATGTAAGTATTGCATGGTGAGGTGAGTCTGCGACTCCATAGTCATATCTCCCCATTTGGTCGTAAGCAAGGCTACCAATGCACGGTGAGTCAGAAAATGCCCAGGTGGCAGCCCATCTTCCTCGACCAATGACTTGTATGGTAGTAGCACCCCATCTCGATACAGGTCTGTTAGAACTGGGATTTCTGGCTGGCTAAGGCTTGCGCCAAAGCCAGGCAGAAACCACCACTCTAGTCAGGGCAAGGGAGTTACACGCCAAAGATCACCCCTGCTCACCCCCTTGGTAGCTTGGCACAAGCAGTCAGGTTTATCCTGGAGGCAATGTGTAAAGCGTTTGCGCAACACTCACACACAGCAGCAACACACTAGGCACACCACAAAAAGGGACTCCACACAAGGTTATATATAAAAAAAATAGCCTTTGCATTATCATAAACACATTCGATCATAATCACACAATTACACTGTGCCAACTGGCACTGGGATGGTGCAGTGAGCTAAAAAACGGTGTTGGATCTAGCCCTGATCTCTTGACAGGGTGAGAGTATTCTGCTTAATTCAGAGACTCTGTCCCTCACCACCCCTTGTTGTAAATATTTTTGTCCACCCTAAGCGTGGAAGGGTATACTCAGACATGAGTCCCTTGCTCATTGCACCATCAGGATTCAAGCAAGCCGGGCCGAAGACGGCTGTAATGCCAGAAACCGGTCCCCGGAAGCTTGTTTCCTTCCCAGTGTAAGAATTGGCTTTTGTAGTTTGGTTTGCCCTGTTCCCATCATGCACTGGGACAGGAACAGACTAATTTGCATACAGCCAGGTTCTGAAACTGGGATGGTGCAGTGAGCTAAAAAACGGTGTTGGATCTAGCCCTGATCTCTTGACAGGGTGAGAGTATTCTGCTTAATTCAGAGACTCTGTCCCTCACCACCCCTTGTTGTAAATATTTTTGTCCACCCTAAGCGTGGAAGGGTATACTCAGACATGAGTCCCTTGCTCATTGCACCATCAGGATTCAAGCAAGCCGGGCCGAAGACGGCTGTAATGCCAGAAACCGGTCCCCGGAAGCTTGTTTCCTTCCCAGTGTAAGAATTGGCTTTTGTAGTTTGGTTTGCCCTGTTCCCATCATGCACTGGGACAGGAACAGACTAATTTGCATACAGCCAGGTTCTGAAACTGGGATGGTGCAGTGAGCTAAAAAACGGTGTTGGATCTAGCCCTGATCTCTAGACAGGGTGAGAGTATTCTGCTTAATTCAGAGACTCTGTCCCTCACCACCCCTTGTTATAAATATTTTTGTCCACCCTAAGCGTGGAAGGGTATACTCAGACATGAGTCCCTTGCTCATTGCACCATCAGGATTCAAGCAAGCCGGGCCGAAGACGGCTGTAATGCCAGAAACCGGTCCCCGGAAGCTTGTTTCCTTCCCAGTGTAAGAATTGGCTTTTGTAGTTTGGTTTGCCCTGTTCCCATCATGCACTGGGACAGGAACAGACTAATTTGCATACAGCCAGGTTCTGAAACTGGGATGGTGCAGTGAGCTAAAAAACGGTGTTGGATCTAGCCCTGATCTCTTGACAGGGTGAGAGTATTCTGCTTAATTCAGAGACTCTGTCCCTCACCACCCCTTGTTGTAACTGGCACTGGGCAGCATTTACAGGAGATTATTTACACCAGACAGGGCCACGTGGGCCACTGTCAGAATCAGCACTTTGTAGAAATAGCACAAAATAATAATTGTAGAACACAATCAGTAACCACTGGTAAAAGGTAGGTACAAACTACGCAATACTAATCACCTTAGGTATGGATCACGCAGGGACACATAAACTGACTAGAATAAACTATACTAGGCCAAACAATCTCCTGATCATAAAAACACAGTTAGAGGTATCACAGGCATTGCACATTACGCATAAAACACAATAGGCAATTATCATCACAGACACAAATCACTAAGCCCCTTGCGCAGAATCACAGAAGCTACTGACCCCAGCCAACTGGCCTTCTGTGGTGCTCAAACGCCCTTTGTCCCACAGTAAATGTAATGTAATGTAAATGTAATTTGTACTTGTTAAGCGCACTAATACCCATGGGTGTCCTGGAGCTGTAACGCATACCGCTGTGGAATCCTTCCTGGCTTTTCCCTGTGAAATGTCCACTCCTGGGCACCCCCAAGGTGAAGCCAGGCATCCCAGCGCTGTTGGGGCCGTTGTGGAGATTAAGCAAGCTATTGCCCAGAGTTGCAGAGTGGGACCCATGATTAGAATAGGCACCAAGGCAGGAATTATCAGGTCCGAGGAAATTGAGCCCAAGGCCCGCCGAGGCGGGAATTGAACCCTGGTCCTGGGCCAGACCTCTGCATCAGGGTCTGCCGCTCTAACCATTGAGCCGCACTTCTCCACAGTCAGGGCTGGTTGCGCTCGCAGTCAAAAGCGACACCGCAAAAGAACAGGCCTAAACGTAGCAGCTGCCCACTACTTGCTGGGCAGCTGTAAGATCACCAAGATGTGCACAGCCTAAACGTTGCAGCTGCCCACTTATTGCTGGGCAGCTGTGGAACTGTGCATGGGCACCAGTGTGCCTTTGAACCCTCCTCTGGGACTCTAACTTCAATTGGCCCAAAAGGAATGTTGCAGCTGCTCGCTGTCATGCGGGGCAGCTGGGAAAATCGGCACGGGCACCACTGGCTGGCGAGCCCCACTCGGGGGACTATAAAGTAAAATAATATCCCCCAAGTAGCAGTTGCCCGCTACGGCGGCGCAACTGAAGGCCAGAAAGGTACTTGCACGTTGGAGTACCCTTTGAGACTAAGAACTAAAACAAAAGGAACTGCCAGAACATTGCAGCGGCCCGCAACTGCGGTGCCGCTGTGAAGCCCCCCTCCTCTGGGACTTCCAAACTATGCCAAACCACGCGGCCCCGCCGCCAACCAGGCAGGGTTGCCTGGCTTCCGGGTCGCGACGGCAGCGTCCCGGCAACGTTTTTGCAACCCCTGGGCTGCGGCGGTGATTTCTTATTACGGCGGCAATGAGGGGTAGGCACCCTCGAGGTTATGAATATACAGCGGGTGGGCACTCAATGTAAGTCAGAGCAAAGTCATGGGGTAGGCACCCATGCAATTTAAATAACAGTCCACACGGCGACCATAACGCGGGGTGGGCACCCGCGATGCCTTAAATGAATGCGTCGGCCAGTCCAACAGTGACGCGCTCTCCCCAACAAAGAGCAGGGTGTGCTCCTGCTTAAAGATAAGGTCCCTGGTGGGGTGGGCACCTGTTAGCGTTTTTTTTTTTAATGCCCCGAATGCGGGGGGAATCCCAACGCCGGGGATTCCCTCCAGGGGGATCGTAGTGCTCCTCCAAATCTGCACAAAAGCGCTCCCAGGCGCTAGGTTCCACAAAGTCCAGGGAAAGTCTGGTGGAAGGAAGTGGGGCAAAGGCTTGGCCCAGGGGCCAGCTCACAGGGCCCTCCAGCAGGGAGGCAGTCCCTAGTGGCCGTTCCTCCTGGTGCCCAGCAGAAGCAGGCCCCCCTCAAATCAGGAACAGGCAGAGAACATTTCACATGACCTCACAGCCCCTTTTTATACACAATTTCCCTTTGTCTAAGGTTGTAGGGCAGGGGGAGAACCATTTACAACTGGTTCTGGAGCATTTTGTTTTGCTCAGTCCCTCTCCCTATTCATAGGACAGGCTAGGGACATCAGACGCACCACAGGGGGCGGAGCCAGCATTGTGGAGGGAAGGCACAGCCCTATTCAGGTCCTTGGTGCAACTCCTCCCTCCCATCTCCATGCAGATCTCCCCATCACCACCGGGCAGACCCATCCTGATTCTTGGAGCCAAGCACACCAGCCAGCTCCTGTCACTCACAAGCCAGACAGGCAATCCACATTCACTGCACACAGACATGCCAACTTCTAGAAGTGGCACTTCTACACTAGACACAGTTAATCTGTGCACACCGTCGCGCAGCATTTAATCTCACGAGTTCGCACATACCAAACTCTCCCCTGCACTCCTCTCACATCAGGAACTACCGTTGACACACATATCCCCCATGCATTCCTATGGGAGGGCAGGCCAATCTCACCACACGCACTTTACACTGGGACACAGGGTTAAAGTGCGCAGAAGCCAAAAACAACTAACATTAGGTCATATTTAAAAGCTAAAAGTTCAGGGGTGAACCTGCCAAAAGGGCCAAATCCAACAAGGTCCCCAAGCGTCTGGATATCAATCTCCTGCCACCCTCTAAGTAGCTGTGGGGAGATTACCGCTCGACCATCGGGGGTTCCCTCCAGAGGTATTGCAGGTGCAAAAGGGGTCACCACACGAGTGATATACAGGCTCCTGCGAAAGCATCTGTAGGCTAATCAGCAATTTAATATTTTTCCTCCCATTTCCATCACTGAACTTCACAGTCTTCTTCGCAAAGTTAGTTCCGGTTCCCCCGAAGACTGCTGCCCCCCTCATATTCTTAAAGAAATCTTCCTGACTTGCCCTGATCCTGCTTTGGCTCTTCTCAATACCTCCTTAGCCACAGGAATTGTCCCAGACTCCTTCAAGCAGGCCGTGGTGCTACCCATCTTGAAAAAGCCCAACGCAGATCCACTAGTGTTGAGCAACTATAGACCCATCTCCCTTCTCCCTTTCTTGGGTAAGATCTTAGAGACCTATGTAACTCGGTGTCTGAGCACTTTCGTAGAGACTTCATCTTTCTTGGACCCGCAACAGGCTGGCTTCCGCCCCCTCCATTCCACAGAGGCGGTGATAGCGGCCGTCATGGATACCCTAAGAACAGGAGCTGACAACAACACTCCTCAAGCTCTTGTACTGCTTGACCTGTCGGCGGCTTTTGACACGGTCGATCACGCCATCCTGATCGACCGTGTCACCAACGCCGGCATTCAGGGCGTAGCCCTTGATTGGGTTCGATCTTTCCTTCAAGGCCGCTCCCAGGCAGTTCACCTCTCCACTTTTTCTGCTCCATTCTCCCCCCTTTCCTGTGGTGTCCCTCAGGGCTCGGCTCTATCCCCTCTCCTTTTTCATTTATACATGCAACCACTCATGGTTTCTCTCCGTCACTCCCCGGCCACTATTTATAATTATGCAGACGACCTGCAATTGATCTTTCCTTTGGACACCTCACCATCGTCCTGCACTAATTTCCAAACCACAATGTTATACATCTCTGATTTGATGGCTCACAGCCAGCTCAAGTTGAATCCGTCTAAGACGGAACTTGTTCTGGTGGGTGGCCCGACCAACCCCTGGGATGATAATTACTGGCCCCCCTCTCTTGGTATTCCCCCTCGCCCGGTCAGCTCGGTGAAAAGTCTTGGAGTGGTCATCTCTGAGGATCTATCTATGAAATCGCAAATCTCGGCTGTAACATCTTCCTGCTTTTTCCAACTGCGCAGGATCCGTAAGATCTGCCGATTTCTTACCAGAGAGGCACTCATATTAGTCGTCCTGGCTTTGGTCATCTCCAGGGTGGACTTTGCAAACATCTTATATGCGGGAATTCCCGCCTACCAGCTCCAAAGACTCTAGCTTATTCAGAACCAGGCCGCCCGCTTGGTGTTTCACCAACCCAAACACCAGCATGTTTCCCCTCTCCTAAGGAGCCTTCACTGGCTCCCTGTGGTCAAACGGTGTTCCATCAAACTCGGGTGCACCATTTTCAAATCCCTCCATAACCGTGCACCTGTGTTCATCTCCTCTAAGCTAAAGCGGTATCTCCCAACCCGCAATCTCCGTTCCTCTGCCGACAACCTTCTGTGCATTCCATCTAACCGCCGCAAGAAACATGGCGGCCTGCGCTTCTCTTTTCTAGGGCCTTCCTTTTGGAACTCTCTCCCTTCTTCTTTCCATCACTGCCCCTCATACGAGCTAATCCGAAAGACATTAAAAACTCATCTCTTCAAAGCTGCCTTTGAGTAAAACCACCTGCCTTGGTCTGCTATGTCTGTTATGAGCGCCAAGAAACCGTTTCGGTGTACGTGCGCGGTATAAGCTTTTTAACATAACATAACAATAAAGGCTCCGTTGGTCTAGAAAGTGTACCCGGGTGGAAGGGGCTAATTATATGTCGCAAAGGATAAGGCGTACGTGTAGTGGCGGTATCCGCGCAATAGCGGTCTGACAGCCAACGCGCCACCCATTGAAGTTGTGAGGCAAGATAATAATGCTCAAAGCAAGGAGCCGCCATTCCCCCTTGATCTACCAGTAGGTAGAGCTTCCGCTGTGCTATCCTATGTCTGGCCCTGCCCAAGATAACATTTTGAATTTACTTTGCTATGGAGACAAATAAAGAGGCTGGGACGTAAACCGGCAAGTTTGTGAAATAGTATAAGAGCCTCGGGAGCACTACCATTTTGGTAAGTGCAACCCTGCGATTTGAGGGACGTTACCGCTCAGCCTAGGTTCCTGTCGACAAGGTTGTTTGCGTGGCGGTAAATTTGGATGCCAAAATATCAGATTGTGTCCGCAGCCCAACGTACCTGTTTTCCCCCCATAAGGAGATTATTGTCCTGGAGCCCCTCCCTAAATGTGTAAACACAGGATTTATCTACATTAACAGTTAGTCCAGAGAATTTAGCAAACTCCTCCAACAGGCGCAATGGAAGCCTGTGTCTCTTAAATGGAGGACACCACCCTGGTCTGGCCAGTCATCCTCCTGTTTATGAGCTCTGTATATATGGCTATTTTTTGGTCTGCATTTTCAGCTACCAGTGTGTTTAACTACTGCTTTTTTTCCTGCAGTTTTGTAACCGTGATTTCTGTTACAAAAAAAGCAACTAAATTGAGGAACAAAACTGGATGTAAAGAACGTAAAACGCGTACAACCACTAAAAAGGTTTACAAATTAAAAACAAATCTGAAAAAACAATTAAACTTTCAATGTTAAAAAATATTTTTGATAAAAGTGTAAATGAAAGTAGTATATTCATAAAAAGTGCTTTTTCGAGCAGGGCCGCGTCTTGCAGATGCTTCTTTTACTTACCCAATTTTACAACAAAGAAATAAGAATCTGTGTTACTCCTCAATTTAAAGACCGAAGACAATTCTAATTGCACAGTTTTAAATTCTTTATTTCGTTCTTTTGAAATTTCATTGATAAGAGGGAAGCATTGTTCCTGGATAAACATACTAACTATAATAAATGATTATATTTATTTTAATTTTCGATATCAATTCAGTTTTCAATGATTCTCTTTTAATGTTTAAGTAATTTAATTTTGAGGTAAAACTTGAGACAAACGAAAAGGCACCTTTTTTGTATTTTCTCCTTCACAAAATGTCCAAATAAATGGATACTTTTTCTAAAGGATATTAATATAACGGGCATTGGTTGGTTGTCTGTGCAGAGCCGTTATCCTCCCATCCATCAGGAAATATGCATGACAGCTGCTCTCTAGTAGCCAAGCTTTGTACAGTCAGCACTGCTCCTTCCTAAAAGAATATATTTTAGTAAATGAAAATCTATTTGATGCTTAGGTTGCTCGTTCCCTGAAGATTTTGTCATTTCAGATTGAGTTACTACGTTTTCATTATATTTTCTTTGTACTCAGACCCTGGGAAGTGGGGGGAGGAGGAGAAATACGACAGATGTAGAGGAGGAGACAGCGCATAGTGAGCTGTATCAGCATTACTACTTTCAATTAGCAGTTCATTTTCTGTCCTAGTGCCTTTATCATCTTTCATAGGGAAGATCATGTGACGCTCTCCTCCAAGGTCACTCGCGTTCAAGATGTTGCACGTATTTAAAAATACTGCACAGTCTGTAGGGGAAACAATCTAAATAGGTTTGGCTGCAGGCCTATTACAAGTTGATGGAAAGTGTGCTGTGTTGAGTCTAAATTCAGGAGGGGACCCCCTACCTTCCTCCTCCCCCTCTGAAGGACATCTTGCAGTCAGAGCAGCGCATGCCTCGTCATTACTGAAGTGGCTTGTAGCTATTCAGGTGCAGCATCGCTGGACCAGTGTGCTCTCCATTTGCTCGATGTAGGCACCAAAACACAAAGGGCCATGGCCTGCTGGAGCAGGACTGTTCTCGCAGCAATAACGGTGTGAGATATCAACACCTTCTGTCTCCTAAACCCAAAGTGTCCAATTTTACAGAAGACGTGAGCTGCGAATATTAGGAAATAAACCAGTAGAATATCAACAAAGAACTGTAAACTGTTTTTCCTTCAACATGTTGTAGAGGACGCTATACCTATATGTGTAAAGACACTTGTTCAAGTACTTATTGTGACTGTTGCTAGCATAATGCATCAAAGACGGCTCAACAAAAAGTCTGATTTACACTGCAAGGTAGCCAAATGCAAAACGAGCATCGGCAGGGCCAATAGGTCTCTCATATGCGAGAGCTATTGGCTCTGGCAATGTGTTTTAGCCATTATGTACACCAGTCTAGCTAGTGTTCATCCTGGCTAAAAGTTAGTGGTGTGGAATGGGGTGGGGGAGATTAGATTGGAGTAGAATGGAATGGAATGAGGTAGTTTAGGGTAGAATGGAGTGGAGTGGGGTAGGATAGTGTAGAGTGGAGTGTGGGTAGAATTCAGTGGTTTGGGCTACATTGGGGTTTGGTAGATTAGCTTGGTAGACTTGAGTGCTGTAGATTGGGGTGGAGTGGGGTAGATTAGAGTGGAGTAGATGGGGTAGAGTGGAGTGCGATAGATTTGAGTGAGGTAGGTTAGGTGCATTATCGTAGGGTAGAATTGAATGGAGTAGGAGAAGATTGGGGTAGTGCAGAGTGGGGTAGATTGGAGTGGAATGGGTAGAGTGGGGTAGATTGGAGTGGAGTAATTGGGTTAGATTAGAGTGGAATAGATTGAATTGGGGTGGAGTGGAGTAGATTGGCATGGAGTGGGGTAGATTGGAGTTGTCAGGCTCCTTCTGCCAGAATCCTCGGGTCTGTGCTGATGCTCAAGGGGGTCCACTTTCAACGGCCCCAAGTCCGGAATACAGATATACGTGGACTAGTGGGAAAGTCAAGCGGGGGAAGGAAAGGGTAGGAACTGCGTGGAGGGAGACCTGAGGATGACACAACAACACCACGTAAGTCTTTTGGGTAAATACACGGGAAACACAGTTTAGTGAAGCATTGATACATGCATAACAATAGAGCCTGTAATACACTACCTGTAAAGGAAGATGATGAGGGAATGATGCCAGAAGAGAGAAGAGGGTGGTTGCAAGTTTCCAACACGTAACTAAAGGGACAGAGAACATGTATCGGAAACAATTCCTATCCCAACATAGCTGTGGTACCTTGCAAATATGGGAGGGGATTTACCTCCACACCTACCAAAGGTCACCTGTGGAGTGGCTTGATATGCAAGGCAGAGTGCGTCTGCTCACCCTCTGAGCCCTCTCTCCTAGGAAAATAAGAAGATAAAGAACAACCATCTATTAAGAAGTCAGAAAAAGGGGCCTTGACAATAAACGCTGTCTAGTACTTATCCAATAACATAGGTGCTCAGGGTTGTTAGCGATCACAATACCCTGGGCCAATCCAGTTCTCAGAGGACAATCTCTGTATATCACCTGAAAAGTTACCAATGTTCCACAAACAATAACTGAGAATGCTGCGTTTGCCCCACAGATTGACTGCAAGATACCTGAGTAAATCCAAGAAGAGGGTTCCAACGTACAGCCCTAATGAGGAAACGGGGCCGCTCCTCGAAGAGCGGTATTGGTACTCACAATTAGGCTGCCAGGTTAGATTCTAATGGTTTCCTTCTATCCTCCCCGCATGAGACCTCAGCTGTGGCCAGTCTCTCCAACAGGGAGTTAATGGGCGGAAAATGCCCTGGTGTAAATCAAAGCTCTCCTCTGCAAGAGAGCGCTGTACGGCAACTCTCGGCCAACAGAGGAGATAGTGGCCGGAAAGAGAACGCTAGCGAGGAGAATACTTCACTAGCTCCTCGAACAAAGAAAGGACGGTCTGGAAGATAGTGCATGGGTGCACTTTCACCACCTGTGGTCAATGCAATCCTCTGCAGTGCTACAAGTAAATCCACCAGGATAATAGCCAGCGTTTAGAGTCCCAGCTACCTTGTTATCCGATTTCCGGCATTGCGCATGGGTCATGTGGGGCGAGACTCGCGCGTTGCTCGCCCAGATTAGTAGTTTATTGCTCGTTCCACGCTTCCCGATTCACGCACTACGAGCAGTCGGTGCACAACCGAAGACTGGACCCTGACAGGAGTGGAGTAGATCGGGTAGAGTGGAGTGAGACATATTGGGGAAGAGTGGAAAGCAGTGGATTGGGGTAGATTGGATTGGAGTATATTAGTGTGGAGTGGGGTAGATCTGAGTGCGATAGATTAGGTATTAGGTGGATTATGGCAGGGTAGATTGGAGTGAGATGGGAGTTGGGTAAATTGGATTGAAGTGGAGTTGGATAGAATGTTGTGGGATAGATTGGGATGGGGTAGATTGGAGTGCTGTGCATTGGGTTAGGGTAGGGTAGATTGGAGCAGAGTAGACTGGGGTAGATTGGAGTGGTGGGTATTGCATGGGGTAGATTGGAGTTGGGTAGTTTGGGGTGGAATTGGTTATGGTAGATTGGAGTGGGATGAAGTGTGGTGGATGGGGTGGAGGGGGTTAAATAGATGGGAGTGAGGGTACATTTGGGCTGCATGTGGTAGATTAGATTGAAGTGGCGTGGGGTATATTGGGTAGAGTGAAATGGAGTGTGATAGACTGGGTATTGTGGAATGGTATAGATTGGTTGATTGGAGTGGGTAGGTTAGAGAGGAGTGAGTGTAGTTGAATAGATCGGAGTGAAGTTGAGATTGGAGTGTCGTGAGAACGATTGGGGGAGAGTGGATGTGAGAAAGAGCCATCTTTCTTGCCTTGGTATGCCCCCACTTTTTTCTGAACTGCTGATTTACTTTGACTGAGTGTGCCCTGGGTCCCTGCCAGCCAGGTACCCAGGGCCTGTGTTCCTTCACTACAAAGAAAAGCTATGCTGAAACAAAACACCCAATTGGCATCTCTGGCCACCTGTCAGCCCCTAGTAAATGGTACCCTAGGTACCCAGGGCATGGTGACCAGAGAAGACCTCTGAGGGTTGCAGCACTTATTGTGCCACCCTCGGGGACCCTGTACCCTGGCACCCACACACTGCCTTTGCAGGCTGAGTGCCTAAGTACAGAACTAAAGCAAGAGTCAACATGGCACACATCACTGTGTGCCATGCCCACAGAACCCACTGCCCTGGCATACCTCAGTCACCCCTCTAGCTGGGTGCCCTATGCCAGAGGTGAGGGCCCAGGTGCATGAGTCCTGTACCCCTACAGTACCCAGGGCCATTCCTGGGCACTGTAAGTGCAGTGTTGCCATTTAAGAGTATATGGTCCTGGGAGGTTGTCATTTACGAACTCCACAGCACCATAATGGCTTCACTGAAGACTGACAAGTTTGGTACCAAACTTCTCAGCACATTAAACCCGCACTGATGCCAGTGTGGGATTTAATGTAAAATGCACAAGGGGCATCTTAGAGATGCCCTCCAAAAACCCAAACCGACAATCCACGTCTGGGCTGAGTGGCTGCAGAGGCTGCCACACAGCAGACATGTTGCTGGACCCCTGGGTGGAGAGCCCCCCGCTCTCCTGGGTCTGCAACAAAGCACATCCCGGGCGAGGTGCTATGTCTCCTCCCCCAGGATGGACAGGGGGAAGCTTCAAAGGCATACCGCCTCTGAGAGCTTCTCCAGACCATTTGCTGTACCCAGCAACCAGCCCCCACCAGGCCTACCCCCACTCTTGTGGGAAGACTGGCGGGAAAAACTACGTCGGGAAGGGGGGTGTGCCAACCTGTGCCAACTCCACCCCTCAGGTGGAGGAGGCGAGGTGAAGCACGACTCCGGACCCTGGCCATCTTGTAGATGGGGAGTCCTGCCCAATCCCAGCTAGGTTCCTGCCCCCCTCCCACAGGAGAGGAGCAGGCTAGGGGGTGTACTCACCCCAGGACTGGGACCCATTGGTCCCTGCCCTTGCCCTACCTGTAATGTGGAAAAGTAAATTTTGTCATGTTCTGTGTCCCTACGTGTCATCCATCATATGTTATGTGTGCATGACCAATATGCATATGTTATTCCCTATGTCCAATTAAAGACGCAATTATAGTTGTGTCCACCTCTGATATGCCATTTCCTAGTCCTCATGAGTAATATGAGTATCAGGCCTATGTAAAGTTATGTTGCCACGTTTCTCAGTGTGCACGTTATTTCATTATAAAGTCCCCGTTTCTAGGCCTCAACAGGGCCCGGACATCAGATTCAGCTCCTGTCTCCTGAACCCTCGCTGAGGAGCGATCCAGCCCCCACCTGTATCCTCAACCTTTCACTTACTTCCTGCCTCGCAGTGCCCGGTGCAGCTTGGCTCTGCCTCTGAGTCTGCCAAGACTATGTTATGATTCCAGTTATCAGTTCAGTCCTCCTTCTCTGCATTCCTAAGCTACTGAACTGCATCAATAGTTTCCGTCATTGCCTAGCCTATGCGGCTCCATGTAAGAGAAATACTGGATTTAATGGTCATTTAATATTCTTCATCACGCACTACATGTAGAATAAATGCATGCTCTAGCCTTAGAGTCTGTTAGTTTCTCCCCTCATGACTTCTAGTTTATATCAACATGTTCCCTAAACATCAGATACTAGATAGGGTTTAGGTACATGTCGCTCCGACCCTCCAGACTTCAGTCTCTGCTCCTAGCACAGAGTTCATAGCCCCCAGCTTCTCCTAGTAACACGTCATTGCCAGTTTGCGCGCACCATTAGGTTAGAGGTCCCGGCTCCTTAGGTAGCCCCTCCGTGGTTTCCGCCCATTTCATGACATATTCTGTTACGTCTGCATCACATGTCTATGTCTACGCCCTGTTACACCTCCTTTGTACCCTTATCTTTCGCGACTGCTACGCGTCACACCTACTGCTCCACCCACTGTTACGCCCCTTGCAATGTAATGCTATGTGTTTGCGTTATGTATATATGCTCATGTAATGTTATTAAATGTTAGAGCTAGCCATTCCAGATCCTGTCCCCGGCAGCTGCCGGGCCATGCTAGTCCTTGCCATTCTGTTCCTATGCAGGTTATCCTGTCCCTGTCCTTTATGCTGTAATAAACCTGCAAAAACTCCCACTACCTCGAATCTTGACTCTTATTTTATTGAGCTATCTGTTATTCATTCATTCATTCAAAAATAGATCCGGTATTATTTATTTATATACCACATAATGGCGCCCGAATAGGGACTTGCCCTTTCCCCACGCGTCGGTGAAGCCACGCCGACCCCCTGACCCTCTGCAGTCGTGACGGAACTCTTCTGCGCAGTGGCAGATATTTCTGCTCAAGTATCCCTCAGGCCCACGGAGAAGACGGAGGAGGCGGTCCAGCATCCAAACGAGACGGTGGAGGAACGCGGCAAGTCCCGACCAGAGCCCAAGCCAAGAGTCCAAGGTCCGAGGTATCCGGAGGTCCACCCGTAACTGAAGTCCGAGGTCCGAAGTTCGTCGTCCGTCGTCGTAGCAGTGCAGTCCAGTCCGAGGCCTTCCGTTCTTGCTGCCCGGTGAGTACCGTTACTGGGGTGGTATCTAGACAGGGTCAATTTAATTGACTCTGGTCTGTGGGTTGGTGGTACACAGTCCCACAAACGAAGTGTTCACTTCGGTGGATACGGGTCCTGACGTGTCTCTTTAAGAGACCGGTAAGTTTCGTACTGTTTCAGCAGTGCATCTAGTTTCTGTCCTAGTCAGTTCTGTTCTCGAGAAAATTCATGTGTTCTGTTCTCAATAT
The DNA here is from genome assembly GCF_964261635.1 of Lissotriton helveticus. Classification (NCBI taxonomy): domain Eukaryota; kingdom Metazoa; phylum Chordata; class Amphibia; order Caudata; family Salamandridae; genus Lissotriton; species Lissotriton helveticus. Next base: position 406,663,496 of record NC_136060.1, read on the forward strand.
TCCAGGTAGTATTCTGTTCGAACTGTTATTTTAAATGTTTTTCATGTATTTTAATGTCGTGGTATGAATGAATAATAAGTATCGTGTTCATTGTGTATTGTATTGTGTCTAGCTTACAGTTCAGCCATGCCGCTCTTTTCAAAATTACGTCAGTTAAAAACTAGAAAGGGTCTGCTGGAAGCAGCAGTTCCCGTCCCGCCTAGGGACAGTCCAGGTCACTTTATGTATCAGAAACATGGCATAAGTGCCATATTATATTTAGATTTATGGGTAGAGTATACAAAGGAACTAGAAGAAAAGTATAGATGGCCCGTATCAGGTACGTGGGATGCCAAGTGCATCATGAGAGTAGAGGAGGCATTATGGAAAAAGAAAGCCAGACAATCACAGAAAGACGCCATCGAGCTATGGCACAAAGAAGCTCATAAAAGAACCGAAAAAGAAATCAGAAAGTCGGAACTAAGTAGAGAATCCCAAGAACGAGCCCAAGAAAGAGAATTAATCGAGATAGGTGAACGAGTCAAAGCTGAACAATCAGACAGACAGAGGAATGCCCTCATTAAGGGTATGTATCCTCTTCTTGCCGAGGGCTTGCCAAAAGCGACCCTGGAGGCATCCAGTAATTTTCCGCCACCATTAGTTCCGACCAAGCTACGTCACAAACCGACCGCAGCTGATATTTTTATTTCGTCCTATCTGGACGACACAGTCCCAGAATATGCAAATCCTGTTCGCACTCCGCCCGTCCCTGTAAATCAGGTAATTCCTGCTCCCCCAGACACCGGGGTGCCCTTAACAGCCCCCCCGGGTCAGCCCGCCATACAAGTCCAGCCCACGTTACAATTACCCACCCTGCCAGGACGAAAAGCATCAGTTGATGATTCTAGTTTAGGGGCCGCAGGAGGAAGTCTTCCTCAAACCCCGCCGCCATACAAGCGTTTATCAGCACTCGAATTACATGCTCAAGCATCACAGCGTACTCCTAAGAATAATAAGTCTGTTGTAGAGATCAGGCAAACCCTTGGTGAATGTGTTTATGACCCAGTTCCAGGCGAGTTTAATATGGTTTTATATTCCGTACGCGTAAGGAGAGTGACCGAGTATCTAGTCACCCTGCCGAATATGAAAGAAGATCTAGACAGGATATATCGTTTCATCCGTACAGGGGATGACCCACAAAGTATTAGTGATGCCATGTCTCAAAGGAAAGCCGAGATTCAGCGCATGATATTAAAGTTCTTAATTAACTGTCTAATAAGAGAACAGGATTACCCGTCTAAAGACCCGGAAGAAATGAAAACTCTAACAAAGTGGAGTGATAATATAGCCGAAGGAAAGCACAATACCATTAGTGCCATGGAAAGTATGTACAAGAAAATCCGTAGAGAGATAATAAAGATACACGAACAGCGTAAAGCAGCACAAGTAAGCGAGAAAGAAAGTACCTCTGATCCTGAAGAGGAAGACGATGAGAATACCGCCAGAATAGCGTATGTAGGAAAACCTAGAATTCCAGATCGCCATTTACGTCTAGAACACAAGCCAACTTTCCATCATTCAGCACCAGAACAAGGTTCCCTAGAACAAGTATTCCAAGCTACCGATCACATTCTGAAATCACGAATCGGTTACAGTGAGTTAAGTACCATGCATGAACAAGAAATAGTTCGGTCAGCAGTCCGATGGATTACTGATTCTACCACTTTTCCAGACGAAATAGTGGCACAAATGTTTCTGAAAATGCCCCCAGCCGAGCAGCGACTGGTGGGTATGTATATGATTCAGCACCTCATTATTCTGTATGAGGGTCAACATTCTGATCCAGGCCCGCTACATGATATCCTGAACGAGTTACTCCAGTATAGATGGAAAGGTCTAGGTACCGATTTAATTAGTGTCATTCTAGAACAGCGTCACAAATATAGAACGTTTCTGAACCCGCATTTTGTCCATGTCTCACCCCCAGAAAGTAAACCGTTTTACATAGACAGACAGAATCCATTACGAGAAGTCCACCCAGTCAGAGGAGCGGGTGGCGAAATGCAGCGAGTGTTTGTATACACTCCGATCACAAAGATGGAACTTCTAGAGATGAAGAAATTAATTCCCTGTCATGATAAAGATCCAGCAGGGTACCATAGAGAATTAAAGGACATGCTCCGTATGGGAGAATACACATACCCGGATATAATTAAAATGTTAAAGGTTCTGTTGCCCGCAGGGGTGTATGAAAAGCTCAAAGAGAAAGAATGGGAGGTGGGAGAGAAAAAGATAGATTGGGCAGTCCTAGAAGCAGAAGATAAGATACGTGTACCAGGTACTGGTCTCGGAGATAAATGTAAAGAATTACCAGAATTATTGATTCAAGTTTTACCCAGATTATTAACAACGAAAAAGGAAGACTGGGATGCAATCTCAGCCTGTAAACAGAAACAAGATGAAGATATTAGTGATTTTTATTCTAGGTTTGAAAAGTGCTTCAGTATTAACAGTGGCCTCAAGACAAGTAGTGAGTCATATCCTCACCTGTTTGTTACTAAATTAGTCGAGAATTCAAGCCCACAAGTTAAAAACCGAGTTCTGAAAGTCGAAAGTACCTGGCAAGCTAATACCCCGTCTCAGATGCTCCTGATGCTCCAGTATCACCAGAATAGAATCAGAGAAGAACAAGAACACGAAAGAAAACGTATGAAAGATACGAAAATGAAAGTGCTAGTTGCACAATCCGTTCCTCAAGACAGTCAGAAGAGGGGTCCGAATCAAGCCAGTCATCCTGCAGCACCCGTTAAAGGGAACTGCAATTATTGTAAACAGCCAGGTCATTTCATAAACGAGTGTACAGTTCTGAAACATAACATAGCTACCGGTAAGACAAAAGAAAGACCACGTCCGCCTAGACAAGAACAAGTTACGCAGACTCCTCAGCCACAGAATGCACCACAGACAGTTACAGCACCGCAGCCTATTGCTGCAACACAGCATGTCACATCGCAGATGTACCAGTATGCACAGTCTGAGTATCCAGAGTATCAGCAGTATTCATGAAACAGCCTAGAGAGGGAGGTAGGCTTGCCTCTCATCGAGATACCTGTAGATCAAGAGGGTCCCTATGTTCACAGTCAAGTATTAGGGAAAGACAGAAAGTTTTTGATTGATACAGGGGCAAGTAGGACCACAATTAGTCACGCCGAAGTTCCAGGGGCTCCGCTCTCAGGCTCAAGAAATGTTTCCCTTGGATTTTCAGGAAAGCCTATCGTGAATGAGATCTCAAAGCCAGTCACTCTTGAAGTAGGTCCATTGTCCCGCACTACTGATCTGTTACTTACTAAGTCATGTCCGGAAAACCTATTAGGCATTAAGACATTGAAAGAGTTAGGTGCAGTTATTTGCTGTTCCCCAGAGGGAATACGATTGTTCCTACGTGACTTTAAGGGTCACTATGTATTACGAGATTTTGATCCCAGACTGTCTAAAGTCCCGCAGCATTTATGGGCGCAAGGTCCAACTGATGTAGGTTACATGCAAATCACACCCCATCGTGTGACTCTCAAGCCAGGTGTAGTGTTACCCCGAATCAGACAGTATAGATTGCCACCTGAGGCTGTAGCAGCCTTATCCAAAATTATAGACGAGCTCATGGCTCAAGGAGTAGTTGTAGAAACTGACTCCAATGTATGTAACTCTCCGATCATTCCAGTCATGAAACGTACTGATCCAAATGCACCCCCAGTATATCGATTAGTGATTGATTTACGAGAACTTAACAAATGTATTATTCCTCAGTACCCAGTTGTCCCAGATATCTCTTCCCTATTGACAGCCATTGATTCCGAAGCCATGTTCTTTACTGTAATCGACCTTAAGAATGCATTTTTTAGTGTTCCCATTCATCCAGACAGCCAGTTTCTTTTCGGATTTTGTTTAAATGGAAGGAGCTATATGTTTACACGAGCTCCTCAAGGTTTCACAGAAAGCCCTAGTATTTACAGCCAAGCACTTAAAAGACAACTTGACAACATTCATATGCCAACTGACACTGCCCTGCTCCAGTATGTCGATGATCTATTGATCACAGCCCGTTCTGAACGTGACTGCGAGCGCGCGTCACTGACGGTTCTGTATTTCCTAGCCGAGATGGGGCACAAGGTGTCCCCTTCGAAGCTTCAATTCTGTGTCCAGCAAGTGGTTTACTTAGGACACTTACTGTCCAAGGGGGGTAGGCAGTTGACACCAGACCGTATCCAGTTGATAGCGAGTCTTCCTCAGCCCAGAACCCAGAAGGAGGTACGTGCTTTTATTGGCCTTACTTCTTATTGTAGACAATGGATTCCACAGTATGCATTTCTAGCCAAGCCACTGATACAGTTAACGACACAGGAGGCAGCCGTCTCGACTGTCCTCCCTTGGACATCTGAACATACACTTAGTTTCAACGAATTAAAAAAAGCTTTATGTCAAGCTCCAGTCCTAGCTACACCGAACTACAGTAAGCCTTTTACACTCTTCGTCACTGAACGCGAAGGTACAGCATTATCTGTTCTTACACAAGATCAAGCAGGACAATACAAGCCGTGTGCTTACTTTTCTAGCACATTAGATCCGGTCGCCCAGGCTCTGCCTGCGTGCCTCAAGTCAGTTGCAGCCACAGCACTAGCTATCAGACACAGTGATTCCATAGTTTTAGGACACTCCCTGACAGTACACGTTCCACACTCCGTGGAAGTTCTTTTAAATCGAACACAAACACAGCACTTGACAATTGCACGTTTAACAGGTAATGAATTGACATTGTTTCAGCCACACATAGAAATCAGACGCTGCAACGTCCTGAACCCTGCTACACTGTTACCATCAGTTAATTCAAATTCTGCCACACACGACTGTGTGGAAGTAGTCAACATTATGACAAAACCAAGACAAGACCTGACAGACATTCCGTTACCAGATCCCGACCTGACACTTTATGTGGATGGGTCATGTATGAGAACTAGTACAGGAGATCTAGTCGCCGCGTATGCAGTGACTACTGACACTGAAGTTATTGAGACACATCGTATTGACACTCTGTCCGCTCAAGCAGCAGAGCTAGTTGCTCTGACACAAGCCTGCATACACGCCAAGGAAAAGAAAGTAAATATTTACACAGATTCACGCTACGCATTTGGAGTCGTCCACGACTTTGGAGTGCTCTGGCAGGAGAGAGGTTTCATGACTTCTCATGGAACCAAGATTCAGCATGGTCTCCTTATTCAGGCTCTGTTAGATGCCATACATTTACCGACCTCCATTGCTATTATGAAATGCAAAGCACATACGAAAGTTACTGACATTATTTCCCAAGGTAATGATCTAGCAGATCGCACAGCCAAGCTTACAGCTCAGACTCCAGACATTCCAGTTAACATGACACACATTCCAGATCCGACTACATGTATGACAGTTAAGGACCCCACCCAGGATGTCATAGATATCCAGTTACATGCTACTCCCGATGAAATGAAGAAATGGTCCGAACAAGGAGGGGTCCAGACAGATCAAGGATGGGTGACGAAGGGAAGAACCGCATGGTTTCTCCCCGACTCTATGGTTCAAGTCATTATTAATACCGCACATAGTCCAGCACACTTAGGAGAAAAAGCAATGTTAGACAGTATCCAGAACATTTGGTTCAACAAGCATTTACGAGCTGCAGCCAAGCAGAAAGTCCGTACCTGTATGATATGTTGTCAGTTTAATCCAGGTAAAAGTGTCCCGGTGGAACAAGGTGGATTCCAGCCCCCTGACCACCCTTTTGAGGTCCTCCAGATGGATTATATTCAGATGGAGCGATGTCGAGGTTTCAAGTATGTCCTTGTAGTTGTATGCGCTTTGTCCAGGTGGACAGAAGCATATCCAGTCCCAGATTACACAGCCGCGACCACTGCCAAGCAGTTGGTTCGTGAGTTTTTCCCTCGATATGGACTCCCTAGAGTCGTATATTCTGATAACGGTCAGCCATTCTCATCTGAACTCATGAAGCACGTTTCCCTGTTGTTAGGGTACCAGTGGAAGTTTCATTGTGTACGCCATCCTGAAGCAGCCGGTCTCGTTGAGAGACATAATCAGACTCTGAAAATCCGAATTGCCAAAATATGTAAAGACAAGGGTGTGGACTGGCTAGTAGCTCTGCCAGTTGCTTTGTTTTATATGCGCATGGTCGCACATTCCAGATCAGGTCTGTCCCCGTATGAGGTCGTATTCGGCCGCCCCCCTAACATGTGGGGTACTCCTAGACCCCGAAGTATTACCGATGTTTCATGTAATATGCTGACAGATTACCTAGCTTCCTTGATGTCTGCCCTCAACTCATGTCGTTCACAGGTTGCCGCCGCATTTCCAGACAATACCGAGGTGGCCCCGCATGAAATCGTTCCAGGTTCGATGGTACTCGTGCGGAACTTCGACAGATCAAGTCCGCTGGAGCCACGTTGGAAGGAGCCCCGTCAGGTCCTCCTCACCACCCGTACAGCCGTGAAATTGGAAGGACGCCGCGGCTGGGTGCATCTTTCGCACGTCAAGAAATTCTACGGATTGAAGCCGGTCTCCAAGAACATTTTCCAGGATCTAAAACATTGTCAAAACATTGTTCCTAAGGACTGTCCCGCAAATGACATTGACACAACCCCTCCCCTGTTAGAGAAAACTCCGCAGCAGGAGTACAAGCAAAAGCTAAGGTCTAGTAAAATAAGTCAGCCAGTTTGATTGTATAAGTCCTCCCCTAGGTGAAACGGTTAGACTGTTTCTGACATGTATAAAATAGACCCCCATAGTGAGAGAGTTAGTCAAAACTCAATTCGATGTATCATTTTTCTAAGTTTCATATTATTTCTCAGCCTTTTGACTTCCTGCACCAGTTACGCATTTTACCTGTGTTTTCCAGTTCCTCATGTAAATAAGCATTCTAATGTTACAGCAGAACACACGTTTAGCGATCTGCCTCCTCATGAATATTCATACCGCCTCGCGATGCGTAACAATACATTTATCCGCATGTTGCATTATTCACACCAGACCAGCAATGCCACTAATTGTTGGGTGTGTGGTCGACTCCCCCCTTTTCAGACACCGAAGGGAGTTCTGCCACTCTTTCCTTATCCTTTTTCACATAATGGTTCGTGTGGAGCATGGTCCACGTTAACGTCATCCTCGACAGATATGTCCTTTCTTAACAGCACATGTTTCCCAGACAAGAAAGGTCTTCCCCACAGAACAGGTTTAGATCTAGAAAATGAAGTGTACAATTTAGGTAATTATTCGTCGAATTTTATGGTCCTGAATGTTCAGTCTGATACTACTCCAGATTCTATGGATTCACCTGCTATTTCAGTATTACCAGTCAAAGGCGAATTATGTGTTCGTAGTTATGGTTCTGTACACGTAGGACATAGTGATTGTACTACTATTGTCAAATATAGTGACAGTGGGAAATCTATTTTTAAAGCTTCACGTCATTCTTATTTCGTTTGTGGTCAAACTGCATATGTTCGTCTGCCCCTCGATTGGGAGGGAACCTGTTACATTGCCTTCCTACTGCCACCTGTTTTCTTAGCCCCACCTGACTACCATAGGAATTCCTACCTAGTACATACTAGACATAAGAGAAACCTCCCGATTGTCGATTATACTGAAACTGCTGCAGAGCAATTCATTGATATTGATAAAGGTGTTTTCCCTTATTTAGGCACAGTTGTAAATAGTAAGCTAATTCGTAGGTTAACAAGAACCCTTGAAGCTGTAGTAGATGAGACTGCCTCCGCTCTAGGTAACTTAACCGAAGAGCAATCCTTTATGAGAATTGTTGTGCTCCAGAATCGTCTCGTCCTTGACGTCATACTGGCCGATAGGGGTGGGGCCTGTAGAGTCCTCGGATCCAGTTGCTGCATTTTCATTCCAAATAACGCGCCGTCTGTTTATTCAGCTATAACCAGACTTCATAAAATTGCCCATCTGTTACACCAAGATCCAGGCACCTGGACATGGTCCGGTTGGTTCTGGAATATAATTTCTGCATGGGGATGGAAAGTCCTGTCTTTTCTAGGTATTGCAGTAGCGATCATATTCAGCTGCTGCCTCTGTATACAATGTGGCCCTGCGATTTGCGGCATGTGTGCTACCTCTTGTATTCCTAGTCCCAAGCCCCGTTCTAAATCTCGTTCCAAGACAATTCGAGATGAACAAATGGTACTGTATGAAACGATAGATGGTATCATGAATGTTGATGTTTCCTGATGGAAACGTAGTGACAAGGAGGGAATGTGGAAAAGTAAATTTTGTCATGTTCTGTGTCCCTACGTGTCATCCATCATATGTTATGTGTGCATGACCAATATGCATATGTTATTCCCTATGTCCAATTAAAGACGCAATTATAGTTGTGTCCACCTCTGATATGCCATTTCCTAGTCCTCATGAGTAATATGAGTATCAGGCCTATGTAAAGTTATGTTGCCACGTTTCTCAGTGTGCACGTTATTTCATTATAAAGTCCCCGTTTCTAGGCCTCAACAGGGCCCAGACATCAGATTCAGCTCCTGTCTCCTGAACCCTCGCTGAGGAGCGATCCAGCCCCCACCTGTATCCTCAACCTTTCACTTACTTCCTGCCTCGCAGTGCCCGGTGCAGCTTGGCTCTGCCTCTGAGTCTGCCAAGACTATGTTATGATTCCAGTTATCAGTTCAGTCCTCCTTCTCTGCATTCCTAAGCTACTGAACTGCATCAATAGTTTCCGTCATTGCCTAGCCTATGCGGCTCCATGTAAGAGAAATACTGGATTTAATGGTCATTTAATATTCTTCATCACGCACTACATGTAGAATAAATGCATGCTCTAGCCTTAGAGTCTGTTAGTTTCTCCCCTCATGACTTCTAGTTTATATCAACATGTTCCCTAAACATCAGATACTAGATAGGGTTTAGGTACATGTCGCTCCGACCCTCCAGACTTCAGTCTCTGCTCCTAGCACAGAGTTCATAGCCCCCAGCTTCTCCTAGTAACACGTCATTGCCAGTTTGCGCGCACCATTAGGTTAGAGGTCCCGGCTCCTTAGGTAGCCCCTCCGTGGTTTCCGCCCATTTCATGACATATTCTGTTACGTCTGCATCACATGTCTATGTATACGCCCTGTTACACCTCCTTTGTACCCTTATCTTTCGCGACTGCTACGCGTCACACCTACTGCTCCACCCACTGTTACGCCCCTTGCAATGTAATGCTATGTGTTTGCGTTATGTATATATGCTCATGTAATGTTATTAAATGTTAGAGCTAGCCATTCCAGATCCTGTCCCCGGCAGCTGCCGGGCCATGCTAGTCCTTGCCATTCTGTTCCTATGCAGGTTATCCTGTCCCTGTCCTTTATGCTGTAATAAACCTGCAAAAACTCCCACTACCTCGAATCTTGACTCTTATTTTATTGAGCTATCTGTTATTCATTCATTCATTCAAAAATAGATCCGGTATTATTTATTTATATACCACAGTAACACCCCTAAATATAGTATTTAGGGGCTCCCTGAACCTTCCTTCCTTAGATCCCGATACCAACAAGAAGAAAGAAGATCAAGAAGAAGACCCGCCGCGCAGCTGCTAACAACAGGACAACAGCAACTGACTTGGCTCCAGCCCTACCGGCCTGTTGATCCTGGAACCTGCTCCTGCCTAATCCCGGCAACCTCCGTGGACAGCAACCATGGGACACCCAGAGGACCTGCCTGCCTTGACCCTCTCGAAGATTGGGACTCCCATCAGCAGAGGCTCTATTGCAACAACCCACCTGGTGCCCACCAGGAAGCTCCGGACCAGCCCACTCTGCACCAGCCGAGCCCGGGCCGGGCCAACCCGAACCAAGACCTCGAGGACGTCCCCCCGGCGACTGGGTCCCGAAGTCCAGTGCCCAAAGACCCTCCTCGACGAACCAACCGACGCCTGCAGACTCAGAACCAGGGGCCACCCCAACCGCGACCAGCCGAGGGTAAGCTTTTCCGACCCCTAAAGACACCCCGGCGCCCTGCGCCCCCTGTGCATCCCTTTGGGGTACCTACATGTGCTCCTAGATCCCAACTTACCTCTCGAAGTGCTGGTCGCCCCCGGAGAGTCACCGGCCCCAAGCCTGCAGCCTTTGCTCCTTTGTCAAGATCCTCATTGGATAACATTAAGCGCCCGACTGCTCAAAAGCACCCTGCACCCAGCCGCCCGAGTGCCGCTGGCTGTGACCTCTCTATCCTAATCTACTTCCCCCCTTGCCCATAGCAAGTGACCAGGAGCCCAGCTCCCACAGCCGTGTGGCCTGCTAGCCAGCCGCCACCAACTGAAGGCCCCCTGCCTCTCATTGACTAACATTGGGCTTAACTACCTCTGCACCCGGCCGCCCATGTGCCGCTGAGGGTGTACTAACTGTACCTACCTGATCCTGGGGGACCCCTGAGTCTGTGCCCAGAACCTTACCTTCACCAACCAAGTACTCACCTGGAGGCCGGTAATTCACTTACTGCCATTGGATAACATTGACCCATTTTGACTCGAAAATGTTCTGTGTGAAGTTTTGAAAACGGAAAATATTCCTATAATATCAGCCAAAGTCCGAATTCGAAAATACTCCCCTGTGAGCAAGAGAGAAGCCAGTGCTGTACATTTCAGCCCAGTACTGAACCGCCAAAGTAATCCCTAGCGGGTTTACTAGTAACCTGTATTTTTCTTCATAGGAACCCATTGTCTGATTTTCTATGAAATTTCTTCGGTCTACTTTTGAAAACTGCAAATATTCTTCCAAAATCGTACGAAATACTGAAACGCAATTACCTACCTGTTTTAAGTTAAGCCCCCAGTGCTGGCCCTAGGAGACTAGTGTTGGGTTACAAAAGTAACGCGATCGTACTTTATCTGTAACCTGAATTTCCTCCCATTGGATAACATTGTCAGAATCATCTTGAAAAGTTTCTAAGTGTGAACTTTTAAAACAGCTTTATATTCAGGAAAATCCAACACAGTAACTAAAACGTTTTTGCTAATCTAGTTTCAGTTTACACCCCAGGAATGAATCTAAGACCTAGTCCTGGAACTACCAAAGTAATCCATAAAGTAATCAACTGTAATTTCCTATGAAAAACCCATTGAGCTCAATGCTATAGTGTGTTTCAGAACTGTATTGCTTATTAGCTATCCTGTAGTTATTGTGTGTACAAACTTATTGCTCCTCTGCAAAGTATTTACATGAGAGTACTCGTATCTCAAAATATATTTTTATAACTGTCGGTTCTAAAAAATTAAAACAACTATATCTGAGGATATGATAACAATTGGCCTGGAGTTCAGTTCTTGAGTGTGTGAAACCTTTTGCTAACTGAGTGGGTACAACAAATGCTATACACTGTCCTCTGGTACTGCCTTACTGCTCGTCCAAGCTACCACTTTGGAGAGTAAGGTCAGTTCTGACTTTAACCTCTGTTAAACCTTTGGGGGTTGTGGACTCTATACACACTGTACTGCCTTATTGTCCAGTATATATAGAGCCACCTTCTCACAGTGGAGTTGGGGAGAGTGGAGTGGGGTAGATGAGGTTGGAGTGGGGTAGATTGTGTGGATTAGAGTAGGGTAGTTTGGGGTGGGGTAGAGTGGTGTAGGGTAGATTGGGGTGGGGTTGATTGGAGTGGGATAGAATGTAGTGAAGTTTGGTAGAGTGGCATAGATTGGAGTAGATGGAGGTAGATTGAGGTGGGGTAGAGTGGGGTGGAGTGGGGTAGAATTGAGTAGAGTGTGATAGTAGAGTGGGGTAGATTATGGTAGATTGGGGTGGTGTGAATTGGAATGAAGTGGGATAAATTGGACTGAGGTCGAGTAGAGTGAAGGGTAGATTGGAGTGGTATGGATTGGATTGGGTTACATTGGACTGGGTTAGAATGGGGTATATTGGAGCAGAGTGGGGTAGATTTGACTTGAGTGCAGTAGATTGGTGTGAAGTAGGTTAGATTGGAGTGGAGTTGATTGTGTTATATTGAGTGGAGGGGTATATTGGAGTAGAGATGGGTAGAATGGAGAGGAGTGGGGTAGATTGGGGAGAGTGGAGTAGATTGGGGTAGATTTTTCCCAAGTGTGGTTGATTGGGATACATTAAAGTCGAGTGGGATAGAGTGGAGTGAGGTAAGTGGAGTGGAGGGACATAGAGTGGAGTGGTGTGTCCTAGAGTTTCCTAGAATGGAAAGGTGTGGCATGGAGTGGAAGGGCATAGAGTGGAGTGGCATAATGTGGAGTAAGCTTGGCCTTTAGAAAACACATTTTCAATTGAAATGACAATCGGTTTTGCACTGATATACAGTTTTACTGTACACAAACGATAATGTGTGCAAATGTTATCAGCTAGTTTTTTTATGTATTTTGATTGTAATAAAATATTTATTTCCACCACACTTCAGAATTACAAAACAAATGTGTTTTGTTTGTACTAATTGTGATATATTCTGAAACATCAGCACAGGGTTTTTTTGTGTATGTGTGCTAGAAAATCACCCTACACCCTCTCCTCTTACATGGATACTCAGCAGGATTGTCGCACAAATTCTCTCTCTTTGAAGTTAGAGAACACCATGGTCCCTTGGAAGAGAGAGCTTGACATTAGACCTCCAACTTTGAATGCAAAGCAAATGTGACAAGATAAGAACAAGATTTAAAGGCCTGTTTTCAGAAGGTGAGTTTGTAGAAGAATACAGTAAACGGGGGTTGGGCTATGGGAGAGACGAACTGAAGCTGGACAGCCTAGAGCATATAAAGGCAGCCAATAGAAAGGCAAAAAATGTGAGTTACAAACCAAAAAGCCTATGGTAAACACTGGGCGGGATGCATTTCTGGGTCAGCTTTCTGAATGTTCCGGAGCTGTCTTTAGGTTCTTGGGCTTCGCTCTAATGATTCATCCAGACTAGATTATTTTAAGAAGAGAAGGACACATTTGCTAGCTTTTCTGGTGTTCCTGAGCTTGCATGAAAGGTAAAACGTTGTATTACATTTGACTATCTCCAGAATATGTCTATATTTCTTTTTTGAAAGCCTCTACTTTGTAATATTTTGGGATTAATTTTGTATAAGTACTTACCCGGGTTACAATTTCGTAAAAGCTGTACAACCGTGCCACGCTGTGCCTTGTAATTAGACTTATAATCGCCTATTATGCAGCATAAATTGTCTTTTCTTGATGCATAATGCAGCATAAATCGTCCACAAAATTTAGTCCTGCACAGCGACATAATTCCAACAGCCTAACTATAATTGAACGACTGAAGAGACGACCGTACGTAGGGTTTTGGAAATGTGAAAGGTGTTTTGATAATGGGCTCCACTTTGCCACTGTACAAAATGAAGCGATTTATATCCAGAAAGCGTGAGGTGTGACAGCCTCGCGTGAACATAGTAGATAATGAATGAATAATAGAACAGTCAAGCTGTTTCATGCGGCAACAATCTGTTGGGTATGCGGCTTATCCCAGCAAGAGATTTACATTACTGCGAGTCTAGAACTAAAACTATACGAGACTTTAGTGAATATAGTGAATAAAAAATGTACCAAAGAGACAGGCGGGCGTATGTATAGCTAACGGGAAAGAGGGAAAGTGTTTTAAAACAGCAAGCCTGCACAGCAGATGCTCACGCAACCTAATTACAAGAGAATTACTCAACCTATTGACAAACTACTGATTGGTTGAGAGGCGCCATGTGTTTTCTTGAACAACAAAAGAAACGCATGAAAGGACCACAGAGAGGATCTGAAGTATGTGGCTCAAAGCCACATGTCAAGTGTATTCAGCTACCCTAGAGGCACAGTAATACAAGAAACATTATCAGAGTCATCCCCTCTGATAATTTAAAGAGATTGACAGCAGAATGTTTAAAATACACCATGAACCAAACAACCATGTATATCATTCAGCTGCAAGAAAGCCTACTGTTCGGTGAAAAACTGGTGGCAATCTGGGCACTAGTGGGGTATAGTCAGTGGCGACCAACAAAACAGGTGGTGCGATGGGTGAATATATAACTACTGACACACACTAATAATAAAAACCAGTAGTGCCCTCAGTCTCAAAGCTCTCAGTCGTGGTTGGTTTTAAACAGTGTTTGTGTAAATGGCCATGACTAGGAGCCCTGGGGTTGAGATTGAAGGCACTGCGAGTTTCTCACAGTGCCTGTCAGTCAGTTGAACAACTTTTGAAAAAATAAATATTGACTTACCTACTGCCTCACACTTGATGCTCCTCCTGGCACCAGAGGATCCCGAAGCTCCAGCCAGCACCTCCCCTCTACCAATCCAGTCACTTCTCCCATGCTGCATGAGAGAAGCACCAGGGCGCTCTTTAAAGCACTGAGGTTCTGTACTTGCTCTCCACCCAGCTGTCTAAGACAGCTTGGGTTGGAGTGTTTAAAATACTCACATCAAGCTGGCCGTCGCAAGACAGCCGGCCAAAGTGATTGCGCACTTTAAACTGAAGTTCACAGCATTCGTCTCTGCTGCTGCTGCCGCCGCCCCACCCCCAGACTTGGCTTTATTGGCATTTTATGTGTCATGATTCCTTCTCTCCAGTGGAGGGACAAGGCTGCTCCGCACTCATGGAGGCACCACCTCTAGGTATGGTTCAAACTGCAAGCCAAAAGGGAACGTGGTGCAAATTGTGAGATTCCAGCAGGTACTCAGCATGTTCTCATTTTTCCATATCTGGTTTACCCAGTTCAACCTTTCATCAGATTTCCTTTCTAGCTAGCAATCCTGGATGTGCAGCACAACAGCTTCAATCTTCTGCACGACAGTGTATGACGCACAGCTCCCCTTATAATATACAAGTAGTAACTGGATACTCAGTTTCATCTATTGCATTAAAGTGATTTTTTTAAATCTGAGATTAACCATTAAGGAGGACCTGCACTAAGATTCAAATGAGATCGACAATAGGCTTTTTTTTTAAAGAAGTTATTCATATCTATTGCATCCTTAATAATGATGACCACTACCAAGGAAAGTGTTCTCACTAGGCTCTCAACTACACAGTCAGCAGGAACAGTCATTTCTTCCAAAGGCTACCATTGCACCATAAATATTCGAAGATGAATATTGTCAGGATCTTTCCACTCTTTCAATATAACATCCATGATGTGAGGATGAAACGGAAGATTCATTTGCAGAGATCCCTGAAACTGCCTTAAAGTTTCTGTAGAGTTTCGCGAAAGGAGCTGGGAATAAAATATTTTAGAAAACATGACAGTCACTACTGATATTATGTATTTTTGTTCTTTTGGTAGCATTTACGATATCTCCACAGAACCGGTATGAAACAGAAGGCATCTCGTTTTCAAGACACATCACTTCCAGCCCCTTCTGTATTATTTCCTTTAAGGCTGGAATGGTTTCAGTTACATTTCCCTGAGCCTCTCATCGACAGAAATCCTTTCTATTTTTCTTTACAGGCAAAAGAGACAGGAATGTTTGCCTATTTTGCTGGTATGCCAGAAGCAATACTCGGAAAAGCCAAGCGACCCTTCCGGAAATACTCTGGGGAGTAACGTCTTAATACTCGGGAGAGATAACTGGGTGATAACAAAGTCAGATATATAAGCCTGTGTCAACTTTCATTCCCAGTATGCCTCGTGCTGCCATTGACATCTATTCTGACCGCATCACGGAAGAGCTTAAAACGTAAAAATTTACTACAAAAAAACACCACAAGCCGCCCAGTAAATAAATGTAACAATATTCCAAACTGATTAAAAAATTAAAGTACAACAACACCATCGTAATAAATCAGTCTGACAAAGGTGGGAATGTTGTTCTATAGGACAAGAAAGCCTATGTTAAAGAGGCTGATCGGCACTTGAATGATGCGCAATGTTACATGAGAATAGATATGGCTACAGTGAGAAAAATACAAAAAGCATACAAGGACGATCTGAATGAATGGGAGAATGCTCATCTCCAAGGACGAATTTAAATTTCTCAACAATGAATTCCCAATCCTTCCCAACATCTACTTCATTCCGAAGGTACATAAAAATTAAATACAAGTACCGGGAAGACCGTGTCTCCGATTAAAAGTACCTTTGAAAATACTTCAAAATACATTGATTTCTACCTCCAAGAATTTGTCGCCGCATTACCAGCATACATCAAGGAAACAACCGAGTTTCTACATCTCTTGAACAAATGTGAATGTCCGATGACTTTTTGGTTCTAACCATGGACATATCTACTCTTTACACCAGCATTGCCCATTCAGATGGCATGAGATCAGCGAAATTCTATTTGGACAAAAGACCTATAGAAATGTACCGCCACAACCAGATGATAATTAAAATGATTGACAGATGTCTTCATAACACCGTATTTATGTTCGACAATTCTGTCTTTAAATAACTAAAGGGGTGTGGCTATGGAGGCATGTTTCTCCCCCAGCTACGCGGGGCTCCACATTGGCTGGTGGGAGGAGCAAGTCCTCATGGAACAATTCGCCACAGAATGGGCTACTCACATTGTGAAATACTGCCGTTATATTGACGATGTGTTCATTATTTGGCGAGGTAACAGTGAACAAGCTATTGATTTTGTCAACAGCATCAATGTGAATGAGCAAAACCTCCATTTTACTGCCAATGTAGATGCTAGAATGGCTACTTTTCTTGATGTACAAGTTCAAATACAGGATGGTAAGATCGAAACTTGTCTTTACAGGAAGAGTACATCAGGAAATACCATATTGCATGCAGGCAGTTTTCACCCCCAGCACACCATAGCTAGCATTCCATTTGGGGAATTCCTCAGGATCCATAGGGCTTGTAGCACTCCTGAAGCAAGACAACATCATCAACAGGAGGCCAAGAACAGACTAATGGCGAGAGGTTATAACTCTGGGCGTTTAGATCTTGCTATAGACAAAGCCAATGCTCTTAGTCGCCTTTCCCTTTTGGACCCCAATAGGGACTCACATGCTGTGAATGACAACTCAACTAGCCTGGGGGAGATTAGACTGATCACTGGTTACAGTAGACAGGCCAGACAAACTAAAAAAATTGTGAAAAAGGAATGGCCCATCATCCTTACTGACCAGGTACTAAAGGAGGTAGTTCCCATGACTCCTACAGTCACGTTCAGACGAGCATATTCAATGCGCAATGAACTAGTGACTAGCAGTCCAGAGACTAGGCAAATAGGCAACTGGTTGTTTTCTCGCAAGGGCTTCTTTAAATGCAGCTCTTGTCGAGCATGTAGATTTGGTGTCAACACTACATCTTACTTGACCCCTTTTTCCAGCATTCCTGTATCCCTCCCTCAAAGCCCATTACACCTGCCGCACAGAATATGCTGTGTATGTTTTAAAATGCAGCTGCAACATGATCTATGTGGGTAGCACCAAGCTACAAGTCCATATGCGAATTTTGCAGCATTTGAGAGCAATAGTAAATTCTGATCCGGCATATTCGGTTGCTCGGTATTTTAAAACTACTCATGCGAATGACCTGAACCATCTACAATATTTTGTCATAGACGCAGTGGCTTTGAACAAGAGAGGGGGCAACAGAGAAAAAAGCCTAAAACAACTCGAATCCAGATATATAGTCAATCTGAACTGCAAATCCCCGACAGGTCTGAACTTAGGGGAAGATCTTTACAACTTTTTGTAAATTTATTCACTCTTATTCACTCTTACTCTAGTTCAGTTTTCTTTTGATGCAGTTGTATGATGTATATTCACTGTTACCTAGATCCCTCTTAGATCTGACCGTTTACTATGAAACTCATTGTCTGTACATAGTATTTTCCTTTTTTACTGATGGTCTTATTACCTCCTCCCTGTTCCAACATAGACATTTAGTTATGTATTTTTATCACTTTGGTTTTTCACATTTGGGCTCATTTGTTGACACACACAATTTTTTCACAGCACCACTGTTACGTTGGCACTTGTTCCCTCTCGCATTGTTCCTTCCTTGTCCCCGTTCCTGCCGCGTGACCCCGCATTTTCATGCGTGTGATGTAGGTACCCTTTCCATCTTGCTATTGTCCCCTGCATGTTCCCGTCCCTGCCGCGCAACCCTATTAGCATACATTACGTCAGATGGCGTGTTGTTTTGTAATCTGACAGTTAGTTGAGTTGATGAGGACAGTTGCAACTGTCCATGATATTGAGCTGGTGACCGGAGCGCTCTGCCCGGTGTGTCGTGTCAAACTTAAAATAAAGTGACACTTTCAAAAATACCGTGTGTCTACTTTACAAATTTGGCGACGAGGACGGCACACCGGAGAACCCACGACTGGATGAATATTTTAAATGACGAAATCGTGAAGCGTGTATTTCCACACACGAAGTATTAATGAGTTAAGAAAAAGAGCAGCCTCCGTGATTTCCGGCAAATTTTGATATGCGAGTGAGTTTATATAATTTCCAAATTAAATCTCTGACACCGCGTCATTGAAGTTGATAAAGTGAGCCTTGGACGCTTAGCATAAGAAGCGTGACGGGTGAATAAAAAGTGGACTTGGGTTGATCTTGAGAAAAGTTAAGGTGATGATAAGGATAATACTGAAATCTGCGCTAGACTTATGTGAAGAGCCTTGGTGACTAGTTGAAGGAGAAGTGAGCGAGGCACGGGGCAAATTATTCCCTGTAACCGCATTTTGAAATTGATGTGAAGCAGCGCACAAACAGCGTTCGAAGTGAAATTCTCCTCAGATCTCCAGCGTGCAGCAAAGAGTAAACGTCATAACGTAATTGAGTCTAGGGGCTATTTTGAGTGAAGAAGACACCGCGTAGTGAAAAAAATTAAACGCGCATGTTAATTTTGAAGGGAAGTTAATACCCTAAATGCACCAGCAGTGTGTATAAAACTGAAATGAGATAATAAATGAGTATGAAGTGAACTGCAGTTACAAGGTGAATATAACGATTGGAACTTCTGGAAAAAGTACATGAGTGTCGATCTTCTTTGTAAAAGAGAATATAAGCAGGTGAAAGGAAAGGAAAAAATGGACACTTTAACCCTACCTGGGGTATAGAAAAAAAAATGATAATAAGGAAAATAAGCAAATGTGAGGAACAAAAAGAAAACGTGAAAAGAAATGTTACAGTGCTAATTGGAGGAAAATATAATTGGCAAACTGAACAATTAAATCCTGTGAACCTTTAACTAACATCGAAGGAAAAGTATTAAGAACTAGACTAACACGCATGACCAATAGCGTGCATCGCTAGCAAACGGTGTGAACACACAAATAACAGAAAGAAGTGTCTCTTAAACCGCGTTGGAAACTGATCTGAGGCAGCGCGTTTAGCGTGTAATGCGTTATCTCCTAAGAACTTTGACGTTCATCAGGAGCGAACGTTATTACGTAAGAGCGTCCAAGGGGCCATTTTGAGTACTAAAGACACCGTGTTATGAAGAAACCCTTAACATGTTTAATATGGGAAGAAATATATAATCTTAGGTGTCAGTAGTGGGAAAAAATTAGTCTTTTATCAGAACTTGGACTGTGAGTTAATAATCCTAACGGCACTTCAGTGCAAGTTGCATTTTCGCACTTAGTGAAGCTGGTATGGTGAAACATCTGAACAGGACACATCACATATTGCGTGTCACACGGAAATAATCTTTGGAGCATCGTATGCTGGAAGAGCACTAAGACTGTATCCTTTTAAGTTAAATACAAGAAAAAGTGTATTTTTCTTTTGTATTTGGTAGACATATAACAGAAAGAAGTAACTGAATTGTTGAATATAAGTTGAAATTAATTGCGAGATTAACATGGATAAAAACATAATGTATAATTTGCCGCCACCTGAACCATTTATGAAAGAAGATGGTGCTAATATTGCAGAATGGGAAGAGTGGAAGGAATATTTTTACAATTATATATCCATTTTTGACGAAGAGGAAGAACCATTAAAACCAGAGGAAAAGGTGGAAATCTTGTTAAACAGTTTAGGAGCTGGTGGACGGAAAGTGTACTATAACATAGAAAAGAAAATCAATAAGGGAACAGACAGGAATGTATGTGAGAATGTCATGCATTTTTTAGATGAACAATGAGTAATGAATGCCAATGCACAATGGAACATAATATACAGAGAAGATGGAGATAACAAAATGGTGGTTAACAAAAGTGAAACTAAACATGTGTATACCATCAATATAAGTGGAGTTGATATTGACATTATCGCTGACTCAGGGTCACATTGTACAGTAGTAAGCAAAAGTATATGGAAGAGTAAATTGGCAATAACACTAGGAAGTGAATTAGTAGAAGCAGACACGTCCCTGGAAACACACACGGGGTGAAAACATTATCTTGATTGGATGTAGAGAGATGGAATTGAGTTACATGAAGAGAAGTACAAGGAGTAACGTTTATATTTCAGAAGAAGAGTTCTCTGTACTGGGATGGGATGAACAAATGAAATTAAGAATAACGCAAAATCCCAAAAGTTCAGAACCAATGAGTTGGCTGGCACTAAACGACAGTAGACAAAATACCAAGTTGGAGATGTTGAGGATGAGAACACCACCATCTATGGTCAATGTAGGATGGACAAGGGCTGTTTGGAGGAATGAGTGGATAAAAGAAGCAGCAATTGACAAATTCACAAAAAATCAAAATACATCCTTGGGAAAGGATGTTGAAGACAATATAAGTAAAAGTTTCGGTGGATAAATCAGTGAGGGTGATGTTGTGGAAAAAAGGGAGCTTGTCTATATGGGAACATGTGTGGTTACACAATCCACGAGAGTAGAGGAAGACCTTTGTAAGTCTACCTGCCTCAAAGATGAGAGAGCGAGGCGCTCTACGGCACTAGTCAAATCCAAACCTATGACAAGGAAGAAATATGCTGATGACATTGACCTGGAAGGAGTAGATGGTCAGAGTCTGATTGAGTCAAAGTGTAACAAGCAAGGAGAGTACTTGGATTGGTTATATAGCACAGTATCTGAGAAGGAAAGTGTGAAGGCACACAAGAACGTACGATGTCCTCACCCCAAAGTTCCGTTAAGGAAGAACAGTATGCTTACAGAAGGCTGGAGAGAATATGTGTTCAGAGACATGGAAGACTCAGCCACATTCTCAAGTGGAATTCATTTGACGGAATCAGAAGAAAGACTGGTCTTTGATGAGGCATGTACTGATGGATTTACAAATGGCTCTGGTACGGTGTACAACAAGAGAACTGACGTTAGGCCTAACGCTGATGATGACGATAAGAAGAAACCGGTTGTATGAGCAGGTTTAGACGCGGTGTAATATGGTCCAGGAAAGTTCCCAAGAAAAAGGATCCTAAAGCTGTTGTCACTCACCAGGATGGAGAAGTGGTACGAGCAATTGTGGACTAGAGCACAATAGTGAAACGGATGGTTGTGGCTGGTGGCACTTGAGAAATTTGAGGAAAAGTATAAGAAGGCACCCAAACCCATACAATGCTCACACCATGAGGTATATTTAGGGAGTGACATGTTACATACAGGAAATTGCGGGTGAGCACAGTTCAGGTTATCAGTAGACTCAACCGTACCCTCTTGTGAAGTTCATTCATCCACGTTGGGGAATGGACAGAACTTGGTATTGGCCCACACGGAACAAACGAATCGCGTTTACAGCATCACCACTGGATATTTGGGAATTGGTGAGAACTATACATCCATGTTTGAACCTAACGCAGATAATTACAACGTGGAGTGTAACCATCTATCCGTGACAACATGGCCGCTTTATGAACAGACTCTTGTAGTACAAGAATCGCAGGTTACAACTGTTACATGTGTTTTTATTTTTCTTCCTTCTTTTCCTACGGAAGGAGATGTGTTACATTGGCACTTGTTCCCTCTCGCATTGTTCCTTCCTTGTCCCCGTTCCTGCCGCGTGACCCCGCATTTACATGCGTGTGACGTAGGTACCCTTCCATCTTGCTATTGTCCCCTGCATGTTCCCGTCCCTGCCGAGCGACCCTATTAGCATACATTACGTCAGATGGCGTGTTGTTTTGTAATCTGACAGTTAGTTGAGTTGATGAGGACAGTTGCAACTGTCCATGTTATTGAGCTGGTGACCGGAGCGCTCTGCCCGGTGTGTCGTGTCAAACTTAAAATAAAGTGACACTTTCAAAAATACCGTGTGTCTACTTTACAACCACACATCACAATAAGTTGATTTACAGGGTTGCGCCATAAGGGTATAAAGACAGCAATAAGTAAGTGATTTTGTTTTGGACCATCCAGCGATGTATTTGTTCATTACATATTATACATTCTCCTCTGCACAATTTTTTTAAAATAATTCAATATGATATAACATTAATGAACGCGGGGATATCCATCATATATACCCATCGACGTATTTGTACAAGTATAGTGGTAGTAACATATCTGTCTAATCATTGTCATTTTTTGCATTACCTGGTGCAATCAATGGTATTATGTATTGCCATTTGCCCACTGATCAATTGTTTTTCAGTACATCGTTAATATTTTAGGAAGCTAACAGTTGCCTTTTTTAATATTTGTGTATTATATATGAAATGTATTATATATTATATATATATTTTTTATATATCTAATTGTACTTTTATCATTGTACAATGTACTGTACGGCATAAACTTATCAGCACTTTGCACTTTAATCCCATTTTGGTACTTTAATATTGCGATTTTTGCATAGAGCACTGTTTAAATGATTGTGATACTAGGCTAACCATCACAATTCCCATTTAACATCTAAAGAGTAGCATGGGGTTGCATTATAAGTAATGAAGGACAGACATTATAAGATGGCCGAACCAAAATGTAAAAAAGCACAACAGGATGTGTCGACTTTTTATGTCTATACCTAGCTGTCTATTGGCGCCAAATGGGTGTTTTAAATTCACTGTTTAACCTCCTCGTTTGTTTAGTCAGCAAGGACACAGCCTCGTGTCCAAAACACGTCTCAGGCATGCACCGTTCCAATTATATATATTAAATAAATAAAGAAATCTGATTCCGGCCAAATCTTGAATCCGTGTTCCTGTTTGGTGTACCAAGGCACTGGGGAATTGTGGAGTCGATATATATGTGTATATATATATATATATATATATATATATATATATATATATATATATATATATCCAATACAAAAAAGAATATCGCGGCACACTTCTTAGTTTTCTCGCAGTTGTTTATTCAAACGTGACACAACACCAGGAGGTGTTGTGTCACGTTTGAATAAACAACTGCGAGAAAACTAAGAAGTGTGCCGCGATATTCTTTTTTGTATTGGATTAACCAGAGACACTGCCCTGGTCTCTTCGCGGACACCCACCGGAACGAGCTCCCGCTGCGACAGGACAAATTGTTTGTTAATATATATATATATATATATATATATATATTCCAAGGATAATCCGGCAAGGCGCAGGCTTTCTCCAGGCTGCAAACACGGACGCGGACCCAAGATAAGTGCAAAAAAATGATTTATTGAGTTGCGATGCTCCCAGTCATCACGACGCGTTTCGCGCTTCCCAGAGCGCTTGTTCACATGACACAGATTATCACCAGGCATTGGTTTAAATACACTCATCACATGTTTTCATAGGCCTACAATTAGCACATAAAAGAGTTTTCGGCGTCAAAAAACTACAGAAAGTATTTCATCATTAGTATCAGGCCCAATGGGGATTGTATTAAATGTTTGGCGCCCAACAAAGAAAAACAGATATACTGTTCAGCGTGTGAGTGTAAAAACCGTGTCCCTTAAAAATAGTGATAGTGCAATAAACAAAACAGTGTTTTAAAATTCAAGGACTTAAATTAAGTTTCTTTTGAAAGTGCAGCATCAGTCATAATGTTCTTCTTAATTCGTAATATGATGCAAAGCGTGGTAAATAAGTCTGCATTGCTAGGGCTTGCCAACAGGTGCATGTAATGGAAACGATATGGAGCCCCATATGTTGTAAATGTCCATATAATGTTCATGAGCACTGTGGCAGGAGAAAAAGTGCGGTGTGCAGGTTGAACCCACTTCCCAGATGAGGGGTTGATGTCACTTTAAAGGGGGAAAATAATACCGGTCAAATTCCTTATCACCCCCTAATGTAAACCAAATAACTGGCCATCTTTCCTGTTGTTTTGTAGACAATGTGCAAATAACGCATGTATATAAGGCCTGATGTTATGTTCTGTCCATATATAACTAACAATGAATGGTAATCAATAAATATACACAGTCATAGGATTCATAAATACGCCAATGAATAAAAACCTTTAAAATGGTTAATTAATGGCTAAAAGAATGAATTCATATTTGATGTATCTAAAAACCATCACATATAATATGATTGTTAAGAGATGGTAGAGCATAAGACAATTAGTTCATATTTTGTATAAATAACAACCTAAAACTCATAAAACATGCTAAATAATTTGCCAATCCTATAAAACCTGTGCACAGTAACAATAAGATTCAGAAAAGGGGGTGGTGATGAACAGAGTGCCTGAATTAAGCAGACCACTCTTACCCAGTCCAAAGATCAGGGCTTGATCCATCACCGTTTTTTAGCTCACTGCACCATCCCAGCTCAGAACTTGGTAGTTTGGTCTGCCCTGTTCCCATGATGCACTGGGCCAGGGACAGACTAATTTGCATATAGCCAGGTTCTGAGCTGGGATGGGGCAGTGAGCTAAATAACGGTGATGGATCAAGCCCTGATCTTTGGACTGGGTAAGAGTGGTCTGCTTAATTCAGACACTCTGTTCATCACCACCCCCTTTTCTGAATCATTTTGTCCACCATAAGCGTGGAAGGGTATACTCAGACATGAGTCCCTTGCTCACTGCTCCATCAGGATTCAAGCAAGCCGGGCCGACGACGCCTGAAATGTCAGAAACCGGTCCCCGGAAGCTTGTCTCCTTTCTGGTGAAGAATTGGCTTGGTAGTTTGGTCTGCCCTGTTCCCATGATGCACTGGGCCAGGGACAGACTAATTTGCATATAGCCAGGTTCTGAGCTGGGATGGCGCAGTGAGCTAAATACGGTGATGGATCAAGCCCTGATCTTTGGACTGGGTAAGAGTGGTCTGCTTAATTCAGACACACTGTTCATCACCACCCCCTTTTCTGAATCATTTTGTCCACCATAACCGTGGAAGGGTATACTCAGACATGAGTCCCTTGCTCACTGCTCCATCAGGATTCAAGCAAGCCGGGCCGACGACGCCTGAAATGGCAGAAACCGGTCCCCGGAAGCTTGTCTCCTTTCTGGTGAAGAATTGGCTTGGTAGTTTGGTCTGCCCTGTTCCAATGATGCACTGGGCCAGGGACAGACTAATTTGCATACAGCCAGGTTCTGAGCTGGGATGGGGCAGTGAGCTAAATAACGGTGATGGATCAAGCCCTGATCTTTGGACTGGGTAAGAGTGGTCTGCTTAATTCAGACACTCTGTTCATCACCACCCCCTTTTCTGAATCATTTTGTCCACCATAAGCGTGGAAGGGTATACTCAGACATGAGTCCCTTGCTCACTGCTCCATCAGGATTCAAGCAAGCCGGGCCGACGACGCCTGAAATGGCAGAAACCGGTCCCCGGAAGCTTGTCTCCTTTCTGGTGAAGAATTGGCTTGGTAGTTTGGTCTGCCCTGTTCCCATGATGCACTGGGCCAGGGACAGACTAATTTGCATATAGCCAGGTTCTGAGCTGGGATGGGGCAGTGAGCTAAATAACGGTGATGGATCAAGCCCTGATCTTTGGACTGGGTAAGAGTGGTCTGCTTAATTCAGGCACTCTGTTCATCAGCACCCCCTTTTCTGAATCAGTAACAATAAGGCCTCTGGTGTCTGTATTATAGACAAGTGTAAAGGTCCTCCGTGGTATTAAGGCCTGAGGGGTGCTTTGTATTAAGTTCAATTATGTACCGTGTTTCGAGGCGGCGCAATTTGTCCTCTCTATTGCCACCCTGTCTGCTTGCCTGCACACAGTCTATTACATAGTACTTTAATTCATTACTCTTGGAGTTGTGTTTGGCTTTAAAATGTCTCGCAACAGGGTAAGTATTGTCCTGGTTGCTAATTGCTCTTAGGTGCTGCAGAATTCTCTTGTGCACAGGAAGTTTAGTGCTTCCTACATAGAGCAAATCGCAAGTGCAAACCAGGACGTAGACGGCATATTCCATCTTACATGTTAACATTTTATTGATCTTATGTTCGCTGCGATCAAATGGTGAGTGGTAGCAAGTTTTGTTGACTGCTTGTTGGTAGGCTTTACACACCTTGCAGTTGTAAAATCCTGCATGTGTCTGGTACTAAACAGATGATTCCACGACTTCAGGACTGGTTTTAACCAGTTCATCTTTCATAGACTGCCCTCTACTGTATGTAATGGAAGGCCTTTTGGGGAGATCACTCCCTATCACTGGGTCACTTAGGATTAAAGGCCAGTTCTTACTAATGATGGTTTGTATCTGTTTGTGTTGAGCGCTATATTGCACAATGAATCTGAATTCAGGTGGCTTAGTGGCAATATCCCCACTGTCTGGTAATGCCTGTGTGCTCCCAACCAGTAATTTGGATCTGTCTTTTTGTTCTGATTTGCGGATGGCTGCATGTATGATCTTATGGGAGTAGCCCCTTTCCAAAAATCTCAATTTGCTATCCCTCTGGGCATCTTTCAGGTCAGTCTCCCTACTGTGTATTCTTTTCAGGCGCAACATCTCGCCATATGGGATGCTGTTAACTAAGTGTTTAATATGTGAGCTCTTTGCATGCAAGGTGGAATTTCCTGCTGTGGTCTTACGGTGCAGTCTGGTTTCTATTCTGCCCTGTTCAATAAAGACCTCAGTGTCCAGGAATGAAATGGATGTTTTACTGAGAGTAGCTGTGAATTGGAGATTTAAATTGTTCCTATTGAGGTCTGACACAAAGGCTTCTGCAGATGTCATATCCCCCCTCCAAATCACAAATAGGTCATCTATAAAGCGTAACCATGTTACTACCCGTGATTGCATTGTTTCTGAGTGTTCAACCATGAGGACCAGTTCCTCCCACCAGCCCATGTGCAAGCACGCGTAGCTGGGGGAGAAACTGGCCCCCATGGCAACACCCTGTAGTTGTCTGTACATTAAGTTGTTGAACATAAAAACATTATTGTTCAGACAAAAGTTCACTATATCTACTAACATCTTTCTGTGTTCTGGCATATCAGGTAGGGACCTCTATAGATAGAAATCCAGGGCATTGAGGCCCTCTGAGTGTATAATGCTGGTATACAGCGAACAAACGTCCAGTGCAATTAATACAAAGTCATTTTGCCACTCAATGTTCTTGATTTTGTTGAGGAAGTCACTGGTATCGCTGATATAAGATGGCAGCCCTTTTACTTCACCCTGCAGAAAGAAGTCCGCATATTGCGACATATGCTCCAGACAGCTGTTCCTGGCCGAGATGATTGGACGTCCCGGGGGATTTGTTGCGTTGTTTAATATTGCGATTTTTGCATAGAGCGCTGTTTAACCGCTACCGCGTTTCCCGCTGTGCGCTGATTTTTAAAAATCGCGCTGTTTATGACAAAGCCAGCTCGTCATCCGCGTAGCGCAGGTAACGCCCATGACGAGCTGGCTTTGTCATTAGCGTCGAAGGGGTTAAATGATTGTGATACTGGGCTAACCATCACAATTCCCATTTAACATCTAAAGATTAGCATGGGGTTGCATTATAAGTAATGAAGGGCAGACATTATAAGATGGCCGAACCAAAATGTAAAAAAGCACAACAGGATGTGTCGGCTTTTTATGTCTATACCTAGCTGTCTATTGGCGCCAAATGGGTGTTTTAAATTCACTGTTTAGCCTCCTCGTTTGTTTAGTGAGCAAGGACACAGCCTCGTGTCCAAAACGCGTCTGAGGCATGCACCGTTCCATTTATATATATTAAATAAATAAAGAAATCTGATTCCGGCCAAATCTTGAGTTCGTGTTCCTGTTTGGTGTACCAAGGCACTGGGGAATTGTGGAGTTGATATAACACAACACTTACTCGTCAGTTTGCAAAGCACGTCTTAAAAGGAGAAAAGCCTTCTGTCTGGCAAAAACCGAGAGCTTGGCATGTGCACAACACTAATCTCTATATGCACATGTGCTGACAAATGTTACTTATGTTCCCTGCTCTCACGGACTGGTTCACCCAGTCCTGCCAGTTACTACAAAAGCGCTTCTCCACAATTGAAGGATTTGAAGTGAATAGCAAGGTATCTCACCACCATTTACTAGCTCCACTGTTCATACTTTGACGTTACATTACACAGGCGGTAAAAAGAGTTTTACATCACCATAGTTCAGGTAATCACTTCCACTGATAGCCTAAAAATGCTCAAAGCCTAGCAGAGGACAAGCAGCATGGGGGTCTGTTAGTGACAAAGTCGAGCAGGAGGCTCGTCATTCTTATCTTGTCGCAGGGAGCAAGAAACACTGTAGGATGCATTGAATTTTAGGTCTGTGTATGTCTCCCAGGGAGAATGGGTGGGTCTAGGATTACAGGAGTGGCTCCCAACTTTTTGACTTCTGTTGACCCCCACTTTATCATTACTGGAACCTCCGGACCCCCACTGAATCATTATTGGAATCCGGGAACGCCCTACTGAGTCATTCGTGGAAACCGGGGACCAAGGCCTAAACATTGTCAATGATTTGAACTACAAAACGATACACAGAAAATACAGAAACAAGCCTTCCATCAAACACATACACAAATGATAATACATGTTATTTAATTTGCAAACAGATAGATAATTAAAAAGAAATGATTTTAATAGGAGGGTTGGAGCTTTTCTAAATTCAATTGAAGTCACACATCGTTCATGCTATATTTTGTTTGATTCACCAGCACTGCTCCCACAAATGAATCTGAGGATACTAATTTAATTTTTAGCCTCTAATTTATAACTCCTTGACATTTGCTATACGTTTTTAAATTAATTTCCAATTGTACACTTAGCCAATTTATTTATACACACTTTATTAATCTGTCAATGTTAGTTAATTTTCTAACCAGTTACTGAGCCCCTGAGGAGGCTTTGTGGACTCCCCCCGGGGGTCCCCAGACCACAGGTTAGGAACCACTGGAATACAGTATTTTTAGTAGACTTGGATGTGGATTTGCAGTGCTTAGGTGTATGACGTGTAGCCTAGTGCTGTGCATTAAGCAGACTGTGTTATTGAAGAAGTTGTCTGGTACCTTGCTTTTAATTTTTTTGAAAAAGCGAAGTGCAGGGTTCTAATGTTTTTCTTAAGAGTCTTTCACCGGTTCTGCTGTTTGCGGAAAGGCTGTATAACTAGGCTGCCTAGTCTTGACTCCAGTGCTTAATTTGAGACTGTGGTTTCCGGTGATCAGCACCGGCACTTAATTGTCAACACTGGGCTGCCAGCACACAAGGTGGCGCTATCTGGCTAATTTAGAGAAGTGCACAACAACAGTTAAATTTCAATTTGATTTACATTAAAAATGACTATTACCTGCCGCCCAAGCCATTCTCATTTGGGGGCCTGAAATAGTCATAAGTGTCACACTTTTAGTAGTGTGATGGTTAGTTGGTGTGTTGTGACTATCATTGGCAGCATGAGAGGGGTAATGTATGGTGCAGCTGCAGTGGGCTCCTGAGGTGAGCCCCAGCACTTGTTTTTTTAGAAATTAAGCACTGCTTCACTTCAAATCCTGCCTCTTTCTTCCACCCCCTACATTATTTTCGGTCTATTTATGTCGCCTTTGCAGAATCTTTTTCACTAGTCACTTATTTCCAATCTTTTTATAGTTTCTACTTTATACCTTCTCTGCCTTTCCCCGCCTTCCTCTGATTCAACATAAAGTTATAAAAAAATAGTCCCGCACCAGGCTGTGGATCGCACAGTCGTAAATAAGATGTCAACAGCATTTTCTAAAAGATGGAGTTCAAAATTGTAGTAATGCGGATCGTTACTGCTTAAATTGTCATCCTGTTTCCATACTTTGTAGTGCTGCTGAGTTACTAACTAGTTTATACGAATTTAGCAAAGGAGGACACAGAAGCGCTTTTGATAAGTACAAGTAACAAGCAGGAGTCTGTAGCTTGGACTTATTGCATATCCTATAGGATATCGCCTTTTATCAGGCCGCCTATTTCATGTACTATGCCTGTTCCTAAGAAAAAATGACAGTCAAATACTGTGTGATACAGCGCAAATTAAGCACTGTACGGTGACCTCTCAGATTTCATACAGAGAGTTATGTGGCTTTGAGAGTGGAAGGAAACAAGGAATTACCGAATAAAAAAAGCTTTCTTTACTGACATTATCATAGATGGGCGGGATGGACCAGAGACTAAAAGAAGCCGTTTAGGACGGATTCGAAATCGAGAGCATGGGAACTGCAGAACTGCATCAGCATGGTTGAATACTGGGACTGCCGAGTCAGCTCTGAAATCTGCCTCCTTGCAGCAAATCTCTACATTGAGTATGACAATTTCCTGTGCGCTAAATAAAAGTGGAATGCAATTTAATTTTCCAAACATTGGCTTCCTCTCAAAGTAGGTGTCCCAGCTGATATGAACGCTGGGCTTTTTATTCTCCTTTCTGCACCCCTCAGCCCCATGGTTGGCATAGTCTCTTTGCATAGATCAATTGTTTGTTTGCATTCTGTCAAGGACTGCTGAATTAGCGAAAGACTGGAATTACTGCCATTGTACGTTCAAAAGTGTTTGTTTTAAAGCGATCTTGTGTTTCATTCGGATCATGCATTTCAACAGGTTTTGCAATATGTTGCTTTCGAGCTCGCTATGGTGTATAATTGTAATTATTGCTCTTGTTGGTTGATAGATACGTCTTATAATATTTGCTATGTGTGACATTCATGTCAGACGAATCTGAAAAAGTACGACGAACTTCATATATTAGTGTCGTGTGAAAATGTGTAAAAAAATTATAGAACCGACAACGAGCATGAAAACCTTTTGAGTTGTATTAATGTGTTTTTCAAAGCCCTTAATCTAAGCCTGGGTGGAGTTTGCGGACTGGTACATTGATGTAGACCTGATTGGCAAATTTAGTGTACCTGTCAGTCCCATGTACAGTGGTATATCATATACCCAGGAACTCCGCAAAGTGACAGAAAAAATACGCCAAGCTACACAGAGTTCTGCGAGTGGGGGAGTTGGTTACCTCACGCCGTTAGCACTGATTTTTATTGACGGGTGTTTATCCAACGCTGTAAAATCAGCACATACGGCATCTCGCAAGATGGCAAGAGGGTGCTGCTTCTTTCTGTCGCTCGATTAGAAGTTCTACTCAAATGGCAGCTTTCTCAATGCAAACGAAAGATGTCTCAATGCGAGCAGTATTGACCATCCGCGACCACCTGCGTTGAGAAATCTCGCAGGGATGTGGTTTTGTGTTGGATTTTCCTCGCTTGCCAACTTAACTTTGGTGAGTGCGAGTGAGGAAAAAGCTCTGCTCTGGGGAGCAGAGTTTTTCGGGACACAGCGAGTTCCACGGCGTGCGAAAGACTCTGCGAGCGGAGTTCCCCGCCCAGACTTACCTTTTTCGCCAATGTTTTGCATTACAGAAAGAACACTCCTTGGTAATGCGAGTAACTCTGGCTTATATCTGTAAGTAATTCTCCAGTCACTGGTGAGTTTAGGCACTTGATAACTCATCATGCATGTGCACTCTCACTCATCCTTGCTTTCATGCATCCATTCCTTCATCCTCTGTCTCGTTCTTGCATTCTCAACTCACTCATCCACAATTATAAAAACACACAAACTCAACATCCATATTCAAGATAAACTAAAATGAAAAGAAAATGCAATATAAATGAGACTCGCATATCCTTGCAAAAAAAAAAAATAAGAAACTAAACATAGTGGTGAGCACCCACTTTCGAATGGTATTGTGCATTATATTTAAATGGAAGAAGGGACTTGTTTTGTAAAGGATTCAGCTACTCCCAGGAACATCCAGGTGCTACAAGGATTAGCGGCAAAACCCTAATGCTGCCAGTTAGAATAAGAAAAATAGCCATGTTTTTAGAAGCTTACGAAAATACAGCTCTGAAGTGAATACCCTGCTAAGCAGTTTTTAAAGTTCACAATCACCTGCTTTTTGCACAAATTGAAACCTGAAATACAGTGTGAATTGTGATGTGCCACAGGAATGTCCAGCCCACTCAGGGAACTGGAAGCAATCATTCATTCATCTTCACCTGTTTGTGTTTCAGAGGTCTTCTATATGGTTCAGCCTTGAAAAAACCCCAGGCATGCAAACCATAAGGGGCGAAACGCATGTTGGCTATTACTGCTTTACTGCATACTGGAGATGTCATTAGAAGAATGAACAATAAAAGCAATCCTAAAGCTAAATCTCTCTATCTTAATTATTTATTCTCGTATTATACAGACTAGAATGATTTCACTCACAAGATTACCGGGTCTGCGTTCTGCAGAGAACTGCATATTATCAAAGAAGCTTTTTCATTAAAAATAATTAAATGACTCCGTCCAAGTCATGAATTAACTGCCAAATCCCTGGTGTAACCCATGAGCCAAAAACAACAAGCAGCCTCATAAGCTCAACATGAAATAGCTAGCGCTCAAATATCAGTTTTAAAAATACTTTAGCACTGCAATGTTGTTGTGCTAAATGTCAGCAAGCCAGGCTCTAAAAAGTACAGACCACCAGATCATCATTAGATACTAAATTTCAATTTTGCATGAATTATGTTTAAACAAGGTTACCTCCCACAACAGAATTTCTTCCATGGTGGAGAAACAGTATGGTCGCAAAATAATAGGCTTTTCACCAACATTTTCCCTGAAATTTAGTTTAGCAGGTATATGTTTTACAGAGAGTTAAAAATCTGGTTATGCAATGACAGATGACTCCTAATAATTTTCTAAGATGTATGTGGATTAATCATTTGCATTTTCTAAACTGCTTCTTTACCATAGCTTCTGATGCATATTTTCTTACTGACATTCTACTTAGAAAGTGAAGGGTGGAAATGAAAATTAATACATATCGCCATCACTGGCTGAAAGCACTAGAGGTATCCAAACCCTAAAGGCTCATGTAGTAATTCTACTGCTCACTTTCAGATGTTACAGCATAAATCAGTGTATGCAAGGCTAGGCCTCAGACAGCCGTAGTGATAGTATTCCAGGAGCTATCTCACATAAATGATAGTTGTAAGACCTGTCATCCTTAAAGTGGTCTTTCCCTAACTTTTTGCCTGCTTACCTCCATCTTTTTGCTGTATCTTTATTGTTGGCTGAGCACCTTACTGCTGACCAGTGATTAAGTGCAATTGCTTCTCCCTTAAAACATGGTGACATTGAT
The DNA here is from genome assembly GCF_964261635.1 of Lissotriton helveticus. Lineage (NCBI taxonomy): Eukaryota > Metazoa > Chordata > Amphibia > Caudata > Salamandridae > Lissotriton > Lissotriton helveticus. Next base: position 406,696,877 of record NC_136060.1, read on the forward strand.
ATATACCTGATTGGCATATTTAGTTTACCTGTAAGTCTCATGTTCAGTGGTATATCATACACCCAGGGCCTGTAATCGAAATGCTTCTTGTGGTCCTGGAGCACTGATTGTGCCACACACACAAGTAGCCTCTCAAACCAGTCTCAGGCCTGCCATTGCAAGCCATGTGTGTGCACAGTTTACTGCCACTTCGACATGCCGTTTAAAAACACTTATCAAACCTTAAAATCCCTTTCACTTATGTCACCCCTAATGTAAGCTTAGGTAGCCCTACAGGCATAGTGCTGTGTAACTAAAAGGTAGGATATGTACTTTTAAGTTTTACATGTCCTGGTAGTAACAAACAGCTACTGTTACATGTCCTGGTAGTATCAAACAGCTACTGTGTGGCCTACTCCTCTCTTAAGCTAGCAATGGGAATTCCTTAAAACACTTTTAAGCTGTAATTCCTGATTAGAAAGGAATAGCTAAATCATATTTCATATCTTTGGTATGGTAATGTTAAATGGTAAAGTAGGATTTGTCATTACTATTTTAGAAACACTTTTAGAAAGTGGACATTCTCTGCTCTAAACTTTTCTTTTTGTGGCTGCAGCCTGTCCTCCATACAAGTCTGGGCTGGGTGACAGCTGCACTTTGTGCATTCCCTATAGACAGCCAGAAACTCAGGAAGGTTAGGCTCATCTGCATTCTGAGCACTCATCTGCATTTCGATAGAGCTTCCTTTGTAGGGAGAAATGAGGGGGACTTACACTTGTACTTCAATAGGTAGTGTCCTGTCCACACACAAAGCATTGATTCAGCCCCACAGTTAGCCTGGCAGGCAGGACTGGGTTGAAAGGATCTTTGTGCACTTCAGAGATCTCCTTTGAATCATCCCCTACATCAAAGGGACTTTTGGGTATAAGTACTGGGGCTCCGATCCTACCAAATCAGTAAAGTACTGGACCTGGGAAGAACTCTGCTGAAGTAAAGACTGTTGTGCTCTAAGGATTGCCACTTTCTGACTGTTCTGAGGAACAGCTTCTCTACTTTGTCGTGCTGCTCTGCTGCCTGCTGAACTCTGCCCTGCTGATGACAAGGACTGGACACATCTCACTTGAACCCAGTGTGATTCCCAGGGCTTGCTAGCGTGCCTCCTGTTTTCAGAAGTTTTGGACACCAAAGTCAGCTGGTGCTGCTGGAGTCTGCCATCTGTGAGTCGTACACTTGCCAGAGGTGCCTCCTCCAGTTCTGGGCTTTAGAAGTGGGTTCTGCAGCTGATTTCTGCAAAAAGTGGCACATCGAATCAGCTGTGTGAGAAATTCCACTGCATCGCCCTTCGACGCAGAAGCTGCTCGACAACAGTAGATCCACAGCCTGCGCGGATCGATGACAACGCATTCCATTCACTTCAACGGAGCTTGACGACGTGGGACTCCATTTGCGCAGCTGAACAACAATGCAGTAGGCTCTCGATACCGTACATCATCTCCTGGATCCTGGGTAGGCCCAAGATACTCCGTTCTACCCTGTATGCCGGGTCCAACCAGCCTCCGTTGAACCAGTCGTGTATCGTAAGAAAGTGGGTACAGGTATAGGTTAGTCATGCCCATTTCTCCATCAAAGGATGGGATACGTTATTGGGACAGGGCCAAACGAGGTCTCCGACCGCTTCAAAGGAATTTAGTGGTCAGGCTATCGAGTTCCTTAAACCAGGTTTGTGGAAAATAAAATGGTGTATTTTGATCTATTGTGAGATTTTACTGCACAAAACTGGCTTTAGTTGTAATAGAGACTTATTACAGGAGGAAGTCTGATGACCATAGTGTGACCATAGACCTGTTGGGGAATAACTACGATTCTCAACATTGCAACTATGGGGACACATCCTTGTTTCATCTTTACGTAAGCACTGCTTGAGTTAAAGCCCATTGTTTCTTTTTGTCCAACATATACCATGTTCTGATCACTCATGGTTTCCTATGACCAAAATCTGTTTATTTTGCGTTTGTGAAAACGTTAGATTTTTTTATCCACCGGTTCATCATGCTACATCAGAAGTGGCACTAGGAACTCATACATCCTATTACAAGTTTAACAACACATTTATTTCTAGAATGGTCTAGGGTGAATGTTTCACTGAGAGATTCTCAAAGAATCGTGATATCTTCCGTACATGCAGGTTGTTTGTTGATGGCTGAGTGACTTATGTGTGTAACTTGTATAGCATAAACGTAGCGAGTAAGAAAGTGTTGCATGCCATGGGCTTTAGAGTGATCAGTTCAAAATAAGCACAAGAGGGAAGGGAAATGAATAGTGTACCACAGATGATGATGTACTGAGGAGTAAAGAATGGCGATGTTAAGGATCCTCAGAAAATTGGATGATTTGAGGAGAGTGTTGAAGGTCTGAACAGCGTCATTGACTACATTGTTGGTTGCCATATCTGTGATCCACTGGGGGCTGAACGCAGGCTAGTAGTCTTGAATAGGGGCCTTGTTTTTGATCTTTTCTTGCTGTATCTTCGTGACAGCATGCTCTGTTGTTTTCCCAGGAATGTCAGGTTGGTAATCGTCTAGTAATGTATGAGGTAATCTGGTCCAGGTTGGGCTTCATCAGGAGGTAGAAGATTTATATTATCTACAAGGTACCTGCGAAAGAACCTTGAATGAGGGGTATATTGTTAAAGTTAAGTAGAGGTATTTGGGCTTCACTGGAGACTTTTGTCATTGTAGATGAATGCGCAACATTATCTTTGTTCAGTTCAAGAGTTCTTTATTTCGGCCATTGTGGCCATAAAAGCACAAATAAAAGGTACAACACAATCCATACATTAAAATTTCCCAAAGGTAGAGTGCATGTGCATTACAATGTCAAAGAATTCCGAATAAAATTTGCAAAATGTATCAAATACGTAAAAGTACACATTTGTGACAATTTAAAAAATAGATGGAGTTGATGATATTCTGTAATCACAAAAATTAGATAAGATGACTGAATTAGGCAGGCCTAATTTTAATATGGCTCGGCGTACACACTACATAGAGAATAAATAACGAGAAACCGAGTACACTATGGGCATGATAGCATCATATTTAAGTATCCTGTAAGCTTCCGCATAGTGGTTTGTTCCTAGGTTTCTACATACCTGTAGTAACGATCGGTGTCTAGCCTTCTTGTATGCTGGGCAAACAAATAGTGCGTCTTGGTCTGTCTCCGATATGTTATTGCAGACCGGACAACCCTGAGTCAGAGTGCCCCCCCAGTTGTTTGTAAATGCTAAAAATGGCAATCCTTTGTGTCTAAATTGTAGGTAGAGCTTTTTAGCAAGGGGAGGCTGGATGACGTCAAGAGCAGGTTCTAGCCTATATTGCTCTTTAACCTCTAGGAAGGATGCAGTCATTATACCAGTCGCGGGGTTCCTCTTTATCTGATTGAGTTTGTAGTCCCTGTAGGTCTTTGACAGGGCCTTCCTGGATAATGACAAGCAGCTTCCTTCAGCGTTAGCCCATAGGTCGCCCATCCCCATAGCTTCTAAAGAGTTTTGATATAGGCCAGCCATGGGATTTTGCTAGCTCCCTGTAAGTTTAGCACTGCCTTCAGCTCTTCTCAGAAAACTACTAATTCTGGGGTACTCCATAAACGTCGCCAATGTAAGATGGGTCTAAGGGCAAATTCCTCTGCAATTGGGCCCACCCCAAGATCCATTCGAAGTGTCATAAGTGGTGTACTTTTGGGAAGACCTAGGAGTTGCCTGGCAAAGGAATTCTTGTTCTTTGAAAAGGGATCGGATGGCCGATGGCCCCAGATTTCTGCCCCATACAAAGCTGCCCCCCTTGCTTGGGCTTTATAAAATTCCATCCCCGGTCCAACCATTTTATGAGTGCACTTTCTGAGCATCTTTGCTAACCCCCCCCATTGTCTGGGCCTACTTTAGGCTAGCCTTCTTAATTTGGGCGCTCCAGTCCATTTTCTCAGTGAGTGTTATTCCTAAGTATTCAAAGACAGTCACTTTCTCTAATGGTTTCCCGTCTAGCTGAGGATTTGTTTGTGTATAAGCGGCGGGCCGTCCCAACTCTTCAGCCTGAAACCACCAAACCCAAACATGAAGCCGATAGCCAGACAGGGAGGGAGGGACGAGACGGGAACTCATGTGGCGTGGAAGACTATACTTGGAGTAATGAAGATTGCCGGTAAGTAACTGGGCATTACCTCCTCGTATGTCTTCCTCGCCACATGACTAACGAAGTGAGCACATATCTTAGAAGAGGACGAAAATGGGAAACAAAAAGGTAGCTACAAGGAGTAACACTTTTTTTTTTTAAAGGTGGGCAAGTAAACAAAAAAGAGCATATAACACAAAAAACAAGGGTTATTTTTTCTAAATATTGCATGCAATGTGGGCCGACTAAAACTACACCATGAAATTGGTACACAACTGTACAAAGGGGCCTTTAAGGTAATTGGGTCGTCTTGCATCTGTGTTCGATGCTGCTTCTCCTGATCTCTGATGCTCGTTTGTTGTCAAGTAGTTCTTGGTTGTGGATCAAATGTGACTGACCGGAATGTTGCACCGTCGTAGAATGTGTATTTTAGAAAGTGCTTGAAGCATCTGGCGCCTCAGCATTCCCATAGGTGTTCTACTTTGGTCTGGCACATGTGTCTACATATGTTGCTATGCATTATTTCAGCTTCATGTAAGTAAGATATCTGAGTGTTAAAACACCCATTGTGTGCAAGCTTCAGGGTACCACTGATGTTGCTGGGATAACTCTTGATCTGGAATCTCTGATTCTGGATGGCCTGCCAGCACCAGATTATGGCTGTTCTAAATTATATCCCTGATTTGAGGAGGCTAGAAATAATGGATGCTTTTATGTGAGTTTTCCCATTTATGGGAACAAACCTGATCACTTTTTCTTTTCAGGGTGGGGATCAAGGGTCATGGGGTCACGGCAGGATAGGTTTGATCCTGGTGAAAAGTCTCCGCTCCAAGCTGTGCTATTGGCTCGTGGCTGTCCTCCTTCCTCCCTCAACCTTGCCATGTCTGCTTTTCACTAACTGCAAATCCTCAAAGTCTACTGGTATATAAATATTGGGTCTTGTTTTTGAGGATCCGGGATTACCAGACTTCGAAACACTCAGAATGACAAGTGTTGAGATTCCATCTGGAGTTACTGCTCTGAATGAAGTAGCGCGGCTCATAATGATGGGCTAGGCTAGGTATACAATTTAGATGTTCGGTTCATACTGTTTCATCATCTTAAAGTCTTTGTTGGCCAGTTGTAATGTGTCAATCTGCTAACACAATGTTGAGAATTCAAGTGTGACCTGATTGAGGTCTTTCTTTATGGTTCCTTATGGACCTGACCTTTCCCTGTGCCAGTCGATGCAGCTTGCAAGTCTAATATCTTTAGGCGAATAGCTAGAAACCAACCAGATATATTTGAAGCGATCATAGCAAAGGCTTTAGATTACACACACAGCACTTAACTGCCTTTCGATGAATAGACCTAGAAAGAGCTCAAGATCTCCTGGATAAATCTTACTTGTTTTAGAACGAGACAGCAACACTGTGCCTGAAGAACTTCCCCATTTCAAATGCGCTCATTGATTGAATCTCACATTGCCAACAAGTTTCAAAACCTTAACCTCTTGAGCGCTCATGACTAGGTCAGCTCGTCATGAGCCACGGCGCTCCGGTGCTCATGACGAGCTGAGCTCGTCATGTCCGCGCCCGTTACTTGGAATGCTCGCACGCTGGGCTGATTCCCCTGCTGTGCTGAACGTTCCATTGGAAGGGGCACGGTAATGACGAGCTCAGCTCGTCATGAGCACCGGAGCGCCGTGGCTCATGACGAGCTGACCTCGTCATGAGCATGCGGGGGAATCCCGCCAGCAGCGAAGGGGTTAAGAAATGTGGGTCTATATAGGGCCGATCGCCCTCATTCAGTGTAACGCCCATTCTATATGCATCCTCATTTCTTACAATGTAATTTCTTATTGCCCCTTCCAGTTCTGTTGCCCCCCCACTCTTTTACCATTAACTCTCTGCAGGCTTTGCCAATCAAAATGCATTTATGAGACTATTTTGAGTACAAATGCCAAACTGTCAGATTACTGTTACTTTAGATGCCAGTTTTGATACATAAAAGAATACATATTCAGCAGAAATGCGATGAGTATATAACTAGTTCAAGAAATGGAAGTTGAATTCAAGAGATTTATTGATTTCTAAATAACCAGTTCCTAGATGCTAGTGAAATCAACTTGAATTTTCCTCAAAGCAGTTAGTTAAAAGTTCAAAAACTCATAAACTCGTATCTGAAGATAATAGAAAACATTTATAACTTATCACTTGGATTTCCGCAAATGCCCGAGATAGTAACATATACTTAAGACATATTTGTATTTGCTCTTTAAATTGTACATATTTTCTTGTAGTTATGTCTCCATTTCCAGATACAGAGTCCTTAAGTTACCCTGATCACCCCCAGTAATTCTTAAATAGTATCTTGGAATCGTAGTGATTTCCCTTTGCTTTAATTAAATGTTTAATTTTACCCAAGAAATAGCTATATGGATTTAAACACGACCAGAGTGCACTCGCGTGACACGTCATTTGTAGGAGCCTAAAAGTCACCGAACTGCAAGGGAATTAGGAGTCAGCAGATGAGTCAAAAAATAAAACGCTCTGCCTAAAAGTTGAATATTTGTTGTTCTCCAGTGCAGGCGATGTATCCTTACCAACTGCGACTCGGTGCCCTGGGTAATTCTCTGGGATACCAAGGGCTCTCTGTAGTGCTCACTTTGCAGAAGCCTCCTCTGGGAAAAGCATGAACTTTAACCCCTTCGGGTCACTGGTCTGAAATGTAACATTGGTTCAATACCTGCTCCTGCGCAGCTAAATGTGAGCTGTTCTTTGCCCTTTTCGAGATCAGCAGGTCAGGACAAGGAGACAAACGTCCAACATTAGCTCATGCTGTTGACATTTTTACTTTTTCCCCTCATAGCTGTAGCACCCAGTTCCTTTCCTTGAATATTTATTTGTTGCACGTTGTACTACAGTCACTGTGCTCATTTGTTTACGTTAAGCTTCTGAATAGAAATTAATAACTTTACAGAAGGAACTTAGTTTCTGAGTTGTATAAGACAAAACCTGTTCCAAAGGGCACAATGCCACGCCGTAAGCTTTGTTTATTGAGTCTTTTTTCCCTGTTTATCTGTGGCCTGTGTGGGCGCTGTTCTGACAGCTCTTGACAGCTGTTGTGTCACTGATAATGCAATCGCGCTTGGCCTTTTGACTACTGATTCTGCGGTCCGAAGATCCGTCTTTGAACATATTTCCGGTCGCCAGTGGGGAAAAAATAGTGTATTAGCAGGGCTAAGGTTATATTTCTCGCGTATCTTTGCATATTTATGCAAGAATGAGCGGCCATGTAGAATCCTGCACTGTTTGCTTTGTTCTCGCTCCAACTAAGTGGGCAGCTTGAGCCTTCCTTCCCTCGAGCGGGAATTGGGTGGGAAAGATGTGAAACAACAAGGAAGTGTCTTCAAGGTCCTGGCAGGAGATGCCCCGGTTACTTACCGGTAATCTTCATTACTCCGAGTATAGTCTTCCTCGCCACATGACTAACGAAGTGAGCTTCAACTCCACACCAGAACCCTCCAAACCAAAAGTTAGCCTCCCATGCCTCCCATCCCTTCCCATTATGGCCGACCCATATACCCCATGACCACTATGAGGCGGGCCGGCCCAACTCTTCAGCCTGGAACTACCAAGCCCAAACGTGAAGCAGATAGCCAGACAGGGAAGGAGGGAGGGACGGGAACTCATGTGGCGAGGAAGACTATACTTGGAGTAATGAAGATTACCGGTAAGTAACGAGGGCATTCCATCCTCGTAAGTCTTCCTCGCCACATGACTAACGTGAGCACATACCCAAGCCAAAAGGCTTCATGGTACACAAGAAACCAACACCAAGGCGGAACATGATACCAAACACAACTTTAATCCATGGTATAAAAAAACAACAGAATAAAACATTGCCCAGCCATGGGACCAATCCAGGGAGGGCAGAACCTGCACTCAGAACAGCCCCCGCAAAACTCCCAGGAGGAGAGCTACCCAGGACCACCCAGTGGTGCTCCATGAACATGTGCGAAGATGACCAAGTCGCCGCCCTGCAGATCTCTTCAGTGGACACACCTTTAAAAGAGGCCCATGACACAGAAACGCTCTGGGTGGAACAACCCTGGACATCGCCCGGGAGGTCAGAACTCTGGGACTCGTAGGCCAGCAGAATAGCCTGCTTCAGCCAGCTACTCAAAGTGGATACAGAGGGCTTGTGCTCAGAATGCACCGGGCCAAAGGTCACGAACAAACTGTCACATTGAGAAAAGGAGGAAGTGCGGGCCTGGTAAATCTCCACCGCGCAACGGACATCCGGCAAGGAAAGGGAGACATCCACTTCAGGGGAAAAGGAAGGCAAGAACACCTCACGAGAGCTATTAACCAGGGAGGGAATCTTGGGCAGAGAACGAGGGTCATGTTGCAGGAACATATGGTCCGGCAAAACCCGCAAGAAAGGAGGAGACCGAAGAAAAGACCCCAGCTCGCCCATCTGGCCAGCAGAGACAATGGACACCAAGAAAACCACCTTGAAGGTGAGGAATTTAAGAACCACAGACTGTAGGGGCTAAAAGGGGGGACCCTGCAGGGCCCGCTGGACCCGCAGGAGCAAAGGAAGATCCCAAGGAGGAGCCAGGCAAACAGACTCAAAAATAATGGACCCCTGCAAGGACAACCCTGCCATCAGAGAGTCGACTTTCACAGAATTAGGGAAATCCTTGGCAAAGTCCTGGATGGTGTAGAGTTTCGCCGGGTACCTCAGGAAGGCTTGTTTATCTATCTCCATCCACTCCCTCTCGATCACTTTCTTAACGAAGGAATGAAGAGGCAGTGACTCCGGCTCCTTGCTTTGGTACTGCAAGAAGAAGTCTTCTGAGAGCTCCTCAGCCCCCGGAGCCACAAAAGCCAAGTTCTGCTTGATGGGCGGGAGCACATCACGCAACTCCTGAACCTGGACATAGCACCCCTGGAGATCCTCGTCCTCCTCCCCCTCAGCATCAGAAACTGGAGGGGGGTCCATGCGAGGACGTTTAGGGGAAGAGGGACCCTGCCACCCTTCTCGCTGCGCAAAGGCAGACGCCACCGCAGCCTGGATCATCTCCTAAATAGACTGCATGGAAACAGCCTCAGCAGGAGCCTGGGAGGCTGAGCCTGCCCCCACTGGGGCATCCCCGTGCTCCTTGGCCAGAAGAAGGAACACAGCAAAAGTGCAGACCTAAAGACAAGCAGCAGACACAGTAAACAACAGCCAAGACTGAACGCCGACGCAGTGAGTAATATGCAGGCAGAAATGGGCGGACCAGCCGCCAAAGGTGACAGGCAACACCTGCTAGCGTGGGAACGCACACCCTACCCCGCCCCTGGAGGACGAGCCCGAGGAACGGACGTCACACACTTAGCCCGGACTGCATGGAAGCCAGAGAGCCCGTACGCTGTGGGAGCCCGGACTGCATGGAAGCCAGAGAGCCCGTACGCTGTGGGAGCCTTGAAGCAGTGAGACTCAAATGGAAATAGCCACGCCTTACACTGAAGACGGACCTTGCCCAGTAGGTGCAGGGAACAAATAGCTGCACAGGACCACCGCTGCGCCTCGATGGACAGGTGGCTGGCACGAATCAATGAGAACAAGCGCTGAACCGCCGGGCACAGAGCAGGCATGCGGGGCCCCTGAGCAGATCCAAAGTAGAAAACCATCGCCAGGAAAACGAGTGGGGGCGCGGCAAAGACCAAAACAGTGGGGCACGCAGAACACTGCGCAGCACCGCGAAGGGCAGGTGGGAGGTGCGAATCAATGCCGGGTACAGAGCAGGCGAATCAAACACTGAAGCGCCGGGCACAGAGAGTCGAATGACCGGGTGTGCGGCAAAGCACCAGCCCCAACCCTAAATCAAGGCCCCACCGTCGTGGGGACGCTCCCCCCCCCCCCCAGAGGAAGTGGGTGACACGGAGGGAGCCGATCCCCGACATAGCTCGATGGGCTGGCGGGCGATGCCTTGCTGACGCGGCCAGTGTACCAACCGTACCCCGGCCGCCCCTTTTAACCCGCGGCTCGCTAAAGCAGAGCCTAACCAGCCTAAACACAACGTTACACAACGTTGGAAAGAAATGGGGAAAGAGGTCCAAGAACCCAGGATCCTCTAGAGCAGGACCTTCAATCATAGTCCCACGTACCTGCTATAGCAGGCACCACTTACCTGACGGCTCATCTGGAGAGTAATCGTGTGCAGAACCAAAAAAACAGGCGGAAGGGTTGAGCCTGCACGCCTCTTATAGTGGTCGTTGGGTATATGGGTTGGCCATATTGGGAAGGGATGGGAGTCATGGGAGGCTAACTTTTGCTTTGGAGGGTTCTGATGTGGAGGTGAAGCTCAGTTCAGTAGTCATGTGGCGAAGAAGACTTACGAGGAGGTTGTGGGTCCAACTCCCCATCCAAGCAAAGACACTTGATTTCTGCAGCCAGGAGAACGACAGATGGAGCCATCTCCAGCACGTTTGGGCTCTTTGCGGAGCCTCTCATTGCCTCCTCTTTGACCTTGGCGGAGTCGAATAAGATGGACCATCCCTCTCCCTTAAATATGGCAGTGTTTCTCTATGGGTTTGTCTTGGGCAGTATCGGGAAAGCACATACTTTGTGGACCAGATGATCATTTTTACCATTTTGCCCCAGAAACGACATGGCTGTGAGTTACTCCATTGCTGTAGCCTTTGCATAGCTAGACCTTTGTACAAGGTGTAGCTCATCATAGCGATTAAAATAATTACTTGCAGGTAAATGCTAGATAAAAGAATTATTCTGTTTCCTAGAAAATTCACTTCTGACTAATGTTTGTAACACATACAGATGAATTAGCCCGTAGTCCAGTTGATTATATAATGGTGCCCCTATACTTTTAGCCTGTGAGCTCAAATAGCGACATTGCATATCAGCCTGAGAGGAAATATGTGATTTTACCTATATACAATAAACCTTATTTCCCCTATGCTTGCTTACTAGGGAAAGGAGATAAAGACGCAAATGCAAAATAAGAAAATTGACCAACATAAGTGCACCCTCACAAAGCAACTAGAAGTCAATGTCCTAATCAGTGTTGACGCTGGCCTTTGGTGTCTCAGCACATACATACATTAAAAAATATATAGTAAATACCTAGATAAAAGTACACCTCAAGGAGACATAAGCTGGTATGTGCTAGGAATAATATACAAAGAAAACTATATGCGAATTGAGGCAGAAAAATTATTTGGTGGAAGTCAGCTAACATCTGGTTCAAAGTTAACCCCTTTGCTGAGGTGTTAATTTTGCCGCGGTGCGGGGGGGGGGTCGCGCGCAGTGCTCATGACTGCTTCCGGCCGTCATGAGTCACGGTAGTCATGTGCTCATGACGGCCGGGAGCCGTCCGAACTCTGCCCACTGATTAATTTGCCTGCACAGGCGGGGAATTAATCGCGCGTGGGCGGAGCGGCAACGTTCGGACGGCTCCTGGCCGTCATGAGCACATGACTACTGTGACTCTTGACGGCCGGGAGCCATCATAAGCACAGAACGAGTTAAGTATGTGAGAACAAAATATTACTGTATCCGATGAAATAAAAGATCAAATGGAGGCACAACATAACATTATAGGTGCCTTTTTAAGTTGGACGCATTCAAATTAAGAATCAAATAGCTCTTTACCCAGGCAGAAAGAGAGCTCATAATCACACAGAGTCATAAAGTTGAAGATTCGCATTGCAGGCAACTTCTCTCTTGACAGAACATTTCTGTACAGAGCTGTAGGACCCGCACCAATTTCACCAGTGACATCACTGATGTGATTTTAAGATGGGTTTTATTGCACTTTTAGATAAACTTTTAAGATCTATTTTTCCTTCTTACTGTACTTATTATGCCTCACTCAGCATGTTACTGAATCCACCCAAATTTCACCTCCACCGGCAACAATGACCTGGACTGATCACACCCTCATCAGTTTCAGCATACCCATCCTTCACCACCACAGACCTAACACCACCCGATCTGCCCTCAGCAGCTGGAAAAGCATCACAGAGGAGAGCTGGGCCTATTCCCTCTCAGCACACCTGTTGGAGTACACCAGCTGAATCACTGTATACACTGACACCCTGTCACCACTCAAGCACAACCCAGCCGCAAGAGCTCGACTAAAAGCCAGCTGGTACACAGAAGGAATCAGGCTGCCGAATTGCCACTACAAGCAACTATAGCGCAAGTGGAGAGCAAGTCAAGGGACTACAGACAAAAGTTATCTTGAAATTTGGCCTAAGAAGCTAGTACCAGCTGATATCAAACTCCAAGTGCACAGGTCTTGCAGACAGTATCAACGCAGTCACAAACAGCAGCAAGCTAATTTTTGCCATAATCAAAGATTTCACTACGTTGTGCCACCTCCAGCAACATCTCCTACTTGAAAGACCATTGAAACAAGCTTTCCGAATTCTTCTGTAACAAAATCACCTTACATATATGGCAGCTTTGACTCTCATCAAGACCCAGTCACAGTTGCATCTCAGCTTCCCATCACATCAGAAGAGTACATCCTGACCTCTTGGCCCATGATCACAGCATCAAAAAGGCCTCTACCATGAAGACCATCCACTCAGGAACCCAATCTGACCCTTGCCCACAGCACGCCTTCATCAAAGGACTCCTACCAACCAGCAAAGCACTAACACCCATTCTCAACACCTTCATCGACACATTCCCGGACACGTGGAAACATGCCGCTGACAAACTCATTGTATGACTTAATTGCTATATTTGTAAACACTAGGTAGAACTACTTTTTGACATTTGGGCTGTACAGCCACATTTTCTAAACACAGACCTATCTCCCTCTTACAATATCTGGCCAATGTCTTAGACAAAATAATCAACCAGTGCCTGACTAACCACCTCAGCAACCACCAGCTCCAATGCAATCCAGTCCAGATTCAGGCTGAACAACAGAACAGAAACAGTACTCATCGTACACCACAGATGACATCCGCATGATCCTTGACAGACGCGACACAGCAATCCTCAGTCTCAAGAGCATTGACACAGTCTCACAGCCCATCTTTATTAGGTGCCTGCATGAGATCGACATTCAAAGACCTGTTCTCTACTGGATTGGCATCTTTTTAATGGATAGAACACAAGCTATCTGCCTGATACCTTACTCCTTCCACCAACAACTCTGACATCTCTGCTCCACAGGACTCCTACTCAGATATGTCCTATGCATACACAGAGTGATATCAGCAAACAGAGGTTTATCATTCTATACCAATACAGTGCAAAAATCCCAGTAAATGAGCACCTGCAGTTATAAGCCTGGGAGTAAGATTGATATTTCCATATCTGATAGAGACTACTAGCTGCAGATTCCTTAACGTAGAATTATCCCCAGGCGTGAGACTGGATCCGGAAAACTTTTGCACAGCATCCCTGCGCGCCGGGGGGACAGCACCACGTGACTTCGCCCTGATGTTGTTCGTGTACGTGACGTCAGCGAGGTCACAGAAGTCCCACAAAGGCGCGCCTACGTCAGTTTTCTCCTTTCCCGCGTGCAACGCGGATCCAGTTCATGTTCCTGGCACGTTTCAGGCCTTCCCTTTTTCGCTTCTGTGTATTTCAGGGAACAGTGTGCGAATGCCTTCGGGCTTTAAGACGTGCTTGTCTTGTGCGTGCCAGATGTCGGCGACGGATGGTGTTTGGGATAGCACTACGATTCAACAGATTGTGAGGTGTGTCAACAAATGAAACCGAAGTCCCGGCGGGAGTGCCGGATGAAACTCCTGTCCAGATCTACGTCGTCTCCGCGTCCATACCCTGCGGATGGTTTCAAGAACCGCCGCCTCCGTCTTCAACATCCTCCTTCTCCCAGGCCGCAAGAACGTCACTCATCGGTTAGTAAGTGTCACAGTTTGTCCCCGAGGGCTGGTCTCCGGCCCTTTGGGGGCGTGGGCTCTCCGCGGTGGTGCAGCCCCACACATCGTCACCCTATCTGCCGTTCCCCGGCGTGGGGCCGACTAGAGTCCAGATGGAGGCCTATGCAGCTGCCTTGCAGGCCTCGTTGGCTTCCCATTCTCCCCCTTCCTCTCCTGGGACGTCTGCAGATCCCTTGCCCTGTGCGGGGACTTCCGTGGCGTTGCCGGTAGCACCGGCCCGGCGCCGACTGGTTCGGAGGATGTGTTGCCATTGGGGTGCGGCCCTTCAGGGTTCCCTGCTTCGGACCATGGTGCCTCTGCCTCACCGCAAACCCCTGCGGGGGTCCCTGTGGTGTTCTGGGAAGTCTCCGGGGCTCGGGGCCTGTCCCTGAGTCCCCCACGGTCCTCTGGGCAGGCGGTGGCCTTGTCCGAGGCCGAGGTGACGCCGCTCAGGCGCCGGTGACTGCTGACCCTGATGGCGCCACGGAGGCTGGCGGGGGGTCGATGCATATCCCCGGGCCCCTCTTGTCCCTCCACGCAGGCGGCTGCCTCATCGGGGTCGAGTCTACACCTTTTCGGCGCCGTTCCTTAGCTGCCCCGGCTCCCACCCAACCTCGGTCTCCTACACTGCGCATTGTGGCAGAGGTCGTTCCAGCGTCTCCCTCGGCGCGGGCCGATGTTGACCTGACTCCGGTCGCGATTTTACGGCGCCAGGCCAGCGTTGGCTTGTTGACTCGTCTTCGGATGCCTCCTCTTCCGAGGTTCAGCGCTTGCTGGTTTCATCCTCACCAGAGGCAGGTCGACGCGTCATGGCTTTTTCCCCGACGTCTTCTAAGGACGACTCTTCGCCACGGGCTTCGCCTGAGGCACCGCAGGTTCCCTGCTCCTCGGCCGCCCTTCCTCCTTTCCGTACTTGGCCTTTCCTTCCTCGGGTTGGACTGGGGGACGGCCGCCTTAGCTTGCAGCCTTCGCCCACAGAGGAGCTGCTTTCTCCACTGCGGGGCCCTATGGAGGCAGGTGCTGTTTCCACAGCTGCAGGAATTTTGCGAATGGTTGATCCGGCTGCACATTTCCCCACGGATCACCTTCTGGAGGTCCTGCATTAGGGCTCTGGAGGTAGGGAGCTGCTGCTTCCTTTCGAGGCTTCGCTCCATTCTTCTGTTTTGGGGGCTTGGAGCCGTCCTGCCACGGGGGACCCGGTGCCCCAACACCTTATGCACGGCCACCATCCTGCGCCGAGTGATCCTGTGAGTCTTTCCCTCCACCCCTCTACCAGGGTCCCTCTTTTGCAGACCGTCTTTACCTCCCTGCCGTCGATGTTGTCTCCCCCGTCACGGGAGGCCCGCTGGCTGGATTCCTGGGGGTGCAATATCTTCGCCTCCGCCAGTGCGCCTCTGCGGGCCCTGAATACTCTATTTGTTTTGGCCAGGGCCACTTCTTGCTTGTGAGATTCGGCAGAGACCCTTATGTCAGCCGTTTCTCAGGAGGGTGCCTGTGTTGATCTCCAAAAACAGTTGATGGACAGAATGCAGAACAATGTCGTACATTCACCCCAGAAAGCTGGGGCAAAATCCATCTTTTTTTGTTCACCATGCCATTCCAGTTTGAACCCAGCCATATGCAAATCAGTCTTGACCCTGTGCCTCATGGGAACAGTTCAGCTCGAACTGTCAAGCCAGGTCCTCCCTGGACTGGAAACACGCATCCTAGGACTGCTTTCGGGGTTTCACCTTTATTCCAATTGTGTTGATCTGCGGCATCATGTGTTAGATGGCCGGGAGCTGGCGACATTTATTCTTTGCTCCGCTCTGGATATTGCAGAGGTGCTTGGTCGTACCATGGCTTCGGCGGTCGCTCTTCGACGACATGCCTGGCTTCAGGATAGTGTGTCCCAGGAGAACGTTTGGGAATGGCTGGTGGACCTTCCGGTTGATGGCGCTCTTTTGTTCCATGCCCCTGAGGATTCGGCCATTCAGAAGTTCCTGGCGGGGCTTCGTCGTCCTCCTCCTCCTCCTTCTTCCCCTGAGTGACCTGTGAGTTGGTTTGGATTTGGGAGGTGTTCTCTGTTGTGTTCTGGGCGGGTAGCCCCAATTGTGTGTTCTGTGTGATTAATGTGCCTTTGAGTCCTTTTTGTTAGGACTATGCTGCTGTTGGCTGCTGGTCCGGCCCTTTTTTGTATTGTGGTTTTTGGTTTTTGGCAAGCCGTGTTGACCCTGAGATTAGGCCTCCTGTGTTCATTGTTGGCTGATTGGCAAGCCGTCTACGGGAGCTCCGCAGGTCTTTTCTGTTTCTCCTCTGCTGCGGAAAGTTTTTCCTAAGAGGGTTCCCATGTCTTGGGACGTAACCTGTCCTATGTGGGGTACTGGTAGCTGTTATATAGCTCTGTCATGTGCTGGGGAGGTGTGGTCGCCTTCAGGCCTCTGCTCTCCGTGGCGTCACGGTATGTCGCAGGTGCGATCCTCTTGCTGATGGTTTAGGAGTGGCTTGAGTTGCTCCCCGGTCTGTTCCTCTCCGGGGTCGCCATCCTGGTCTGGCCTGCTGTCTGCGGACTTGCGTCACAGCCCTCTCTGGTTCCTCTTCTTTCGTGGGCAGTATGTGTAGGCCCCTTCCTTGGGGCGTGGCCGGGCCCTTCTTGGCCTCTGTCTTCGGCTGGCGTCTGGCTTGTCCTGGGTGCACACTTCCGTGGTGTTGTCTGCTGTTGGCTATGCATGCCGGTGCCAACCCATTGTTCTTCTGCGAATGGTGCTGTTCTTTGCACTTTAGTGGGGCGGTCGTCATTGTCTGCTGCTTGAGGCTGGGGTGTGTTCGGATTCTTCCAGTGGGCCCTACCCTCAGTTCTGTCCCTCCTCTCTAGGGGTTGAGGTGGTCTTCGAGTTCCTTGTGCATCTTTGGGCGCTGTCTGTCCCTGCGGGGTGTTGGGCAGTCTCCCTTAGTGGGCTTAGACTATCCTTTCTTTTTCCGCCTGTCCAATTGCTGAGGCGCTGTTCTGACTGGTCTACTGCTTTCCGGCTATTCTAGGCTCGGCTGCCCCCTTTCCCTGTGGAGGGGCTTGCCTTCGCTCTACCTCTTCTCCTTGGAGTCTCTGGTTTGTTCTTCTTCCTCAGTGCTCCTCTGCTCTGCCTGGGCCTCTGGGGCTTGTGGTGGAGATCCTTGGTACCTTGACTGGGCGTGGGGTACTCTGGCCTCCTTTCACCTTGCCCTTGTTCCTCCTGTTCAGTGAGGGCGGGCTGCCTCTTTTCTTGTCTTCCCTCATCAGCTCTGGGGTCGGTGGTCTTCTAGAAGGAGGGGTTCTCCTTTACCTGGGGGGATAGGGCTTTCTTCCTGTCCGTTTGACTCTTTCCCTGTTGGGGCCAGATATTTAGTCCAGGCTGGTGAGGCCCTTTCGCAGACCCTCCTTTCACTTGGTTATGGCTAGGGTATCTATTCTACGTTAAGGAATCTGCGGCTAGTAGTCTCTATCAGATGTACAAGTTACTTACCTTCGGTAACGATGTATCTGGTAGAGACGATTCTAGACGCAGATTCCTTCACGACCCACCCTTCCTTCCCGTTCTGCAAGGACCTTCAGTTTGGTCTGATGCACTCGCCTCCCCTTGGGTGACTTTTTTCTTTTGTGACTGCCTTCTTTCCTGGCAGGATGCTTCGTCCTGTTTATTGTTCCATTCATTCCTTTCTGGTTTTTGGAGGATGGATTTGTCTTTCCTTCTGTGCCCCTCTCCTCTGTTTTTTTCCAGGGTGGGGCCTATGTATGAACACCCCCCACACACACACACACACCCTTTTCAGTGCAAGGGGTTCTGACTCCTCTGCTGTCCTCTAGGTGGGGTCTTTTGGCTGTGCCTCTGCCCTCCGTTCTTTACGGGGGATGCCTGGTTCTCTGATGAGGTAGTCTTGGGGTGATTGTCGTTCCTTATCTGTCTCGGACTTGTTTCCCTTCATTGTTATTGATTGGGTTTGCAGACTTGCTAAATGGTTGCCATGACATTCTTCCACATGCTCTTCTATCTCCAGGGGGGATATCTCTGTACTTTGCATGGATTCTGTTCGGAGTGGTGCTCTGCTCTTTCCTTTTCCCTGCCCTTCAGTAATGCAGTGATTGGTACTGTCCTTAATGGTGCTGTGCCTCACCATTCTTGTTTTCTATTCTTCTGCTCTTTCACACACTGTTCCCATACCCTCAGTTTTTTTTCTGATGGCTCCTTGTTGTGGCGCAGAAAAGTTCTCCAAAGAAAACTGACGTAGGCACGCCGGGGTGGGACTTATGTGACCTCGCTGACGTCACATAAGCGGATAACGTCAGGGCGGAGTCACGTGGTGCCGTCCCCCCGACGCACAGTGATGCTGTGGCAAAAGTTTTCCGGATCCAGTCTCACACCTGGGGATAATTCTACGTTAAGGAATCTGCGGCTAGAATCGTCTCTACCAGATACATCGTTATCGACGGTAAGTTACTTGTACGTATGGGCTGCACCAGAGAACAAGCATTAGCAAAGCCAGCAAGTCTGGATTCAATGTGCTAACAAATGCAACATACGCACATTAAGCTAGACAAGAAATAATAGATGAAGTGCATTGAAGTCTGTTTTTCTTTCACAACAGTCCTTTTTTTATTTCCATTTCAGATGCAGGTAAGGTGGTAAGGAAATATTCATTAGTTTCTATGACAGTGAAAGAAAGGAAGGACTATACTTGCTACCGGACTCATTGATATAGAAACACAAATAGGACAGCATTGACGGAAAGTGAGCTTTTATTACAGCCCATCTTTTTTCCTATGAAACAAAATAAATACATAGTCCCCTCTGCACTGAGAGGTTGCAGAGAGGGAAGAGAGGGCAGGGTGAACAAGGAGAATCCATGGATGGGAATCATGGATGGGAATCATATTAGGGAGATATGCAATGGTGGAGCGTGGGTGGAATGATGAGGACAAATGGGAAGGAGGGATGAGCAGGACGAAAGATGACAGGGTGGTGCAGGGAACAAGGAGCACGCACAGGAAGGAGGAATGGGTGGGATGGAGATACAAGAGTGTAGTGGACGGCAGGAAGAGAGGAATGAGTAACTCAAAAGGGAAGGAAGGAGTTGTAAAAAGTAATACAGAGGAGGCAAAGAAAAGGGACACATAGATGTGCTGTGGAGAGAGCCAGATGGTGAAGTACCAGAAAAATAATCACAACCCAAATAGAGCCATACTTACAATTAGCCCATATACCAATTACCAATAATCAGTCAGTTGGCAGTGTAGAAGGTCCAATCGTTTATTACAAATAAACAAACTCTGCCAGAGGATCTCCTTGCGACCTAACCCCACGAGGTCCGCCAAGAAGACTGCTGGCACATTGGTAGCGCATCACATATATACTGTTACATTTCGAAGTTGTTACCCAAGATGTAAAAATACAGGCTGGTACAGGTTGGTGCAAAGGAAAGACCATATATGGAACACAAAACCCCTCAGATATAGCTCAGCTCGTTATAGCAAGGTCGAGCGGGTGACTCCCTTCTGCTAACTTCGAGAGAGTCCGAACAGAGCTCCCCGGGAATGTGCTTGCCCAAACCGCCCCCACCTATAACCTTGACAGGCCTAACGTGCAGAGACAGCAGGTTGCTACAGTTGTACTTTTCGCAGGGGAATGGAGCTCATACATGCATACTGAAAAGGGTCGTGTTGGTGCTGAATGCTGGCAGCGGGCTAGGCCACAAAATGGCGCCTGTCGGGTCAACCTGTGTTTTACGTATAAGCTAAGATAACGTGCAACAAAGTGTGTATGAGTTCTAAAACAGTCTTGTGTGTCAGTATATTAGTGTTCGAAGCCTTATATCTGCATAATAGCTACACCACGCTAATTATCAGTACTAGCTTACATGTGTCACTAGGCCCAGATCGAATTCTGGTTCCTCAAACCCTCCTTTTAGCGTGATAAAGCTAATAAATAGGAAGTACTAATCCTGGAAGACTTCCTCGTCAATGGCCATCAGCTCACGAATCTCCTGTTGGAGCATCTGAGTCTTAGTGGGGACAGAAGAGGGAGTGACCATGGATGTCATTCTCTTAGCACAGTAGGAACAACAAGCCGGTCCACACTGCATACAGAGGCAGCAGGTGAATAGGATACCGGCTGCTCCAGCAACTATCATCAGTAATTTCCACCCCCATGTAGACAATAATCCCCAGAACCAACCAGAAAGGGACCAAGACCCCTTTTCAGTGTGCATTTCTGCTGCAATGCGATGTAGTCTCTGGATAGCCAGATGGACCGTGGGGGCGGAGTCCGGGATGTAAACACAGCAGGAACTGCCGATCACTCGACAGGCTCCTCCCCTATCAGCCAGTATGACGTCCAGAACCATCCGGTTCTGGAGCGAAACGAGTCTCGTGGCCTGAAGCTCTACGGTGATATTGGTCATGATATCTGTGGTGATATTGATGACATTTTCTACTATCCTGGACAAACGTCTTATCTCTCTACTATTAAATATCGGCCCCCAGAAAGGGACCAATCCTTTTGTGACATCCGTGAACTGTTGCAGGGAGGTGTCAGTCTGATCAACTTCTGTCATGTCAAGCTGTCTTCGCTGTCTAGTAGAAACTGGATTGGTACTATAGAGCTGGTGGGTTTTGTGATAGTCTGAAGATGGCTAATATTACAGCTATTACAAACACAAATGCTATTTTTACACGCATGGTCCAAGTGGAAAACATTGGCTCATAAAATGGCAAATAACGCGGTGCAATAGGACGTTCTTCTTCAAGCAAAACACGACCAAAAGGGTACATTTCCTAACTAAAAGTCCAATACTAAACTCGGGCGCAGCAGTCCGTCCTGCCAGAGGGTTCTTCTCCCTGTGTCCGCCAGAGTCTCACAGGCAGACTCCTATCGTTCATCTCAAAAGAATCAAAGAACTCGATGCACAACCTGGCCGTTTCTCAAGTGTAGGTCTTTCTTTCTGAACAGAGCACAATAACCAAAGTTCCAGCTCTCAACGCGTTCAGTCCAGTGTCTCGCTCAGCACCTCAGACTTGGAATCTAGCAGACCCTTTCTACTCAAGTCTTTCTCTACCTCCTAACAGTGTTGTCTGAGGCACCGTGATGTTTTCTTGGCCGTAGGTTGTATCGCACATGACCCGGAATTTCCTGATCAGAAAATAGTAAAGTAGGCACCTTTCTTTCATTGGAGCCTCCGCTAGCAGAAATATCAATAACTGGATTAAGGGCACTTGCGGATTCAGCTGAGACCGGTTTGCCCGATCCCGTCACTCCTTCTTCTTGCCTTTTCTCTGTTTCGCAGGCGTCGGAAAAAGGGACAAATGCAGCGGCTCTCTGTTTCCTGGGTCCATATCTCACCAGATTGCAGCTGATCATAGGGAAGCGGAAGTGGCAGTTTCTTCAGGTGGGAGACATGTATCCAGTGCTTTCCCCCATCCACCTTCACCGCCGTCCGCGTTGCAAGCAATATCTGGTGTGGCTCGGACCACCTCGGGGCCAAGCTAGTATCTCGTTCGTACTTCTTGACCAGTACCCACTGGCCAGGTTCTAATCGGTGTCCGGGGCCCTCTGGCGGAGGCTGCTGTACAGATGCTACCTGCTGATGAATAGAACGGAGGTCTTTAGTCAACGTATACAGGTAATCGATCAACATAGGATATTCAACATCAGAAAAAGATCGTGGCCTAGGCACCCCCCATATGTTAGCTGGTCGCCCAAAGACAATCTCCTAGGGAGAGAGACCAGAACGAGAATGAGGGGTAACTCTTAATGACATGAGAGCTAAGGGTAGGGTGTCAGGCCACTTCAAACCAGTACTTTCTTGGATCTTAGCCATTTTAAGTTTTAAAATCCCATTATAGTTTTCCACCAGTCCTGCCGACTGGGGATGTCGGGCTGCATGGAATTTTTGTCTGATTTGTAAGCCATTGCAGATATGCTTGACTAGAGCTCCATGGAAGTGCCCCCCATTGTCCGACCAAATCAAATAGGGCAAACCAAATCTAGGTAGAAACTCCTTTATTAGGGCCTTTGCTGTAGCCACGGCAGTGTTCTCTTTAGTTGGGTAGGCTTCAACCCATTTACTGAAGGCACACACCACTACTAAAACATATTTTAGGTAGTTGACGCGCTCCATGTGGTTATAATCCATCTGGAGTACTTCAAACGGTAGAGTTGGGGGTGCAAAGCTGCCACTCAACACACTTTCTGCTTTCCCTGGGTTATGTTGCAGGCAAATCATACAGTATTGTACCAAACGGACAGCCGTCCTGTGTATGTTAGGATTATTCCATACCGGATCCAACAAGGCACAAATCCCTTTTGCTCCTACATGGGCTGGTCCATGAGCCATAGTTACAACGGCTTGTACCAGAGCATTGGGCAGCAGCCATCTTTGTTTGTTTGTTAAATCAACCCAACAGTTATTCTCGTCCAGTCTTCCTACTTCCTTCTCCCATTTCTCCAATATAGCTGGGGTAGCTTCCTTCCGTAATTCTTTCACACTTTCTATGGTATTATCAAACAGGTCAGACTCTTCCACCCATCTAGCAGAAGACGTTACAAACATATTGGACATCATGGACTGCGCTGTTTGCTTCGCAATCTGATCTGCAAAAGCATTCCCTTCACCTACTTCATCCACCACTGCCTTATGGGCACTACATTTCACTATGGCTAGCTTCTTAGGCAAGGTTAGGGCATCCAGCAATCGTAACACCAGGGGGCATTTTGTATTCTCTGACCATGAGAAGTGAGGAAACCACGTTCCCTCCGCAGCCGCCCAAAGCTATGGGCCACGCCGAAGGCGTATTGGCTGTCCGTGTAGATGTTAAGCTCTAGTCCTTCACTTAATTCACAAGCTTGTAATAATGCCACTAGTTCAGCAGCTTGAGCTGATCGATAGGGAACTCGAGATGTCTCAACTACTGTTTTCAATGTGGTTATTGTATTGTATTAGAGACTTATATAGCGCAAAACTGTCACCCTACGGGTATCCTGGCGCTTGGATCAGAGAGAAGCTCGAAAAAGGAGAAATCAGAATCAGCTCTTTAAAAGATATGTTTGAAACCCATTGCTTGGGAAGAGCCAGGTTTTCAGGCTCTTCCGAAAGACAATCAACGAGCTAGCCTGTCAAAGCATTAGGGGCAGTTCATTCCATATACGGGAGGCCATCACTCCAAAGGCTCTACCACCTTTCCGAGACCTCTTAAATATGGTGGTAGTTATCAAGCTGGAATTTGAAGAACGGAGCTGCCTACTTGGATTATACCAAGTAAATGTTTCTTGTAGAGGAACTGGGCCCTGACCATGTACTGCCTTATATACAATGCAAAGGGATTTAAAGCGGATTCTCTCCCTGATGGGCAGCCAATGAAGATCTCCTAGGGCCAGCGTCGTGGAGGATATGCGTTGTCTATTTAGGGCCAGTTTTGCTGTCATAGATTGTACCCTCTGCAACCCCTGTACAATATATTGTGGTGCTCCCAAGTACAGGGAGTTGCAGTAGTCCAATCTACTCAATATTATACTCCTCACTATAAGAGGACGGGTGTCCTCTGGGAGTAGGGGAAGGATTTTCCGTAAAGTACGGAGCAAGGAAAGGCAGGTACTGGCAGTTTTATTGGCCTGTGCATCCATTTGGAGGTTTCCGTCTACCATAACTCCCAGATTGCGCACCACTTTAGCCGAGGCCAAAGCGTCACCCTCAGGAGTGAGCTTAAACTCTAACGGTAAGTGGCGTGACATTCTCGTGGCGGGACAGTATAGTACCTCAGTTTTTCCCTCATTAAATTGTAGGGCATTTCTCTTGAGCCAACCTGCAGTTTGACACATACACTCCTGGAGGGTGTCAATAGATATTGCTCTTTTCCCCTCCAGTGAGAGTATCAATTGGGTGTCATCTGCATAGTTGATGAGATCTACCCCAAAACATTTGATAATGGGAAATAGAGGTCGTAGATAAATATTAAAAAGAATCGGGCTTATTGCTGAGCCCTGTGGTACCCCATGGAGTACTGGGACATGTCAGAGGTAAATGGCGATAAGGATACCACCTGTTGTCTTCCGGACAGGTATGATCGTAACCATTTTAGAGCCTGTCCTTTTACCCCTATGTCTTCCAGTCTCTCAACCAACACTGCACGGTTAACTGTATCAAATGCGGCTGACATATCCAATAGTACCAGGACAGATGAAACCCCGTTGTCCGCACGCATTCGCAGGTTATCCGTTGCCGTTACCAGTGCGGTCTCAGTCCCATGTCCCGGGCGGAAGCCAAACTGATCCCTGTCCAGCAGTAAGTTGTCCTCTAGATGCTCTAGATAGCAAGATTGACTTTTACTAGCTACCTTTTCAAGGATTTTAACTGGGTAGGGCAATAAGGAGATTGGTCTGAAACTCGCTGGGTCGGAGGGGTCCAGGGAGGTTTTTTTAAGAAGTGGAGGTATAATAGCTTGCTTCCAAGCCTCTGGTACCACACCTTCCTCCAATGACTGGCAGCAGATCTTCCATAGCCATGGTAGAGTTTCTTCCGTCAGGGTTTTCCAGATTTTATGAGGGAAAGGATCTAGCGTGGAACCTGAGGCCACACTTTGAGCCAGCTGGTTAAAAGAGTCCTCTGTGGGAGAGTGGAAAGTATCCAGTATGGTAGCTGTTTGAGATTCAGAGGCAGATTTCTCAGCTAAGCCAGCCGCACCATCAGATTGCAAATTCCCAACAATTTTAGTTGTTATCTTCAAAAAAAGTCAGCGATATCATTACATAGCTTCTGTGAAGCTATTACCTTGTTGCTAGAACATGCTGGACTAGATAGGTTCCTGACAATGTCAAAAAGTGCTTTGGTACTGTTAGGGGCTTGCAGAATAGAGTTGGCATAAAAATCAGCTTTGGCCTTGGCAATAGATTCCTTATAATGGGTCTGTGCTAGTTTCAAGGCTTTCCTATCCAAATCCAAATATGCCCTCCTCCATTTCCTCTCTGCCTTTTTACATGTTACCCGTATCTGTTTTAATTTGTTGTTGAACCAGGGGGCAGACATTTTCCTCCTGTTTTTTAGGCGCTTTATTGGCACCACTGTATCAAGGGAGTCCGCCATAATCTTGCAGTAGGTCTGATAGTTTTCACCTACAGAAGGGGAAGGGGTAAAGGACATCCGGCCCTGGAGAGGCAATAGAGTCTTATTCTTTATCAGCTTGGCCCATTCTCTTCCCTTGCGGAAACTCAATGGAAGATTGCTAGTGGCCTCTAAGCTAGATAGCGTGGTAGCAAAGTGGATTAGCGAGTGGTCCGTCCAATTTTGGGGGAAAACATCCACTACCTCAGTCTTAGTTTGCTTTGCAAACAAAAGGTCTAGAGTTTGGCCTCCTAAATGCGTTGATTGAGTTACCATTTGACACAGGCCAAGGTTCTCACAAGTTTGTCTTAGGTCCCTCAAGTGGTTGTCTAGACTGCCGTTGTCCCAAAGATTAAAGTCTCCCAATACCATCAGATGTGCATGAGTAATACTCAAGTCAATAATGGAGCTGAAAAGGACTTGAAACTGGGTATCCGCCCTCGGGGGTCTATAGCAGAGCACCCCTGTAAGTAAGCTGCCCTTAGCCTCCTGTAATGAGAAGCCCAGTCGTTCAATCCCATGAATCTCATCTATTTGTAGGGGTACAAAGCTCAATTTTTCCTTGTAGATTATCCCAACCCCCCCACCTCTCCCAGTAGTCCTTGGCTTATAGAATATTTTGTAGCCATCTGGACATGCAAAACCCAACTGCACCAGTGACTCTGATGTAGTCCAGGTTTCAGTTAGGAAAAGAGCATCCAAATCCATATTTTCCAGCATAGTGTATACCTCATGATGATGTTTCATCAACGATCTACAATTAATCATCCCACCGTGTAAAATGTTATTACCTTGAGCTTTCCCATCATCTCTCTTACCCAGGAGAAGTAGCTGTTCTCTGGAGTATTTAATTCTATCCTGATGAGTGGTGCAACGGACAGCGTGGCTGGCGCTGTGCGCGACCGGGGCGAGGACGGGCGCAGGCGGGCTTGCGCTGCGCGCTTGCATTTCCTGCTCTAAATAGGAAGAGGAGTGTCCAACCACTAGAGCGCAGCACCGGAGCTGCGGCAGAGTCCCTGTTCCCACACCCAAAATGGCGTTAGAGGAACCTGCTTCCTAGCTGTTCTCGCTAAGCAGCGAGATGTGTAGATTCAGTATTTTTATGGTGCAGGTAAGAGACTATGCTAGTAATCAGCAGAATCAATTTCAAAGTTACACTTGCCAATTTTACGACGAAGGCGTTTAAAAATGCACACAAAGTGAAGATTTTAAAACTAGTAGCAAGTAAATTTCCAGCATGAAGCGCAAATGATTTCCAGCTCTTTCAGTGGCAAAACTCGTATCCTAATAATCGCGCGCTTGCACTTCCTGCTCTAAATAGCAAGAGGAGTGTCCAACCACTAGAGCGCAGCACCGGAGGTGCGGCTGAGCCCCTGTTCCCACACCCAAAAAGGCGTAAGAGGAACCTGCTTCCTAGCTGTTCTCGCTAAGCAGCGAGATGTGTAAATTCAGTATTTTTATGGTGCAGATAAGAGACTATGCTAGTAGTCAGCATATGCAGCTGTTGTTGTGCCATCTGTTAACTTGAAACAAGACCCATCCACATACAATTCCACTTGGGGGTCAGATAGAGGAATGTCTGTGAGGTCAACCCTCCCCCTCGTTTCTTCTTCAGTCCGAAATAGGCAATCGTGGACAACATTTACATTTTCATTCAAAGTGAGCGGTAGCAATGTGGCAGGTTTTAATGTGGCACATCGCGTAATCGTAATATGTGGAGCAAATAGTGTCAATTCACATCAAGTGAGGCGTGCACTTGTAAGATGCTGCACCCTTCTTCAACGTAATATGGACGTGAGGGATGTCTAATTCTCCGACATCCGCATCCCCTGTGGCCCATAACGTTGCAGGGACGGTATCGAATTCAGGCGGGAGAGGCTCATTTTTGGCAAAACATTGTTTCATACCATCAGCGTAGGGCTGTATGGTCAAATAAACACCATCGGGGAGCAATATATTTTCGCATTTAGCCTCTTTAACATATCCAAACCCAATAAATTCTCTCCACAATGGGAAGTTAACAAAAACGGTGATTCGATAGTAGCAGGACCAATTGTGAAGGGGAGAGGTTTAGAGATGGGGCTCACCACTGGGACTCCGGAGAATCCCACAGATACATTATTGTGCCCGGACAGAGCCGCCCCTGGAACCAAAGATCGAGCAACCGAACTGTTCATTGCTCCTGTGTCAATTAGAGAATGTGCTCAGAGGTCCCCATTAACTCCCCTTTCACATAGGGTCCTTGCTGATTGACTGGGATCGACACCTGGCCCCTACTCTGTCCCTGGCTGTCCTATGGGTGGTCATACCTATCCTGCTCGCAAAATGAGTAATCCTCATTATAGTATTGTCTACTCTGAGGGTTGTCAAAATGGTTCTGTTCGGACTTGCCTTGAGCCGCCTCTTCCCTGTGCATATCACTCCGGTCCGGGCCACTACGTCCACGGCCTCGTCCCCGAACCGCTCCGTTCTGGGCGAGTAGCAACGGACACTGAGCCTTCCAGTGTCCTTCCTGTTTGCAATACGCACACTGATGTAACCCTAACGTTTGGCCCGTGCCTGCGCCTGCGCCTCTGCCTGTGCCTCGGCCTGTCCCCTCCCCTCTGGATATGGGCCCTCTAACTCCTCTCCCCCCTCCTTGTCCTCGGACGACTTGCTGTAACAATACTCGAGTCTTAAGATCCTTAGCCTTCCTCTCCACTTTATCCTTGCTCTCATTCTCCCTTAGCTCATAATATTGGGCCATGCTCAGTATCACAGAGGGGGTAGAGGTAGTCCAGGTACTTTCGGCGGCCTTTAATCGTGTAGAAATTTCAGGGGCTAGATTGGTTACAAACCTATTTACGAACAACCGGACCCCACCTTCTGTTGCCAGATCCTGTCCACTAAAATCGATAAAAACTCCCTCAAACCGAGTGAAGAAGTCGGAAACACTCTCGTCCTTCTTCTGTCTACAGGCTGTCAATTTATCCCAGTCAACCTTCTGTGGGGGAATCAGAGTATGCATGTAAGCTATGATTTTCGCTGGTAAGGTGGTAATTTCATTCCTATGCTTATCACCAGGTTTACGGTCTCGGTCCCAGTCTTTCAACTCAATCCAAGTCTCCCCTAGCTCGGCAGCATGATCGGTTTCATGCACTTGCCGCCATATGTCAACCGGTACCAATAATCCGAAAAACAACTCAATATCTGCCAACGTCATCACAGCCGAGGCTGCGGCTTCGGTCAGCTCTTTATAGTAGGCGGTGGGATTCTTGCGGGGGTTGGGCAATTGTGATTTAAGGGCAAGAACCTCGCTCCGTTTCCATGGAGTGTACACCCATTGTTCCTGAAAACGGGCGTCTACCCTAGCTCTTACGACCTGGTCAGCATTGTCACGTAGTTCGGGGATTTCAGGATGATAAATAGGGTGTGCTTCTCTCATGGGGTGCTGGGAAGTCCAATTGGGACTTTTTATAAACATTCTGCCGCGATATTTCACTAATGTGTCGACATTCTTGTACACCTCCTCTGGGTCCATGTTAAATTTATGAGCCCAATCTCGGATGTTATACAGTATTTGGGGTACCGCCCCATCCCGGAAGCATAGTTCCCAGGCCTCGATAAGATAGCAGGACATTTAGTATAATGCATGTTAATGCATGAGTGGTTCGAGATCTTTTATTGTACTCCACAAATCCGCTACCGTATAGATATTGTTCCGCATCCACTTAGCTGCCTGGTCCGCTACTGCTTCTTTTTCACCTTACTCCACTGATCCCCTGGTAAATAATCGTATAGCTCTCATACCACCATGTTCCTCTAACGGTGTGCGCCCCCTATCTGCGGGTGTCGTACCGGCTGATTGAGAGGTCCAAATGGGGCTCGGGCTGCTAAAACCACTCGGGAAGCCGCAGCGGGCAATTGTCTGCCTGGGAGGAGGGTAGCCATGTCTCTCGATGAGGTAGCAGTGGCACCGTTAGTACCTAGGGAGGCGAGAGACACGCTTGCCTCTGGGGCGGAGGCCGGGGGAGCTGTAGCAGGCTGAAGAGGCAGAGCGGGATATACGCGCTGAGGCGCATACGGGGGTGGGGGTCGTGCGTTCAGCAAGTCCTCTCTCATCTTCCGTCTCATTTAGAGTCACATAACTCCCATCTACTTGTAACCTAAACTGCCGGTCTGCATACTCGATGTTCTGGTCAGTCTTATTCTTGTCATGAGCAATGGCTTTCTGAGTTACAGTCTGCCCTTGCTGTATCTTCATTCATTTCTCGGACCGTATGCGTCTCCGTTTTGCCTCTTTCTGCCATTTGTTAAGGGTATCAAACATGGCTTGTCTGCTCCGTTTAGGGAACAGACATTCCTGCAAATACTGGATCTTTTTCTCATCAAAAGATCCCGTCTTTGGCCACTGGAGTTCTACATTGTCTTTAGTGTATTTATTCCACAATGTATTAAATAAAAGGGGTCCAATACCATGCATACAGTACATATCATGGCTAGGAGTTCCCTCCGGAGGGGCGGGTTGGCTTTCGTCCAACCTCGTACCTCCTCGGCCAGTACAGCCAAAGCATAACTTGCTAAAGCACGGCATCGCTCTTTTCAGAGACCGGGAACTGAAAAGGAAAGAAAGGTATTATTTACAACACTCTCATACACATGGCCATGTTCTGTACTCCAATCCACTCCCACAATTTCACACAAGTAAAACGACTACAGTTCCACAGTAACATAAAACAATACAACAAACGGTGTTTCCAAACAAAAGGTGGAGTCCGTCGACTCCCACCTATGGAGAACTCTTTCCAAATCTCAAGAAGACCCAAAGGAATCAAACAGCCTTGTCCTTAGACTGCCTAGAGATAGCCAGACAGGTTCCTCAAAACCACAGACCGACCTACGGACCATCCGACGGTATTCATAGTTCACCTCCCGAACTATTCTGGCTAAGCCCGCTTTCTCAAGCGCCGCTCCAGATCTGTCCGAGTGCTACCCAATCTCAACCGCCGGCGTTTCCGAGAGCAGTCCGGCCGGGTGTAAACTTTTCCACCAGTCACACCAAGGCATCTGGTCCTATTCTCTAGTTATTTCAAAATTCAAAGCAGGAGCGCCTGCCCGTGCAGTCTCAATACTGCCCCGTCAGACCCCCCCTTTTTCGAGTTCTCCATGACCAAAAGTCACCAAAATTCCAAATACCAAATCCAAATTCAAAAGGGTATCCAAGACGAATCACTCACCTGGTGTACTCGGGTCCGATTGGGCGTTCTCCACTGCCAATTCCTGTGGACCAACGTGGCCCGTTCTCGGTTACACCAGAAGGACTCTGGCGTGGGGTCACTAGCAGCCGAGCTCTCTTTGATCGGGAGAGCGGAGCGGACCCCAATTCTTCGGCCGATCCTTGCCCCGGTCAAGATGCCCTTACCAATGTCCCGCTTTCCTGATTACAGGGGGACAACCCCAACGCGGAGTCCCGGCGTAGTCGCCAACTGAAGTACCAGAAAAATAATCACAACCCAAATAGAGGCATACTTACAAATAGCCCATATACCAATTACCAATAATCAGTCAGTTGGCAGTGTAGAAGGTCCAATCGTTTATTACAAATAAACCAACTCTGCCAGAGGAGCTCCTTGCGACCTAACCCCAAGAGGTCCGTCAAGAAGACTGCTGGCACATTGGTAGCGCATCACATATATACTGTTACATTTCGAAGTTGTTACCCAAGATGGAAAAATACAGGCTGGTACAGGTTGGTGCCAAGGAAAGACCATATATGGAACACAAAACCCCTCAGATATAGCTCAGCTCGTTATAGCAAGGTCGAGCGGGTGACTCCCTTCTGCTAACTTTGAGAGAGTCCGAACAGCGCTCCCCGGGAATGTGCTTGCCCAAACCGCCCCCACCTATAACCTTGACAGGCCTAACGTGCAGAGACAGCAGGTTGCTACAGTTGTACTATTTCGCAGGGGAATGAAGCTCATACATGAATACTGAAAAGGGTTGTGTTGGTGCTGAATGCTGGCAGCGGGCTAGGCCACAAAATGGCACCTGTCGGGTCAACCTGTGTTTTACGTATAAGCTAAGATAACATGCAACAAAGTGTGTATGAGTTCTAAAACAGTCTTGTGTTTCAGTATATTAGTGTTCGAAGCCTTATATCTGCATAATAGCTACACCACGCTAATTATCAGTACTAGCTTACATGTGTCTCTAGGCCCAGATCGAATTCTGGTTCCTCAATGGAGCAGACAGAGGATGATATATGCTCTTTATGGAGTTCATGGCAAGTCCATGTGTCGAGGTGGAAGGATACACTCAAAAAGCCAATTTCACAAGTTGAGTGCTGAAAACGGAACTAAATCCACATCTGACTCACATTAAACAACGGTCGGCATCCACTACCTTCAACCCAGCTACGCAGCCCACCTATCCCACAATCATTTTATATTAAGGGAGACCGAGTGGTTTGGGTTGTGTTTTTCTCTCTCTGAACCAGAGGTCGAAGTGGGTGGGATCCTTGGGGCATGATGTCCCCATACTTTTTTATTCAATAAAAATAGTTCCCCTACTTTTTGTTAAGGCAACAGTGATGGGGCGGTTTATTCTGACAGTTGAGATGCCTCACCTGATATTGATAGGGGGAAATCTCCTGTGCGGTGAAACTGAGGGAGGGACAGGTAGCTAAACAAGAAACAAGCTTCTTTCCAGGATGCATGCTGTCTGAAAGAAATGTAAATGTGCATAATTGGTTACTCTTAAGTCGGTATAGGCCTTAATTGATGAAGACACATGAAGCATCGTGATGACAAAGACATTGTTTTGAGAGGACATTAATAAAAGTGTTTGCACTAGATACAGACTGATAGCTCATTACTAAAGTCTATATTTTAAATCACTTTTTTAATCTTTAACCTTAATCACTTTGCACATTTTGTGCAGTCTATCTTATACTGTGTTTAAGGCATGTTTAGATTAATGGCTTAAATGTTCACAGTTCTTTCTGTTAAAGCACTTTGTCTTTCATTACCTTTGCCTGCCACCACCACTACCTCCTGACGATGTGGACACACGTCTCATGCCACTCAGCTGTGACTGATAAATTCTCTTCTACAAATCAAACTGTATTTTTATAACAGTTTCTCATCAGCCTCTGTAAACACTCTTTCTTTCCTTGAGAGAACATTCTCAACTTTGAAATGTCGTCAATTCAACCTCACCCCTGCCACCGTCATCTTATGAATTTACTGGTTTGCTGGTTACAAATTTGTTTTTGTTTTTTTACATATTTTGTGAACTTTGTCCTTAAACCTATCCATAAATTGTCACTCCTATCTTCCTCAAACAATCACCCTGCACACCAGAACCAAACAATCTATCCACAAACACTACAATGTGATGTTACCTTTAGCCTCTCAATGCAAACTCCAAAGTCCATAACATTAATACCACCACTTTTGATGTGAGGATTCTCAACAAAAGCACATTCCGCCCCAACTCCTTAGTATGTCCAGAGTTAGCACTGTGGGCTACAAACTGAATGCTGCATACAGGTCGCAAAATGCTATATTAAGCAACTCTAGTCTGAGAATTGTCACCTGGATCAGCCTCTAAATTAGTATGACTGCGTAGGATCTGAATTGCATTGTAAACATTTAAGGGTGTTTCTGTCTCTATAAATATATATTGGTGACTGATACTTGCATAATGTCTTCGACCCTGTGCTCCCACCACATGTGTGTAGGATATTTCCATATGACTTATCTACTGATTATTAGTCGTGTGTTACTTACTATAGGGTGAAACTAACCCCACAGCACAGTCCACGCTGCTGTTGAAGTCCCTTTATTGTTCTCAACATCCCTATTTACCCAGCCTATGCGGTTCTTACAGCATCTGCCAGGTAGAGTCTTTCTGTAGCACAAATACACATTCGAAAGTAATTTTTGAAAGACGGTTGATTTGGTACAGATAAAGGAAAAGTTATATAGCTACCTTCTTCTAAAGGATATGTGATTGTCTGTAATGTTTGTCGACATAAAAGATCTCGGCTTTAAAAGCATTCAGAAAGTGTGCAGGAGAGGTGATTGCAATGTTCAAGTCTCTTTTTATCGATTGTTAGTGAATTAAAAATAATCTCCATTGATTTACATCTATGTGCAGTACAGTATAACCGTAGATAAAAGAAGCCTAAAGGAAAGCTTCCATTTTTGCACCAGACTTTAAGAAAGTACGTACATTGAATAAGTGTTTCCGAGTGGCCTTTGCAGCTCATTGCCTTATATTCTTTTTTTAAACATTGTCTTATTGTTATTCATCATTTCAAACAGTGTGAACCATTAGAACGGCATTAGTTGAACACAATAAAAAGAAGAGAAAAGGAAGGGGAAGGAAGAGAGTAAAGGGTGTAGAGGGAGAAGGGGAATGGATTCAGGGGAGGGTATCAGGGACATAGCCATGCAATAATAATCCAATACAGCATCATACATTGACAGTTACATACATTGGCAGTACAAGAAAGTGTTACAGCCACAGATTAAGGGACATCAACGATAAGGTCGCAAATGACAGTGAAAGGCTGCTAAGTAGCAGGGTTGGTGAACAGCTTGATCTTCAGGCAATTGTACCCTGATATGAGTGTTAAGGCAGTTGTAGGAGAGTTGGGGGTTTGTTGTTAGAGCCAAGATGTGATTGGCTCCCATATATCTTTGGGACCAGAGTGAAGGGGCATAAGTTTCCAGAAAGTAGACAGATGCTTTTGGCAGTATGTAACATCGTGAAGCGACGCTTTTATTGTGGGGGTGGGTTTCCTGCCCCAGTGTAAAGCCTCTCTGCGCCAGGCCAGCAAGTGCAACATGGCCTTAAGACGATGGGTTGCAGTGGGGATGCCTTTGACATAACCTAGTAAACACACCAGGGGAGTATACAATACAATGTGTCCGGTGATTATTTGTATGCAAGCACTGCCTCCAAAAAAGATGCAAGCTCCGGGCACTTCCTGGCAAGGTGGAGGAACAAGGCATGGGGGCCCAACAACACAAACAGCATAAGTCAGGAACTAGCCCCATACGTAACATTTGTAGAGCGGTGCAATAGATGTGGCGCAAACATTTGAAATGATTAACTTTCGTATTTCTGGGGTAGCAGAGAGAAAGGATAACTGTGTGTCTCTAATGGCTGGGTCAGTGTCAGCTCTCCTTTGGAAATAGCTTTGGAAACAGTAACCGAGCTTTGGAAATAGTAACCAGTCTGGAACTTTGCACCTTATTGCCTTATATTCTGATAGAAACTTCTAACCACAGATTCCTCACCTTAGAATATTACCCAGGCTTACGATTGGATCTGGAAAATCTTGAGCGTTACCTTTGCATGCTGGTTGGTGGCATCAATCGGATTTGGTGCGTTCCCGGGGTAGATCTTGGGGCCACTCTCAGAGCCTTTCCTCACAGACGATCGTCTTCGTGTTCAAAGACATCTTCCTTGAAGTTGGGTAAGTCCAAGAAAAATTTGAAGTGTTCTTCGGTTACCCAATCCAAAGGGCCTCACTCCTTAACACCACTTGAGGAGCTGGATTTACTGCCTTTTGATTAGCCCTTCCTTCCTGAAGGGGGCAGATGAGGAAGAAGGGGTTGGTTCCCTAGAGGAGGACCCTAAGCCTATAGAAAACTGGCATAAGGAACTGGGTGATGGCAGTGACCTGGACACTTCACCAGTCTCTGACATTCTTTGCCCTCTCTGCCCTGTTTTAGAGGATGTGTGATTTGCAGGGTAGCAGAGGATGTTGATCTTAAGCTGCCAT
Organism: Lissotriton helveticus; assembly: GCF_964261635.1. Lineage (NCBI taxonomy): Eukaryota > Metazoa > Chordata > Amphibia > Caudata > Salamandridae > Lissotriton > Lissotriton helveticus. Next base: position 406,731,796 of record NC_136060.1, read on the forward strand.
CTGTCGAGGTCAAGACCAACATCTTGACGGACGGAGGTGCTTCACCCAGGAGACGGTTCAGCGTACTCGCTGCTCCCTTTCAGCAAAGGCTTCATCTACAGCTCATCTTCGGAGGTCATGGAATTCCGTTTTCCCCTAACTCGACAACTGGCTGCTGAAGGCAGGCTAGCCCCAGGTATTTGTCACCCAACTCCAGACTACAGCGAACCTTTTGCACTCACTGGTATTCACTACCAACATGCTGAAGTCATGCCTGACTCCTTCTCAGACTCTCCCCTTCATCTGAGCCATTCTGGTTACATTGCAGTTCCGCCAGAGTGGAGAGTCCAGGATATTTCTGCTATGATGCCTGTTTCAGCCCAGTCCTGGATTTCGGTGAAGTATCACCGAAATCCAGGATGGACTCCTGCGTCCTGCTAGCGAAGCATGTCAGAATGGTATATGCAGGCTATGCACAGCACCGGGGAAATCTTTCTGACCTGGTCCAGATTTCGAAGGAGACTCCAAAAGCTCTGCAGTGGTGGGTGATGGCCCGCAATTGGCTCCTCGGCAGACACCTCTCTCTTACACACGCAGAACTGACAGTGTCACTTCTGGGTTGGGCTGGCCACCTGGAAGAGGTGGAGATCAGCGGACTTTGGTCTCTGGGGAATATCAGCTCAACCTTCTGTAGCTGAGAGTGATCAGCTTGGCATTGAAAACCTTCCTTTAATCCGTCAAGGGAAGGCTGGCTCAGGTGTGACGGACAACACCACCGCCATGTGGTATTACAACTGGCAGGATGTGGTGGAATTGTGGACTCTGTGCCTCTGGACTTGGCTGGAGCACCAGCACATCTGGCAGGCTCATTGAACAATCGGGTGGATGAACTCAACGGCCAATGCCTTGTGAATCACGAATAGTGACTACATCTCTCAATCTGTTTACCACTGCTGAGAATGTGCAGTGTCAGTAGTTTTGCACACTGCAGTTTACAAAGCATCTCTCATTCTGAGAAGCATTCTGCCTCGAATGGAACTTGGAACTCCTGTACACCTTTTTGCCAATACCACTTGTACCTTGAGTTCAAATATCAGGCCCAAGTCATTTTAGTGGCTCCTGATTGAGCACAGAGAGTATGGTGTCCCCAACTCTTGAGCATGAGTATTGGCTCTCCGTCAGGCAGCAACAGGGCAGGGTCCTGCACCCGAACCTGCACACACTCTACCTTCATGCAGGGAGGTTGAGCTGTGATAGTTGGGGTTTTGTGATTTTCCTATTGAGGTCTGTGATATCATATTGGCAGCCAGCTGTACCTTCACTAAAAAAAACAGGTGGACGCCCTTTCTGTACCACTGTTGAAGGTGTTGCTGTTTGTTTTATCTTTAGCCTGGGTACTGTAAGGGTTATCTGTCAGCCATTTCTGCTTTCCTGTGGTGCTGAATCAACGCTACCTGTTCAAGTCACCAGTTGTAACTCGTTTTCTGAAAGATTAGCAACACTTGTTCCTGTACACCAGCTTTTTCCCTTCACAAACCGGTTCTTCAGGCGCGTACCTCTTTACTGTCAAAAGTTGTCAGCTCATTTCATGTGGATCAGAGCATCACTCTGCTATCATTGTTAGCTCCACCTCATCCTTCCAAGGAGGAGGAGAGACTTCCTCTTTCTACATTGATTGCAACAAAGACCTTCGGGTAGACAATCAGCTCTTCATCAGGTTTTCTGGAGCAAAAAAGGGCAAGACTGTGCAGAAGCAGACCATCTGTTAATGGATTGTACTTGCATTAAGATCTGCTAAGCATTAGCTACGAAGCAGCCTTCTGAGGGCCCATTCCACCAGGGCCAAGGCTGCTACTACTGCGTTGGCTTGTGGGATACCTGCCTCCTGGACAACTGCTATACCGCTATGTGGGCAGCCCTCCACACTTTCATGAAACACTACTGTTGGACTGTCAGGTCCATCAAGGCAGGTATTTTGCATATTCGATCCCCAGGGATTTTCTGGTTTGAGCCAGTTTACAGACCTACATCTGGGGCCGGGGCGAGGGGAGCGATGTTTATTGCTTGGGTATTTTTTCTAAGGTGAGGAATCTATGGTTAGAAGTCTAAATCAGAAGAACAAGTTACTTACCTTTGATAACGACTTATCTGATTTTGACCATCTAACTGCAGATTCCTCACTGACGCTCTATGCTCTTCTAATTGGCTCCTTCACCCTAAAGATCCCATTGGATACTGCACATGGTCAAAAACAAAAAAAAGGTGACTGCGTTTTTGACGCAGAAATAGTCACAAAAGAAATGGATGTCGGCGTGCTGGGGTGGCGCTTATATGATCACTGCCACGTCACTTTTGATGTGGTGGCTGCTATTGTAGAGCCGAACTATGTCACCTACCGCCATACAGAGGTACTGCTCAAGATTGCCTGGACCCAGCCTGACACTTATGGACTATTGCAAGGAGAGGAATCTGCGATTAGATAGAGTCTACATCAGAAAAGGCATTACCAAAGGTAAGTAACTTGTTCTTTAAGATCGTACCTTAATCAAGACTTGGGAAGTGTGACCACTCTGTTATTAGGAACCTTCCATGGCCCATAAGGAGGCTGCCATACCTCCCATTAAACGACCTCTCACGCACCGTTTTTTAAGGCAAACCTGCAGAGGTGTGGCTATTGCCACAATCATAGTCTCTGCATTTGGCTTCCACCTCCCATGCGCATTATTTGAATAACTTCTGACCACAGATGGGTCACATAGAAACGTTCCGCAAATTAAGCAAGTATTTTCATAATAACAAGTGCAGAGATGCTGATCACAGGTGTGCCACACAATTTCTTGATGATGCAAGTGCCACTCCAGTTATGTTTTGGAATGGAGCCAGCACATTGCCTGTGCAAAAACCCAGGCTCAGAAATACCAAAGATTCCAGAACTGCCTTAAGGAAGAGGTGTGGCGCCGCGGCCAGGGCGACTGACGGCAGGTTAGCCCAGCACCATGTGACTCTGGGCAATAGCTCGCTTAATCTTCCCGCTGGCCCCCAGCACCTAGAGACCCTTACGGGTGATTGTGCGCTTTACAAATGTGGACTTTACTTTACTTAACCTGATATAGCTGTCTATACCCGTTACTACCTTATTCTACAAGATGTAAACATTTAATCCTGCTGAATCATTCACGCACCCAGAAGCACTATTCCAAAAGCACAAAATGTCATTTTCTCCAAAGAAGTAGAGAAAAAATAACAGTAGCTTTCTGGCAGGGTTGTAAGTGAGATTTAGCAAGTGGTAGGGTCTCTAAAAGGGGCATGGCCTGAGTTAAGCGTGTGGATTAAACACATAAAATACATTTCTCTAATTCCCATACTGTTCCACCCGACCGGTATTTTAGTTCCACTCTGCCCTTTCTATTCTTGCATCCAGATATATAACAAAACAACTGAACCCCTAAAACCAGCTAGGGCTATTGACTTTGTACATGCTATTGGATGTTCAGGATAAATGAGTATCAACAATGATTTTATTGTAAATAATTAACATTGAAAATGTTTCAATTCTGAAATTGTGAGACTGAGTTAAACATTCCTGAGGCCTGTGGAAGAGTAAGTAGTCTTCAAAGTAGTTCAAGCAGTCCTGTTCTGTTCACTATGTTAGACATGTATAACCTTTTTCGCTCCTCCTCTTGTCTAGCTGCATATCTTACACCTCATCTCTTTCTTTTTCAGCACCCTCTTTCCACTCTTCGTGAAAGCATGTCCTTGCATCTCCTTCACTTCAAAACTCCTGAGACTCCCAACGCATCCACTTACCGGTACACACTGCACACAGCTGTGTAGCTCCTTCACACACATTCGCAGAGTCATAGCTGCAACTGGCTTACGTGAACATTGCACTGTGTGCTCTGCAGAGGTGCCAAACACTGGATGACCATGTATTCTGAACACTATTTTGACCCTTGAGACAGGCACAGTGAGAAACACACTGCCTTCACCCTCAAGTCTAGATTTCTCAATTGTGGCTTGCTTAACACCTAGAGGTGGTTCAGTTCAAAGTATACACTATACAAGAGTATTGTGCATAGCGAAAAAAAATTAGAGAAACACAAGATCATGGAAATAGCTAACACTCTTAAGTAATACAAGTAAAACATCTTAAATGTAAACAGGACCCACATCACTGACAAGGAATACTTTAATGTTTTTACTTTCATTGTTCAGAAATCATGATTTTGCCTTTAAAGGTAAAGATATAAGTATAGGCCTGATATGGACCAGATTCAATGTCAATTTTAACTGCTACCTGGATGGACCCAGCCCACCTCAAGCCCTGCTTTATGCACCATTCACCTATTTCCCCAAGCAGTCATCTGCTGTTCCCTTGCCAAATATAACTATTTCTGCATTTATTTGTAGGATGAACATATTCACATGTACTTGCCCAGAAGCACAAGCAAAGACGTTTCTTGAATGAGGTATTTGTTGTTTCAAATCGTTATAAAATTGTATATTATCCAGTATTAGGGTATCTTTCATAGATTCACATGCCTGAATCATTCCCCGTCGTCGAGGCGGGAGTCCCACGGTAAATAAAATATATAATAGCAGTGCCTAAAATTTCTTGTAGTAGGCTGGAAAAGCCTAAAGGCCTAACTAGGCCTCAAAACTTAGCAGCCTATCTACATCATTATGTAAAAAGACCTGAAATATTAGCCTCAGCCAATCAGCTGTCCTCACCCTCTAGAACCTTCCCTGCTCAGGCAGTTCTCCTCAGATTTTCACCGCACTTCGTGTGTAAGGGAGTCTCCCTGAGTGCCTACTCAGTTTTTGGATTTTCTAGCTTCAAAATGTCTGAAAGGAAAGCTCTTTTCAAACCCTGTGGAACCTGCTTCAAGAAGAGAGTCCATGTGGATGACAAGCACTCGGATTGTATTTATTGCCTACACCCTTCACATGTGGTGAAGGACTGTAGAATTTGCCGTACCTTCCCTCAGAAAACCATCAGGGATAGGGAGGCAAGGGTTCTTTTGTGGCTGAAGTCTTCATCTGCTGATGAGGAGGACAAAGCCTCAACTTCTAGCAAGAGAGCTAGATCCACGGACAATGCTTCTCCTGAGAGAAAGAAATTGTTGAAATCCTCTCAGAAAGCTTCTGAACCCTCTGAGTGCATCGGCTTCTTCACATGTGAGTACTACCCAGACCAAAACTTTAACTCTGGTGTCTGTACCAACTACTACATGGACTTCTACCTCCTCTTCTACTTCTGTGGTTACCACTTCAGCTATCACGTCACCTTTGATGTCTGTTCCACCTTTAATATCAAAAACCAAGTCACAGTCTTTGAAATCCTTCTCTGCGAAGGCTCCATCGACTAAAACGTCTGCTCCGTCGACGACCGCACGGCCGTCGTCGACGAAAACAATGTCTCCAAGGGATTCGTCGTCAAAGACATCATCGACGACCTCGTCGACGAAGATCTCGTCGACGAAGACGCCACCATCGGACGCGTCGACGACGGCGTCGTCGGCGAGAACATCATCGACGACCCCGACGACGAAGGGATCGTCGACGAAGACACCATCGACGGCTCCGTCGACGAGGGACCCGTCGACGAAGACACCATCGACGGCCCCGTCGACGAGGGACTCGTCGACGAAGACACCATCGACGGCCCCGTCGACGAGGGCCCCGTCGACGAAGACACCATCGACGGCCCCGTCGACGAGGGACCCGTCGACGAAGATATTATCGACGGTCCCGTCGACGAGGGACCCGTCGACGAAGACGCCGGCGACGGTCTCGACGACGAGGGACCCGCCGATGACGGCCTCGTCGATGACGGCGTTATCGACACTCTCAACATCGAAGGACTCGTCATTGACAATACCTTTGACGGCCTCGTCGACGACAAAATCTTTGGCGTTGGCAGCGCCGTCGACGGAGAATCCGTTTACTGGGGCTTCTGCTCATCGGCTGCACGGTTCCCCACCTGCAAAAATACAATTCACTCATTTCCAAATGAAGACTTACAAAAGGCAGGATTATTCACATATATCTCCGCTCTTGCCATCACACATTTTGGAGACATACATGCAAGGAGAGTCAGAAGAAGGAGAAGAGGATGATGACCCCTTTGGGATTGCCTGTCACCCTTCTCAATTGCATATTAAACTTCAAGAGGATGATGAAGAAGAGTTTCAGGAGCAATATACGCATGACGTATACTCCACTCCATATCAGTCACCTCGTTCTAGACTTCCTCGGTCTGAGGACACGACACATTTACCTACTTCCTTAATACAGGACTTGCAAGCTATGTTGGCAGATTATCGACAGAGATTTCCTCCAACTGAGGGTGCGCCTGCTGGGTCATCTGCTTCGGCTACTGTGCCACGACCTCCGTCGCCAAGTGCTCCTTTGTCTCCACAGCCACGTACTTCACCAATTCCTCAGGTTTTGGACAGTTCGTCCTCTGATGGTGACGAAAGTAGAGAGGAGGGAGAATTGCCGGATAACACTCCAGTGGACCCTTGGGAGGATTATGTCATCCCTACACCTTCTCCACCACCTCCCCGTCCTTCAGACTCTCCACCTGAAGATATTGGGGGTTTTCACAATATTATGCAGAGAGCTGCTAATAGATTTCAATTGGTCGTCACAGTTGAGCAGTCGGACTGCTTTTTACATGACTTTAAGGAAGGGTATCGGAGAGTGATCAGAGCCATACCTATTATTGACTATATCTGGAAGGAAGGCCTCAATATTATGAAAACACCAGCCTCCATTCCAGCAGTTTTACAAAGGATTGATAAAAAGTATCGAGCACCATCCGATACACCTGCTTGTTTGATCGGCCATCCTCGACCGGATTCGGTCATTTCTCAGGCGGCGCAGCAAAAGTCCAAGAATCCTTCTGCTCCCATCTCAACGCCACCTGACAAGGAGGGAAGAAGGCTTGACGCCATTGGGAAGAAATTTTCTGCAAACGCAGCAGCATCCATTAAAGCAGCAAATTCCTTAGCTATCCTGGCTCGATATGACAGGCAGATGTGGTCGGAGCTCTCGGAATATCTTGAGCTGATCCCGGAGGATCATCAGATGGATGTACGCAGAATTGTGCAGGAAGGTGAAAGGGCGGCCTCAGAGATTATTGATTGCGCCCTAGACATTTCTAATACCAACTTTCGACAACTGGCTGGAGCAATTGTCCTTAGACGTCAAGGTTGGCTCAAGGCTACCACCTTTAGACCTGAGGTCCAAACCAAGATCTTGGACATGTCTTTCGATGGTGAGTCCTTGTTTGGAAAGCACATTGATGACGCTTTATTGGCTATTAAAACCGATACCGACACAGCGAAATCTCTGGGAACCCTGCAATACAAGAGGGGGTCCTTTAGAGGTGCAAGAGGTCGTGGTTACTCCTCCAGAGGAAATTATTCAAACCAACAAAATCGACAATATCAATCATCCTACAACAAACCATACTATCAATCTTCTAACAGGCAGCCTGCTTCTGGTCCTTTCTCTCGGCAGGGAGGACAACGGCGCTCAGGTAATCAAAGGAGAGATTCTAACAAGCGCCAATGAGCTTTGCCGGATGTCGGCCACTCCTCTTTCCCTTCCCGTGGGCGCCAAGATTTCCGCCTTTTACCATCAATGGAGGAAAATAACTTCAGATCAGTGGGTCCTGGATTTGGTCAGCAAGGGACACACTTTGGAGTTTTTACAAAAACCTCCCACAACGCCGCCCAGGGGTCCCCCTCCCCCTCGTCTGCGCTTACTCTTCAAAGAAGCCTTAAAGATGCTACACAAGAATGCAATAGAACTAGTCCATCCTTCTCAGAAAGGGCTGGGCTTTTATTCACGTTTCTTCCTTGTGGAGAAAAATTCAGAAGAGTGGCGTCCAATATTGGACCTGCGCAAACTCAACAAATATCTAAAGAAACAGAGTTTCCGCATGGTCACGTTGAAGGACATTCTGAATTGTCTGAACGAAGGAGACTTTCTGGCTTCTCTGGATATGCAAGACGCATATTTTCACATCCCTATTCACCCCAACCACCGCAAATTCCTAAGATTTCAAGTGGCCGGCGTCCATTTCCAATTCAAAGTCCTCCCATTCGGCCTCAAATCGGCCCCCAGAATCTTCACGAAATGTCTAGCCCCAGTGGCTGCAATGTTGAGGTCCCTGGGACTCCAGGTGTTCCCATACCTCGACGATTGGCTGTTAAAGGGTCCCACCAGTCATTCGACCATGGAGGCAGTCAACAAAACACTTTCACTGTTCTCGAACCTAGGATTGACCCTCAATTCTCAAAAATCTCAGCTCCACCCTCAACAACGACTAACTTTTCTGGGTGCAGTCTTGGACACATGCCAGTGCAAGGCATACTTGACACAGGAGCGTCAAAACAAGCTCGTCAAACTGGCAAAACAAATATCCGCAAAAAAGTCACTTTCAGTGCGGATGTATGCTTCCCTTCTGGGGATGTGTTCAGCTGCGATCAATCTCATTCCTATGGCAAGACTCAGAATGAGACCGTTGCAGGAAGAGTTGCTTCGTCAGTGGAAACAGGTCGAAGGATCATTCGACGACCGCATCAAAGTCACGGTCAAAATGAAACAGGCTCTTCTCTGGTGGTCGAAGACACACAACTTGTCGCAGGGTCTCACCTTCCTCCAAGAGATTCCGGACTACACTCTGACTACGGATGCGTCCATGGAAGGTTGGGGAGGTCACCTTCAGGACCTTCAGATCCAGGGAAGATGGTCTCATCAGTACCAACAGATGCACATCAACATATTGGAACTCAGGGCCATCTTTCTTTCCCTGCAAGCTTTCCTACCGAGGATCGTGAATTCGTCAGTCCTGGTGCGCACGGACAATACCACCAGCATGTTCTACATAAACAAACAGGGAGGAACGAAATCTCTTACCCTGTCACTGCAAGCTCAGGAAATGTGGGAATGGGCCTTACAGCACAACATATCCCTCAAAGCAGAGCATGTTCAAGGGATTCGAAACTCTCTAGCAGACAGTCTCAGCAGAACCTTTGTGGACTGTCACGAATGGGAACTCGAACAACATCAAGTAGACACAGTCTTTCGTCGTTGGGGGAGACCAACGCTGGATTTGTTTGCCACGCAGCAAAACAGCAAGTGCCTGTTTTATGCCAGCAGGTTCCCAGGACGGGGGTCAAGAGGAAACGCCCTCCTCATGAGATGGACCGGAATGTTTGCGTACGCTTATCCTCCGATTCCGCTCATTCCGAAAGTCCTGCAAAAGATGAAGAGGGAACACTGCACTCTCATTCTCATTGCTCCACGTTGGCCGAGACAATATTGGTTTCAAGAGCTTCTCCTGCTGTCTCAACAGCCCCCGTTTCGGCTCAAACCGACTATGTCGATGCTGACAAGAGAGGACGGTCAGATTCAACATCCAGATCCTCAATCGCTGCACTTGCACGCTTGGCTCCTGATTTCCTAGAGTTCAAAGACCTAAACATTCCCACGGAATGCAGGAAAATATTGTCGCAAGCACGTGCACAAAGTACCATCAAAACATACCGTTTCAAGTGGAAGAGGTTTTGTTCATGGTGTGGAGATAATGATGTTCATCCGCTGCAGGCTCCTCCTGAAGCCATCCTTCCATACCTGCTTTCTCTGGCTAAATCAGGTCTAGCTTTTTCTTCCATTAAAGTACATTTGGCAGCAATCTCCAGATTCAGGAAGCACTCCAACAAACCATCCTTATGTTCTTCCTCCTTGATCAAACAATTCCTTAAAGGACTCTTCAGAGTTTTTCCTCCAGTTCGTCCTCCTCCTCCGGAATGGGATCTTAATGTAGTCCTTTCCCAACTTCTTAAAAGGCCCTTTGAACCAATCCATAAAGCGGAACTGAAATTTCTGACTTGGAAAGTTGCAATTCTGTTGGCTCTTACTTCTGCTCGCAGAGTTAGTGAAATACAGGCGTTCACTATTACTCCACCTTTTCTGCAGTTCTCTAAGGACTTTGTTACACTTAGGACCAACCCTAAATTCATTCCTAAAGTGCCAACTCAATTCCACATTAATCAACCGGTCAAGCTTAGAACCTTTTTCCCGGATCCGAAAACTCCTGCAGAAAGGGTTTTACATTCTCTAGATGTCAAAAGATGTCTCAAATTCTATCTGCAAAAGACAAAAGACATGCGTAAATCTACACAACTGTTTGTTGCCTATGGAAGACCCACCTTCGGTCAAGCTGTCACAAAAGCAACTATTGCCAGGTGGTTGTCCTCCACAATTACCTTCTGTCACGACAAGGCCAATAGACCTTTATCAAGGAAGGTTAAAGCTCATTCCACGAGAACAGTGTCGACCTCTACGGCCCTTTTCGCTGGAGTGACTCTAGAGAACATTTGCCGAGCTGCTACTTGGAAAAGTGTGCACACTTTTACCGAACATTACTGTCTGCAGTCGGCAGTTCAAGATGACACAGCTGTTGGTGATGCAGTGCTGCAGCATCTTCTTCACTAAGGTTGGAAAGATTATATATTTTAAACTTTACATATTTATAATGCTGTCCTATCTGTTATATTCGAAGGTTTTGATGCATATGTTATGTTGGCATGTTTTGTACTCTATTACCTTCCTGGTTGTGTGGGGATTGATTTATATTTTCTTTGTCTCCCACCTTCCTCTATCGACAGACATGATGTTACTGCTTGCTATTCTGATTCAGGCATGTGAATCTATGAAAGATACCCTAATACTGGATAAGAAAACGAGTTACTTACCTGTAACTACGGTTATCCAGTATTGGTATCTTTCATAGATTCACATGCACCCACCCTCCTCCCCGGTAGGGCAGTTCTGGCTATGGATACTACTTCTCACTTGTGCTGGGAAAATCTGAGGAGAACTGCCTGAGCAGGGAAGGTTCTAGAGGGTGAGGACAGCTGATTGGCTGAGGCTAATATTTCAGGTCTTTTTACATAATGATGTAGATAGGCTGCTAAGTTTTGAGGCCTAGTTAGGCCTTTAGGCTTTTCCAGCCTACTACAAGAAATTTTAGGCACTGCTATTATATATTTTATTTACCGTGGGACTCCCGCCTCGACGACGGGGAATGATTCAGGCATGTGAATCTATGAAAGATACCAATACTGGATAACCGTAGTTACAGGTAAGTAACTCGTTTTCTTCTCCCATATGCATCAGCACTACTCATTTGATGCTCCTTATCTATATCTCGATTTAAACACAGTTCTGGTCCATACATCTCTGAGTGCACAGAGTAGGTGTTTCAAATTTTCACTTGGGTGCACTTCGAACAATGCTCAATATTTAGGTCGAAGTCTACCAGACAGCACAGCTCTCTTGTTTACTAAAGACATCTCATGGACACTCGGAAAGCTTCCCTGGGAATGCATTCCACCCATTGCTTACCATTGGCTTTGTGGTTGTTAACTCACATTTGCTTGCTTTCTATTTGCAGGCTTTATTTGTTTAGGCTGTCCAGCCTGCATTCATCCCTCCTGTGAAGCATACCCTATTAACTGTATTCTTCCACAGTGCTTGCTTCCTGTAAACAGGCCTTTAAATCTCATTCTTATCTTGTCACATTTACTGTTCAAAGACAGAGGTCAAATGTCAGGCTCTGTCTTCCGAGGGAGCTTCATGTTTACTTTTCTTTCTCTGACTAAAAAATGAGGATGTATGTGATAATCTTGCTCTGAAAGAAATGGTGTTTTTTCTAGCACACATCAAAATGTAAATGTCTGTAAATTAACTATGCAGATATATCAGAATTAGGATAGCAATATGAAGCACAAGTGTGGTTGAAACAAATAATTGAATACAATCAAAACAAATCAATACACTAGGTGATGACATATCCACATGTTCGGCACCGTATACGTTTATCAGTAAGACTGTATGTCGGTGCAAATGTAATGTTCATTTCAATTGAAAATGTGTTGTTTGTAATGGCAGTGTGCTACCAAACCACGCATACTTCACTCGGCGCCACCCCACTCTACTCTGAACCACTCCTCGCTGTTGCACTTTACTGTGTGCCATTCCCCTCTATGTGACTCCGGTCTATATCACTTCTCTCTGTGCTACAACACTCTATGCCACTCAGCGTAACTGCACTCTACACCGTTGCGCTCTTCGCCACTCTACTCTGCACCACTATGAACTAATCCAGTGCGCTCTGTAACTTTACATCACTTCGTTTTTGCCAATGCACTCCAGTCTAGGCCACTCCACTTTATGCCACTCCATTCTACACCACTGCAGTCTACTGTGCACCATTCCACCCTACTTGACTCCACTCTACAACACTGCAATCTACCCAGTCCGTGTCACTGCACTCTATGCCACTCTATCGTACTCTGCACCACTGCATTCTAACCCATTTCACTCGACCCCAATCTACTTTTCACCACTATGCTCTATGCATATGCACTCTACGCTACTCTGCACCGCTGACTTATCGTCACTGCACGTCACTCCACTCTTCTCCACTCTGCACCACTCCACTTTACGCCACTACACTCTACTCTGCAACACTGCTCTCTGTGCCGATGCACTCTACACCAATTCACTCAACTCTGTACCACTCCACTCTACGCTAATCCACTTTAATCTACCCTGCACCACTCCACCCTACATCACTTCACTCTACTCAGAAGCAATCTGCACGTCACGCCATTGCAGTCTATGCTGCACCACTCCACTCTATGCCACTGCCATCTCAGTTTGCCGGATGCCACAGACCGGCATGTGGCAGCCTGATTTTCATACACCGCACCATATGCCTGAAAGCTAAGTGGTCCAGGATTCTACCTGCAAATTGAATCATAATTCATTCCCCACAACGCTCCCAAACAATGAGTCGAAAAGGACTGAGGCATTTGGGCAAAACGGATGTTCTCTTCAGCTAGCCTAGCCTTAAGGTTGGTCAATGCCAATTGGCTAGTCTGCTGTGATATACTTAACCTCCGGGACATAGACAGCGAGATCTTGCTGGCGTTCCTGAAAAAGCTCAGGGCCTCTGTGGCTCAAACCATTAAGGGTGCATTCGGGCTGGGCTGTATACTATTGATTGTTTGGGACAAGCAGTCAGCACTTGTGTAGGGCTTTGTTGCTTCTCGTGAATGAGATCCGCAGGCTTTTCTGGGATGATGTGCAGGCACCCATCATAGATATGCCTTTCATAGATCCTGCGATATTTGGTGATGAAGGTCATTCCGCCCTGGACACCTTCAAGAAAAGCTGGGCCACTGCACACTTTTCGGGTCATTTACCCCCCTGCCAAGACAGTTCCCTCATCAATTTTAGTCCTTCCGAGGCTACTCTAGAATTTTGGCATATAGACTACACCACACTCCCCCCTCCCCCATCACACACACACACTCCAGTCACTTTAGCTCTTTTGTGGCCAGGGATCGGGCAGACAACATGCAGGTCACCCGAGGCACCAGTCTTCCTAGTCCCCCTCCCATCTGGCATCTACCTCCAAACCACTTCAGGCCTTGACAAATCTACTCACACACTTGCATCAGATTTTATCAGGACAGATTTTATCAGGACAAGGTATGTTTAGGGCCTGCTCGCCCTCTTCTGACAAGTTGACAAACAACAGGTGTTCAGTTCACTCACATGGTGAAGGAGCATTAAAGATGCCTTTAAACCTTGTTTTTATCTTGTCACATTTATTCTGTGTTCCAAAATAGGTCAGAATTCAGTTTACATCTACAATTTCTTTTCTTTCTCTGACTGAAAAGTTGGAGTGTTTTGTAAAGGGAACTGTCTCCCAAGTGTGCTGTACAAAAAAGTGAGAAATGGAAGGCCACGTTTTATTCTAACACATTTAAATAGTTAAAAAGTGAACTGTATAAATTAAATACATTTCAGTAGTTATGAAAACCCTTGTGTTGTAATTCTGTGTGATGAAAGAAACTATTTCAATAGGATGAAAACAATCTGAACGCTTTACTTGGTGATGTGCAAATGATAATTATGTTCCCTGAAACCCAATTTCCACAGATTGTTAACACTATATAGTTTGGAGCGGCGGGTGGTGACCGAATAAGTAGTGTCCATGGCCGGGGGCTCGGGGGGGGGGGGGGGTTTACTCGATAGCGCGCAAGCGCGGGTGTACCTGTGTGTCGAGCGCATGTTCGCGGCTGCTGTGGGGACATGGAGGTGTAAACTCTGTTGGCCAACAGAGTTTACACCTCCATGTCCCCACAGCAGCCGCGAACCTGCGCCCTGATCACTGCAAAGGACTAAGCGCATGCACCAACGAGTAGTGTCACTCTTCGCGCATGCGCTCGACACACAGGTACACTGCGCTTGCACGCTATCGAGTAAACCCCCCCCCCGAGCCCCCGGCCATGGACGCTACTTATTCGGTCACCACCCGCCGCTCCACACCAGCCGGGCCACGGAGTGATACGGTATAGGATTCCAGCGGAGCATTCTCTAGACACAAGTAAGGTCTCGCATCCCGCCCTGATTCTGTTGCTAACGTCTGCCGAGCGCACGGCACTTACTTCCATATTGCTCATCTATCCATAGATAGTGACAGGAGTGACTCCCCCCTGTGCCCCGATTCTCTGGATCTTCATATCTAGTGATGTAACTATCTATACATTCAAGTTTTGGCAATTTTTAATTGTTTGTGTGTCTCACCATAATGTACATATGTGTGCTTGTCACTACGTATGAACACGCCACCATAATTTTTATATGTGTGTTCGTCACCACGTAATTTTTATTTGTATGGGAGTCTCACCTTTGCAACAACAGCGCAAATATGGTGCATATACGAGCATATGAGCCCACGCACTTTATTTTAGGTATCGCAGGGGCCAGCCGCCATAGATGACGGTATCACTACGGCTAAGACCTTGATGGCATGTAGGTCACAACGATTATCCACCAGGCCCTATAGCGCCACTTCTACAGTCCACGAATCAAAAAGGGCCTTGACTCCTTACTCAGAAAGGCTGAGTCCAACCAGACTAGATAGACAACAAAAAAGCCAAATTCTGGAACAAATTTTTCAATTTTTACAAAAAGCGCTGTTTTGATTGAAGCAAAAACAACCTGTTTGTCATTAACACCATAAAGGTTTATTCATAATTATGACATGATTATTTTTCATATTTGCACATTATTTGTCGTGCTTGGAAAATACAACATACAAAATGCACTACTGTTTTTATATACAATATATACAAGAATATACAATTTCAAACATACTTAGCCATTCATTCATGCACACTCATTACACAACAGTGAAAACAATAAAGTGAAATAAGGAATACAAAAAACAATAAACAATTTTACATTTGATGCTGAATTTTTCTATCAAATCAAGGGGGTGGCGATGGGTTGCCCCTTTGCCCCAGAGCTAGCCATAATGTTCATGGGGTTATATGAAGAAAAATTTATACATCAAACCAATCCTTTCAGCAGTAACATATCCCATTACATGCGTTACATTGATGACATCTTCTTGGTGTGGACAGGAGGCCAGGAGGATCTCAACCAATTCGTGTGCTGGTTGAATTCAAGAACGGTTGACATCCAGTTCTCAGCCTCAGCCTCAAATGAATCGATCAACTACCTGGACGTTAGAGTGGAACCCAAGGATGGAAGTTTAAGTACAACACTGTTTCGCAAACCCTCTGACAGGAATAAGGCATTACATTTTTCCAGCAACCACCCCCGCAGTTTGAAACAGAACTTGCCCTATGGGCAATTTCTGAGAATACACAGAAACTGTTCCACGAAGGAAGAATATTTCAAACACGCAGAACTTCTAAAGGATCGTCTTATACAGAGAGGGTACCCCAAAAAACTTTTAAAACATTCCCTCAAACGGGCATGGTGGACTCCTCGAGAGACATTGTTGGTCAAAAGGAGTAAACCAGACGTCAAAAGGATGGTATGTGTTACCACCTTCTGTCCAGCGTCAAATTTACACAGGAAACTGATTACGTCCAACTGGCATCTGCTTAAGAACTTACACGAAGATTTCTTAGTGCCACCACTTTTCGCGTATAAAAAGGACAAAAGTGTGGCCAATTACGTTGTCAGGGCGGCACTACCAACTATTAAGGCACCGACACTACAAAGTTTGTTCGGATTACCTCCAGCCAAAGGACACCATAAGTGCGGTACATGCACCTGCTGTGCAGAGACTATTGAGGACTCAGTTTTTACGTTCGATGATGTTCATTGGAAACATGACATCTTTACTAATTGCAAGTCCAAGAACGTTGTATACGCCATAGTGTGCCCATGCCCTCTAGTTTACATTGGAAAAACAACGCAAGAAATCAGGAGTAGGATTACGCAACACAAATCGCGTATCCGCAAGGGAGTGGAGAATGCCCCTTTGGTCAATCATTGGGCGAAGTGTAATCATGTAAATACTGATCTCCGCTGGACCGTTCTGTCCAAAATTGAAAAAAATCCTAGGGGCGGCGATTTGGATGCCCAACTGTCTCAACGAGAGGCAATGCTTATAATGAGGTTCAACACCGCCACTCGGGGGTTAAACGAAATTTCGGAAATCTATAAGCCCACAGTCTAAGGCGACAATCACAATCATGACATCCATTCCAGGCCTGGTGTTGCTTCACAGTTCTGGGATACTTCCCTTGGAACTACATATCCCAGAAACCCCTGGGACCTGTTAACAACCAGGAAGTAGAGACACTTCCACTCGAGGACTCGAGGACTACAGTGGTTTTAATCTGACAAGCCGCCCTAGGAGAAGGAGTCAAGACTTCTTGCTTACATTGGTACGTGACTCCGCATTGCGTGTTGATCACAACAGTGGCGTTCAGCGCGCCAGACATCTAACGCGCCTCTCGCTCCATTTTTTTAGGAAAGGAGCAGACGCATTATATTATCTTTTGCGAGCAGCGAGCTGTACCACAGCCGGTAAGTACCAGTGCCCCCCGCATGACCCGCATGTGTACAGAATGAAAATACAGAATGAATGTATGGGAAAATGTGACACACTTGTAATTGTTGTCGCGTTTTTTTTCTGCCCAGCTGCTGTAATCACGTTTGTGGGAAATACCATACCATACTTTGGGAAACTTCACTGCCTCTTATCTATTACGCTGTGACTATTGGATTAAGGTAGGAGACCCCATTGGAGCACAGGGAGTTGATCCCTTGTTGTAGTTAGCTGTCTATGTTCTAGACACATGCGCTAAACCCAGCAATCTTTATTGTTTCAGAACCATTCGGTCCTGAGGAGAACCCCACCCTAATGATAGGGGTTTGAAACGCGTCGACCACCTTTCAGTCCAACATCTGGTTACCCCTAATCCTGTTTTGTATAGATTTGGTTTCACGAGAGTGTTTGTGACTATTACAAACTGCAACAAATTGTCAAAATATGAAAAGAAATATTTAGGACAGATTTACTAACCGATGTTGGGACGCATTGTTTATTGTTTTTTGTATTCCTTATTTCACTTTATTGTTTTCACTGTTGTGTAATGAGTGTGCATGAATGAATGGCTAAGTATGTTTGAAATTGTATATTCTTGTATATATTGTATATAAAAACAGTAGTGCATTTTGTATGTTGTATTTTCCAAGCACGACAAATAATGTGCAAATATGAAAAATAATCATGTCATAATTATGAATAAACCTTTATGGTGTTAATGACAAACAGGTTGTTTTTGCTTCAATCAAAACAGCGCTTTTTGTAAAAATTGAAAAATTTGTTCCAGAATTTGGCTTTTTTGTTGTCTATCTACTTCTACAGTCCACAGCACAGGCATGCCAACACTCACAGCGTGCTGTGCTCTTCCCACTGTCACCTGTCCTTTTTGATATCAGCAATCACAACGCATGTTATAGAATACCTGTAGTAACCTACTTAATGCACGTTCGCTGCAACCTCGTTAACGCCTAGGTGTGCATTTTCTGTTTCCTCCCTACAGGATTTTTTCGCTTCAACAAAGGCGCCTGTAACTGGCAGCCGCGCCGACTACCCTTTTCCACACACCTTAGCGCGTGTGTTGGATATTAAAACACCTGGCCCTCCTTTTTGCCACTCACTTATTCTGGTCCTGAAGAAAGTCCCGCCCAGATCCCACAGGGACTGAAACATGTAGACCGCGACCTAAAGACAACTGAGTAATCATCATTTTTTTACTACTAGTTGCAACACATAGTTTTTTATCCACACCCTGGGCCGCCACCAATAAATAATCAGGCAAGGATCCCCAAAGGTGTATTTTAACATTCACCTTCACCCACTTCACACTATTGCACGACACCTGATCCGCTGTAGCCAGGCGTTGAAGCACAACCAGGCGGCACTCTGCTGCCTGGTTGGACCCCGACGATGAAGCATGACACCAACCAGGTTGGTGTGTGAGGGGTTTTTAAACAAAGACTGTCTGTGCCTAGCTGACATAGCTACATTTACAGGTGACATGGGATACTAACCAGATCCCATCTCTTCAACCCAGTGGGCTAGTCCTCGTTGTTTATTAAATTAAAATCACCACCAACTATTAAATTGCCGTTGTGCGGTGTGTTAGCTAGTTTTTTAGTGATCTCCTGCCAAAATGAAGGATCATCACTATTTGGAGCATAAATATTCAAAACATAAAGATCAACAGCACCATCAGAAAGTCTAGATAACAACCAACGACCCTCAGAATCATGTTCAGCAGAGCTCACCGATAAACCAAAATTCTTAGAAATGAGTGTTATCACCCCATTCTTTTTGCCCAGGGCGTCAGATCACACAACATCAAGGACCCACTCTTTCCACAGCAACAGAGCCTCTTTGGAAGATACCTTCGTTTCCTTCAAAAGTATCAATTCCAAAGATAGCGATTTACAGTAATCCAGAATTCTGGATCTCTTCACAGGATGATTCAATCCTCGAACATTAAGGGAGACAACATTCAAACCAGGCATAGTCGTACAAGAACATTAAATCCGAAAGACATTGATAATAAGGGAAACAATACAAAGACCAATACAGCCAACCAAAGACCCACAATAAACACCACAAGAGGGAAGCAAAAACAGGAGATCCAGGAAAAGAAAGAAAAAGAGAGGAAAGAAAGAGTAGAAAGAAGATAGAGAAAAGAGAAAAGCAAAAAGAAGAATAGAATGAGAAAGAGAAAAAGACCCACCAGGGGAGGTCTATAAAGGACCAATTTCATACCAGGGGGGACATGGAGGGGCAAACAAGGGGACCGCCAGGAAAGACCGAGTACTAGAGCCAAAAAAAACATATGCGATAAAATACAGATAAAAAGGCATCAAGGGTAATAAATGATAGGTGCCAATATACAATATAATTCATAAGTGAGAGAAAAAACTAAAAGAAAAAGCATAGGCTAGTCAAACAAGGCATGTGTCAGAATACAGAAGCACTCTATAAGTATGAATTGGCTAAATAAAAGGATACGTTTGTATTATATAATAGAATAAAAACATCATGAATAAATACAAACCAGAAATAGCAATAAATATAATTTCATCACAATGAATTAAATACTCAACGATAAATGTACTATATACGTAAGAACCATATACTTAACAATGAGAATAAATCAGAAAGAGTTAATTAAACTAGCAGGAGAAATGTATGAATATAAAACAAAATACATCAGTCTAAAACAACATCCATCATATAATGCATTCGTATATCCAGAAGAAAAAACTCAACTAGTGACCAACAATAATCAAAGAACGTGTAAACTATAACGAATAAGTCAAACAGCGATTGAAATGAAACAATGTAATCATATCGATATTTAAGAGAACAAAACTAAAGGAATGCACACATATAATAAGCATAAATATATAGAAAAAATTGTATCCAATAAGACTAAACACAAACCATCAATACGAACAGGCTATAGCATATAGAACCCAACAGTTAAGCACGAAAGAGCCTAACTGACACCAAGAACCTGAATGATAAAAGAGGAATAAACAGAGAGACCGAAAAAAGATACACACAACATAAAAAATATCAAGCAAGACAAACGGCTACAACCAATGACCTCGAAGCTCAATTACATGTAATCCTAAACACAAGTATAAAGAAGGAAGAGACCACATATATAAAAGGGAAAACACGACAAAAGGGAACAAACATGAATATGAAACCTGAAATAAAAATTAAAATAGATTAAATAAAATTGAAGAGGAAAGAAAATCAAGAAAAAAGACAAAAGCAAAAGAAAAACAATTACCACAACACCTTACAGCATGTTTACTGAAAATCCAATGACACTTGCAATATACCGAATAAGAGCAAAATCTTAGCATATATAACTGAAATATGTTACACCACTAGACAAAGTGAAGTAAAATTCCATAGAAACAAAAAGAAATCAAGAACCAGAAGGACCAGAAGCAGAAGAAGAATCCAAAGGAGGCAAGATCAGAAGGTTCATCAAAAATTCGTGAACGGCCCTTAAAGGTGATACGAAATTTCGAAGGACCAGCAAAGGAAAAAGGGGTGTTCATGTCAAGAAGACGTTTCCGCAGGTTAAGAATTCCTTTCCTTCGAATGACGGTGTCTCTAGCAAAGTCTTGCGATATAGCGATCCGATGGCCTTCCCAAGTCACCACCTTGACCTTCCTCATATGAGTCAAAATTTGTTCCGAAGGCTGATGACGCAGCGGTTTAAAAATTACCGCCCTAGGATGAGATGAGGACTTAGGTCTGAAAGTCGGCACACAATGAGCCCGTTCAATTTCGAAATCCTTCTGAAAGAAATGTGTAAGGTAGATGGAAGCCAATGGTATAGGAAGTCTATCATCGATGAGGCTGCTTTTTCCGAATCTTCAGGAAGACCAAAAATCCGCAGATTGCTTCTACGATTGCGATCTTCCTGTTCCGTGAGGTCTCTCCGCAATGCCACCATTGAGCGCTCCATCTTCTGTAGAGACTTAGAGTGTTGTTGCGCAGTGTTCTCCCGACCACTAATACGTGACTCCGCATTCGTAACACAAATAGATAATGCTTTAAAATCATTCCTGATAGCCGCCACTTCCACTTGTAGTAGGTCAGTATTGGTCTTAGTAGATTGCGCAATATCATGTACGGCATTTAAACGGGACAAAATGGTATCCAATGTAGAACTAGTATCTTTTTGAGATGCTTCCGGCAAAGGAGAGGTTTGTTTGGGCCTCTTCAGAGCACCTTTTATGTCTTTAGTATTAGGAGAAGGGCCCATATTGTCAGCCATAAGGTAAAGATACAGGAAAAACCCAATAATCACGCCAGAAAATTTGTGGGACAAACAAACAATATCCGGAAGGCCAAAAATTGACAAAAAATAAGTAGTAGCGCACAAGATTCTTTGAGGTATCATCAAGGAAAGGCAAAAGACATCAGCCATGAGGACAAAAAAGTAAAATGACCCAAAAAAGTGCCTGTGAGCAAACTACTGCATCCTGGAAGCATGGAAGTAGACAAAAGTTATGAATATCACCTTAATCCAACGTGAAACGCAGGTTCCGGTGGGCGAACACAAACTGCTGAGGAGAACCGCGAGCGACGCCACCAAAAAACAAAATGGCGGCCGCTCGCGAAATCCAAAGAGTAGGGCTTCAAGACGATGAAAGAACAGGTTCCTGCTGTCACAGGTGAGAAATAAGCTAGACAATAGTCTCACGGCATAATCAGACGCCAAAAATGCCAAGTCCAGGAAGAAAACACTGGCTATGGGGATCCGAAAATCGTCCCGACAACCGCTGGTGCCCCGGAGTTCAAGCGCGATCCGCCATCACGCAACGGCGCGCAAGCCATGCCCCCAGGACACCTTGATGGACTTCAGTGTTAAACGAATTATCTACATGCAGATGGAAACAGATCCTCTTAGTCCATTCCATACATGCTTTCTCCATTTGGTTTGTCCTGTATGCCTTGTTTGGGTGGTGTTCCATGGGAGTACTGTGCTATATATTGATTTCCCTTCCACGTGTGTGTGTCATCCTTTGTCCAATGTTAGTTCCTAGTGCTGTAGGGGCATTATGTTTAATGGAGAGTCATTCTCTCCTTGTGAATCCAAAGCGAGGATGGGAAATCCTGCACAAACTCAAAAAAAAAAAAAAAGAAAAGCACATGTATTTCTGTTCCTTTCTTCAGGAGGCATGGCCATTATTCTTCATTGGCTGCATACCATTCCCAGGAGGTCAGAAAATGGTGTTTGCCTCTGAGCATTGCGCACTGTTGCTACACAAGAAATATACTGCTCCCACTTGTACTGAAAACTGAGGCCATCCTTATCAAACAACTCTGGTGTCCTTTCAGTTAATCTCCTTGTCTGGTAGACCATCATCTCGAGTTACTACCACAAGCACCCACAGGTGTCTTATTTTTATGCCTGTAATCCGACCTGTACCATTGGGTGCTCCCCATGCGTAGTGTCTGGTTAGGCTTACGATTTTAGCACCACAGTCTCTTGCAGTCATTTTGGGTCAAGCAGCACATTGCGATTCATATAAACAACGCAATCTCTATGGGTAAAGTGCGGGGAGGCTGTGCAACTGTTGTAGGGTCTGCACCACAAAAGTACACCCGGGTAGTCGGAAATAAACAAGGAATCTCACTAGTGGAGTCAAGTAGCGTCTTTGAGGAGAGATTTAATATCTGTGTTTATCCATTGCTGTTTTGCCAGGCATTAAGACATGGCGAAGGAAAGGTGTGGCTATTTTGACAGTTATGGGAACCTCGTTTCCTCCTTCATGAAATGTGGCTTGTCTTGATGGTTCTTGTTGGCGATAATGGTGCACTACATCAGTATGATTCTATTTGAGGCGTCTTTGTTTCTTCAGTCTCGTTAGTTTTAAGATCCATGACATAGCTGTGTTACCAGGGCCTTCAATAAAACTGCCAGGATCTTGTTCCACAAGAGTTGGAAAGGGTTCTATTTTGATAAATAGCATCTAAGAATAATTTAGGATCCATGCTGTAATTGGCTTGGAATTAGCAAATCTACATTCAGGTCAAGGTTGATTTTTGGGTCTCAGCCAAATATAGCTTTAGATGTCTCTAGGCAAACCTGTTGTTTCCAATACATATATATAACCTATGCTTAGTGGGCTTTGTCTCAGACCCTTCCTCATGAGTGGTTGGCTTTGTTGTCTATATCAGTTGTCTGCTCGTGATTTGATAGTTATCCTTATTATTTTTGACATGCTGAACGGGATTTTAGTTTTCTACATTGTACATTTTCACTGACTAATTACCTCAGAGGACTTTTGTGTTTAGTTTTCAATGGGAATGCACGTGTTTCCTTGCTTTCTATTCCTGTTTTTTCCTATGCCTTTCCCACACATTCTCATTTCACTCTTCCACTCCCTTTTGCTCCCTGTGTTATTTGTTTAAATGTATTTATTTGTTTTTTTAAAACTGTCCCAGCAACTGGTAACTGCTGCTGGGCCACTACATTACTATTTTGCACCTCCTGTGCTCTTGCTTGTTACATTTTAACACCTTCATTGCTAGGCCTTTCCCCACTGTGCTTAGTCTTTTTTGGGCTCTTTGGCATAGTTCACGCTCAGGTCCCCGAACGTTTCGTGCACATAGGGCATCCATGCCAAATTAGCGTCCTTTTCTTCCAGCATCCTGGGGATTGTGAAGGCACCAAGGCTTTGTGGTTTTCCCTGTAGAGGACCAAGAAATTAGACAAAGTACATCTACATTTTTATTTGGGGGGAGGAGCGAAATGGGAAGAAAAAGTGCTGCAGAAGAAAGCGTCTGTATTTTTCCCTGCAGATGATATCAACAAAGGGTTTGCAGTTCTACAAATCACCCTCTTCCTAGCTTTTAGGAACAGGTAGACCTTTGTCAGAATACCAATATTTTCTACATAGTTTTGGCATTTTTTGGTAGATATGGGTGCAAAACTAGTAATGGATCCCGGAAAGCTACAGATTTCTGAAAAGAAGCCAAAATTCTAAATTTACCAAGAGGTTCTCTATGTAGATCCTTCAATTTCCCTATAGAAAGTAACAGTTGAAATTTAAAAAAAATGAAATTGAGTTGTAAAAAACCCAGCCATTTGTGTCTGTTTTCACCTGTAACTTCAGAACCCGAGGTACCAAGACCCAATAACTGAGCAGTGCCGTGCAATGTTTTTTCATTGTGTACCGGGTATGCAACAATTCATTTGGTAAAATATAAAAAGTGAAAAATAGGTATCGAGGAAACCTATGCATTTCTGAAATGGGAACAGTGGTTATTTGCACATCTCCAAAATTGTAGGTACCCATACTAGCATGTGAATTAGAGGGCATTTTTTTTAAATGACTTACATTTTACACACTGTTTTACATTTGGAAGGCAGAAATGCATAGAAAGTCAATTGGTAATAACACTTGTTTTACTATTCTTTGTTACCCTAAGTCTCCCAATACAAATGGTATCTCACTTGTGTGGGTAGGCCTAGTGCCCGCGCCAGGAAACAGCCCAAAATGCAACATGGACACATCACATTTTGCCAATGAAAACTGACCTTTTCTTGTAATGTGCCTAGCTGTGTATTTTGGACCCTAGCCCAGCCGGCACCTAGGGAAACCTAGCAAACTTGTACATTTTTATTAACAAGACACACAGGGGAATCAAGGATGTGGTGTCTTGTGTAGCTCTCACCAGGTTTGGTTACCCAGAATCCCTTGCAAACCTCAAAACTTTGTAAAAAGCAAATCTTTTTTTTAAAAAACACATTATTCTCACATTTCTGTGATGAAAAGTTCTGGAATCTGTGGGGAAACACAAATTTCCATCCACTCAGCATTCCCCCCAAGTCTTCCGATAAAAATGGTACCTCACTTCTGCGGGTAGAACTAGTAAACGCAACAGGAAGCGACCCGAAACACAACTTTTTTTTCCAGAGAAAACTGACCCTTTTTTGTAATGTGCCAAGCTGTCGATTTTGGACTGTAGCTCAACAGGCACCTAGGGAAACCTAGCAAACCTGTACATTTTTGTAAACTAAACACCCAGAGGAATCCAGGATGGGGTAATTTGTGTGGCTCTCACCAGGTTATCTTACTCAAATCCCTAGCAAACCTCAAACTTTGTTAAAAAAAAAAGAGAAACACACACACATTTCTGTAATGCAAAGTTCTAGAATCTATGGGGAGCCACAAATTTCCACCCACCCAGCGTTTCCCCAAGCCTTCCGATATAAAAATGGTACCTCACTTGTGTGGGTAGGCCTAATGCCTGTGCAGGAAATGGCCCAAAACTATGGAGACTTCGAAATTATCTTTCACAAAATGACCTGGTTTTGCAAGGGAGTCACCTGCGTTTTTGGTCCCGGGCTTTGCGGCGTCTAGGGAAACCTACCAAACCCAGACAGATCTGAAAACTAGATACCCTGGGGAGTCCAGGGAGGTGTGGCTTGTGAGGATCCGCCAATGTTTTCCTATTCCATAATGTGGTACTGAAATTCTAGACCCGTGTCATAAACGGATCACTGAAAGAATATCGACTACCACAATATCGAGTACCCAAAATATCGAGGTGAAAATATCTACTACAAAAATATCGAGTTTGTATGTACAAACAGGTAAGTACAAAAATATCGACTACAAAATATCGTTTACAAAAATATCGTTGTAAAAAATATCGACTTTACTAAAAACAATGTTTAATTACATTAATATAAAAAATTAATTACTAAAATATAATTAACAATACTTAAAATAACTTTTAATAATTAAATATTTAATGAAAGTAAAAAAAATATATATTTTTAATCATATTTCTTAAAACATATATATATAGTAACAACATTTAATTAAATAATAGGCAATATTGTATATGTACCCCAAAAACCCAAAACTGACCCTGAACCCTAAAAATACCCCTTTACCCAAAAACTAAAAACTGACCCTGAACCCTAAAAATACCCCTTTACCCAAAAACTGAAAACTGACCCTGAACCCTAAAAATACCCCTTGACCCAAAAACTGAAAACTGACCCTGAACCCTAAAAATACCCCTTTACCCAAAAACTGAAAACTGACCCTGAACCCTAAAAATACCCCTTTACCCAAAAACTGAAAACTGACCCTGAACCCTAAAAATACCCCTTTACCCAAAAACTGAAAACTGACCCTGAACCCTAAA
Source organism: Lissotriton helveticus (assembly GCF_964261635.1). Lineage (NCBI taxonomy): Eukaryota > Metazoa > Chordata > Amphibia > Caudata > Salamandridae > Lissotriton > Lissotriton helveticus. The sequence continues at coordinate 406,757,921 of NC_136060.1, forward strand.
AATACCCCTTTACCCAAAAACTAAAAACTGACCCTGAACCCTAAAAATACCCCTTTACCCAAAAACTGAAAACTGACCCTGAACCCTAAAAATACCCCTTTACCCAAAAACTAAAAACTGACCCTGAACCCTAAAAATACCCCTTTCATTTAACATAATTAGCAATTAATCAATTAAATAAAATTAATTACCAATTACATTTTAATTAATTAACAAACATTTTTTAATTAACAATTAATTAAATATTACTACCAATTATTAAATTAACATATTTAAATAATTATAATTAAATTACTTCCCACCCTATTCCCCTATAAACCCACAACCCGCTAGAGAAAATACATTATTTTAATTGACATAATTAGCAATTAATCAATTAAATAAAATTAATTACCAATTAAATTTTAAATAATTAACATATATTATTTAATTACCAATTAATTATTACTACCAATTAATAAATTTACATATTTAATTATAATTAAATTACTTCCCACCCTATTCCCCTATAAACCCACAACCCGCTAGAGAAAATAAATTATTTTAATTGACATAATTAGCAATTAATCAATTAAATAAAATTAATTACCAATTAAATTTTAAATAATTAACATATATTATTTAATTACCAATTAATTAATTATTACTACCAATTAATAAATTTACATATTTAATTAATTATAATTAAATTACTTCCCACCCTATTCCCCTATAAACCCACAACCCGCTAGAGAAAATAAATTATTTTAATTGACATAATTAGCAATTAATCAATTAAATAAAATTAATTACCAATTACATTTTAAATAATTAACATATATTATTTAATTACCAATTAATTAATTATTACTACCAATTAATAAATTTACATATTTAATTAATTATAATTAAATTACTTCCCACCCTATTCCCCTATAAACCCACAACCCGCTACAGAATTAAATTACACAATAATTAAAAAAATAATTAATTAAAAAAAATAATAAAATAAATTGACACTTTTCACACATATTATAACATAAACACACTATAAATAATTAAATAGTATTTAAAAAACTATATTTTTTACTATCTAGATTATATACTTGGATATTTTCACTGTCTATATTATTTACAGTCGATATTACTTCACTTACCTTAAAAACGATATTTTGGCTGTCGATATTCTGTCTAGTCGATATTTTCTCCAAACGATATTTAAAACTCGATATTCTGTCCAGACGATATTTTGGAGTCGATATTATGTCTGTGCACCGTCATAAACATCGTCGTATCATGATGATTTTGGTATCAGCAGACCGAGAATGACGAGTGTACTATATACAAGTCTTTTTTGTCATATTCGAGTAACGAGACCACCCTGAAACCAGGGATTCCGTTCTGGACCCTCAGGTTCCATTTTGTGTACGGCAGCCATTTTGTGGTTGCCCTCACATAGGCCGATGACTAAGGCCGACCGGGTCCATGGACACGTACACTTTTTGCTGACTCCTGTGTGACCTGGGCAAGCTGACTCCGTTGCCTAAAGCCAAACCTGATCAGCCTGTTTCTTTCCCAGTGGCCGAGCGAGATTAGGGATCAAGCCACAACATGCCATAAACTCTTTATTATATACAACTATGTCTAATCTCACACACACACCTGCCTCTGTTCCTTTCTTTACGGCCTGCTTTACGATGAGGAGGTGCCCGTTTTTATTAGGGGTCCGTCCGATATCTGATGAAAAGTGTTAGGCCTTGCTGGGTAATTGATTGTGGGCTGGACAAACTGAAATATGGGCTTGTCATCATGATTCTGCTTTTTCTTTGTCGTGAAAATATGTGAATGGTCAACTGTAAATAAGGAATGTTTGCCTGAAGCATAATATTTGATATAAAATGGATGACTGGCTTTGTAAAGTTGAGCAGTCTCCTGAGAACATACACCGTGTTGTACTTCTAGGATGCCTGTTACTGGTTGCAGCCAATAAATTGGATCTTTGACATCACCAAGAAGACTCTGTGTTTCTGTAGTCTGAGACAGGAGAACTCGAAGTCTTCGGGTGTGTCCCCTGGCACCGCTGGGTTCTTAAAAACCCGGTACTTCATTTGGCGCTCATAGTGGGGCGATTTCAGCGGTACCGGTCCAAGCCAGAGGTTTGTGAGGAGCTTCGTGTGAAAATTCTGGAGGAAGGCCAACCACTTCATCGACCCCTGTATGTCGTGGTGGTCCGAAAGTCTTTGCTGCGAGGTTCCCCACTTTCCGACGGCTACGAAGGACTGCTGCCCTGACTATCGCCCTGTCTTGGACCCTTTGATGATTCGTAGAGCGAGACGATAGACGAGTCTTCTGGTGACGTCATCAATACCTCAGTTAAGTATGAGGGTCGCCCAGTCCTTAGTTTTGGTTCTTAGTTTTTGGGTATCCCCTTGGGATCTTTGATTTGGAACTTGCAAGTGCCAAAGCCGAGGGACTCGTGTATTCACGAGACTATCGTATCCGATAATCCTTTGAAGTTTGAAGCTAGACTAGTGAGCGAAGATCCCTGGTCTTAGCAGACTTGGAAATTTGTTTTGTTGTGGCCGAAATAGGGATTCCCGATTGGAGGACCCGTGTCCGGTTCCTCCGATTGGAACTCCAACCTATGAACTCTATGTGAAGCATGGCGTGGGCCCAATCACGTATAATGAAGTATGGATTCGATACACCAGGAAGGATGGTGTCCTAAAATGGCCCCAATATGGTAGTTTTGACACGGAACTTCTAGATAATTTAGAGGTTAGACTTTTTAAGAAGAAAGCCCGGCCGACGATGTTTGACTCTTTCCGCCTATGGCGAAAGGAAGCCAAACAGAAAGAAATAAAATTAGCAAAGAAAAATAAAAGAGAAAAGGGTATCTAGATAATGCAAGCTGCTATACTGTTTAAAGACAACGAAGAACAGCGAGTGAGCAGTTGTGCAGGCAACGTAAAATGGCGATTGATAAATGCTACCCAGTTTTGTCGCCTCTCCAGCAAGAGGTAGCAAAAGAACTTGAGAAAGACTCTTTAATGTCACACTTATTGAGTTCGCCACCCCCCTATGCGCAGAGTGCTAAAGCACCTCCGCAACATTTAGTTGTACAACCTCCGGTTGTTTTGCCTCAGGTTCTTCCACAGCCGCCAGCTCCTCTTCAGTTGGCTCCTACTGCTACGGCGCAGCCTCCTCAAGGGCCGCCGACTTTGCTACCTGCTCCACATTTACTTCCTACGACTTTACCTACTGTATCGATCACCTCTTCTGATGTTCCCTCTGATACTGCGTCTGCGTCTGCCTTGCCTCACTCTGTTTTTCCCCCTGTTCTTTTATCGACTTCTTCTGTTCGACAGAGAATGACTGATACTGTTGCTAGTCTCCTATCTCCTCTCTTTGGGGCAGCAAGTATGACTCCTGTTTCAATGCACAAACAGTTGCGTAGTCAACTGCCCAACTCTAGAGAGTGGGAAACATTGGATTATTTGGCACATAAATGGGTAACTGACCCCACAAGATATGAGCTAGAGTCTGTTATGGATGTCTTCCATCAGTGGGAAGCACCGAAGCAGAGATATGTTTTTGAGAAAATGTGTGCTTTTCTTTGTGAGGATTTGGAGGATAATGATTTGGAGCCCAATCCACCTGAGCTGTGCCGTGTACGGTTCGAGTTTGCGAAAGGCACGATTGTGGGTTCCCATGTTGAGAGGGCAGTTGCGACATTGTTGTCATTTCGGAATGAGGGTATTTCTCGATCGTTGTTTAAGCCTGATCCCTCTGTTAGGAGGAAAGCGAGACAATACCCAATGAGAGAGGTTCCTCCGGTATGGAAGGAAGCAGTTCAGGCTGATGCAGGTCTTAATATCGTAGCTGCGCCGGCTCATTTTCAGCGTGTTTGGGTGCATTTTCCGTGGAAACGAGCTGAAGTTCTGGCTCTTAAGCAGACTTTACCTGACCCCCGTAGAAATCCAGCAGGATATTACAAGGAATTATCACAGACTGCAGACTCATGTCTTATGAATTTGGCGGATATAGACATGTTGTTTGGGAATGTAGTCCCGGAACCTTTATGGGGATTGATTAGTCATACTGATCATGCACAGGAGTTAGGTGATACATGGGCTAATATTGGTGCTGCAGATGCACAACAAGTTGGTGGTGCTAAACCTGAGCCTTTAGTAGCAGAACTCCCTGGTAAGATCGTTACTTACATGAAAACTTTAATGCCCGCGATGCGTGTCAATTGGGATAAATTGTCTGCATGTAAGCAGAAGAAGGAGGAAACTGTGTCTGATTTCTTCACCAGGTTTGAAGAAACATTTATCGACCACAGTCGTCAAGACATGAGTACAGAAGGTGGTCAACGGTTGTTCGTTGACAAGTTTGTGCACAATTTGTTTCCTGAGTTGTGTAAGAAATCGAAAGATTCAGAGAGTTTGTGGGCCGTTTCCTCTGCAGCACAGATATTGGCTACTGCACAGTACTACGAAAATAGAGATAAAGATGAGAAGGATAGAGCAGACAAGAAAACGAAAGAGTTAAAAACGAAGGTTCTTTTACAGCAAGCTTATCCGCCTCGTGGTGGTCAGCGTGAATATCAGCAACCTCAACAGTTTCAGAGAAACTCGCAAAGGTTCGAGTTTTCTCAACAACGTTTTCCTGTAGGCCCTAATCAGTGTGCATATTGTAAAGAAGAGGGTCATTTTAAAAGTAGCTGCCCTGCTTTGTTACAGCGTATGAATGGTATGTCTGGTACAAGAGGTCGAGGTGTTCAACAAGCTCCTAGGGGTAGAGGACGTGGAGGGTTCCCCCAGAACGCACGTTCCTTTCCCTCACAAAATTCAATGAATAGTTTTGATCAGCAGAATAACGCGTCTGGTAGGATGACTCAGTACTATGCTGATGACTACTATGCAGAAGGCGAGACTATGGAAGGTGATGATTGCTAGGACAGCCATAGACAAAGAGAGGGAGATGTTTCAGTTCCAGTAGATCAGAGTGGACCTACGTTGAGGTGATTACATCAGGTGTGTCAAAGCCTTTTCTGTTGGATACTGGTGCTACAAAGAGTTCTATTATGCACTCTAAACTCCCTGGCGCACCTTTGTCTGGCGAAATGAATGTTTCAGTAGGTTTTTCTGGCGCCCCGGTTAGGAACCCGATTTCTAGTCCTATGTCTCTTTCTGTTGGACCTTGTGAATTCGAAGCACCCCTTATCCTGACGACGGGTTGTGGTGAGAACTTGTTAGGATTAGATCTATTGAAAAGATTGTACGCGACGTTGTATTGTTCTCCTTCGGGAGTACAACTCACATTGGGTAAGAAAGTGGTCTCCCCAATGTATTTGTCGAAGGATAAACTTCCGGCAGAACTGTTTTCTCTTCCTGATTCTATTTGGGCTACTGGTCCTAATGATGTGGGTCTTTTGGAAATACCGCCATATGTTGTGACGTTGAAAGCAAATGTTAAAATGCCATGTATTCCCCAATACAAGATCTCTAGTGAAGGTGAAAAGGCGTTGCTAGCGATCATTCATGACTTGATTGAGAAAGATGTAATTGAAGAAACAAGAGGTAAAGTTTGCAATAGCCCTGTTCTGCCTGTCCTAAAAAGAACTGACTCTTCTCAGCCACCCGTTTACAGATTTGTGATCGATCTTAGAGAGGTGAATAAAATAGTTGTGCCACAATTTCCTGTTGTTCCTGATATCACTGCCTTATTTACTATGATTCCAGCTTCAGCCACGTGGTTCTCGGTGATTGATTTGAAGAATGCTTTCTTCAGCATCCCGATTGCCGAGAAGAGCAGGGATATTTTCGGCTTCTGTTTAGGAGGCCGAAGCTCCCGGTTCAAACGCGCTCCTCAAGGCTATTGTGAGAGTCCGTCAATCTATAGTCAGGCTTTAAAAACACAGCTTGATACGATTATTTTACCTGATGGTGCTACACTTATTCAGTACGTCGACGATTTATTAATCGCTGCAGATACTGAAGAGATTTGTAAAGAAGCTACCTTATCGTTGTTGCGTCATTTGTCTGATCTGCGTCACAAAGTGTCTCTTTCAAAATTACAGTATTGTCGACAAGAAGTGACCTACTTAGGTCATCTCTTATCGAAGGAGGGAAGAAGATTAACCCCAGAAAGAATTCAGGCAATTGCACAAATGAGGGTGCCAGTTACACAGAGAGAAGTGCGTGCTTTCTTGGGTATCACGTCATATTGCAGACAATGGATACCGAATTTTTCCCTGCTGGCCAAACCTTTGGTGGCATTAACTTGTAAAGATACACCAAATCCCCTTCCGTGGTCTGAAGATTGTCAGAAAAGTTTTTCCGAATTACGTAATGCATTGTGTGCGGCTCCCGTGTTGGGTACCCCCGACTACAGTAAGCCTTTTACACTGTATGTCCATGAGAGAGAAGGATGTGCATTGTCAGTGTTGACACAGTCCTTTGGGGACAAGCAGCGTCCATGTGCGTATTTCTCGTCGACTTTGGATCCGGTAGCTAGAGCGTTGCCGAGTTGTTTGAGAGCTACAGCGGCAGCAGCTGTTTCTATTCGGCAGTCTGCCGGTTTGGTGATGAACAACACATTAATAGTAATGGTTCCACATGCAGTGGACACTCTGCTAAACAGGACCAAGACACAGCACTTAACTAGTGCTCGGTTGTCAGGTTATGAGTTGACACTTTTAGCGGGTCATGTGCACATAAAAAGATGCAACACATTGAATCCAGCTACGTTGCTGCCGATTGTAGCAGAAACAGATGGTTCGGAACAGCATGATTGCTTTCTTAAGACAGAGGAAGAAACGAAAGGGAGAGCAGATCTTAGGGACACTCCTCTTGTGAAGTGTGATGGTACCTTATGGGTGGATGGTTCATGCTTCCAGCTTCCGAATGGTGATACAACTGCGGCATATGCTGTTACGACTTTGCATACGATTGTTGAAGCTGCACGCATCCCACATAATTCAGCCCAAGCGGCAGAGTTGATTGCACTTACGAGAGCGTGTGTATTATCAAAAGGAATGAAAGTGACTATATATACTGACAGCCAGTATGCGTTTGGTGTGGCCCATAGTTTTGGACGATTGTGGAAAGAGCGTGGGTTTCTGACTTCGCATGGAGCCAAGATACAACATGGTCAGTTGGTGAATGAGCTTCTCGAGTCACTTACTTTGCCGTTGCAAGTCGCGATTGTAAAATGCAGTGCACACAAGAAGGTTACCGATGATGTCGGTCGTGGTAATGCGTTTGCTGATGAAGTTGCAAAAGACACAGCAAGAGATGTGATGAGTCGAATGTATGTTGCAGGCCCTGCAAGATGGATTGATGACGTTGGAATGTGTGAAGATACGATAGAGAGTGTGAAGTCCATTCAAGCAGAAGCTACAGAGAAAGAGTTGAGTGTGTGGAGAGAGAGTACGGGTAAATTAGACTCGAATGGTGGTTGGGTTGAATTGTCAGAGCATCAGCGATGGTTGCTACCCGATGCATACGTGCTTGCAGTGGTTACAATGGCGCATGGAATGGCTCATATCAGTGTGAAAGGTATCTGTTAGTTGTTGGCTCCAGTATGGCAAAATGCTGGAATTCCCAAGTGTGCAGAGAATGTGGTCAAAAATTGCATGGTTTGTCTGAAATACAATCCTGGTAGGGGAACTCCAACTCCAGCTGGTCATTTTCCACCTCCAACGTATCCGTTCGAGGTTTTGCAGCTAGATTTCATCCACATGGAGAGGTGCAACAACTTGAAATACGTACTCGTTGTTGTTTGTGCCTTTTCGAGATGGGTAGAAGCATATCCCCTGAAAGACAATACTGCCTTATCCACAGCTAAAGCCCTTGTCAAAGAAGATTGGTTTGCCGAGAATGGTCTGGAGTGATAATGGGAGTGAATTTGTGGGTCGAGTGATGAAGAGAGTATGTGAAGGGCTAGGTATACGCCAAAAGTTTCACGCTGAAAATCACCCCCAATCAGCTGGGCTAGTAGAGTGCTACAATGGCACGTTAAAACTAAAACTGGCCAAGATACAAGCGAGCTCTGGTCTTAAATTCACTGATGCGTTGCCATTAGCACTTTTATCGACAAGAATGACTGTGCATTCCCGAGTGGGACTTAGTCCGTACGAGATTGTGTTTGGCCGCCCGGCCAACATATGGGGAGTGCCAAGACAGACAAAATTCAGTGAGATTGAACACCCTGTACTGCTTGATTACTTATATGATTTGACGGCTAAATTGCGTGTTTTACACCAACAGGTTCACGATACTTAGCCTCAGGTTTCTGAAGACCCAGGACACATCATCGATCCTGGATCGTGGGTCCTAATTAAAAACTTCCAGCGGACAAAGAATGACCAGCCCCGTTGGATCGGCCCCTACCTAGTCCTGTTGTCAACGAGATCGGCAGTGCGAGTGCAAGGAAAGAAGAACTGGATCCACGGCGTACACTGCAAGAGGGTCCCTTTGCCTCTGCCGTACGACCGGTGGGTCCAGGAGGGTATTGCTGAATCTGAGACTGAGACTGTGCCTCGTTTTCTGCCTTTCAGCGATGCACGTTTAATTGGGACAAATTCTGAGCGTGAAAGCGACGATCTTTTGCAAAAAGCCGTGCCATCTTCAGTTCGACTAGACACTACTGAGCCTGACCTATTGTTTCGTGATCAGACATTACCAGGGAAAAGCCGTTATAATCTCAGGCCGAGAACTATGGACAAATAAAGTTCCTTTTGTTTGCTATTTTTGAAAAGTGCAGCTCTCTCATCTGAGAAACTTTTTTGATTTTTGTTTTTCGAACCACCATCTGTGTTCAGCTGTAGGGTCGCGGGCGACAAGTCTTTGGAGTGCAAGCCGAAGACACAAGGTCGACGGTTCTGGTTGGTTCTTGGGCGTTTCCCTTGAACTGACAGGCGCATTCCTTAGCACGGAACACCCTACCTCTGCGAGCAGCAAGGTTAGAGGATGGAGTTTTTCGAGATGGAGAGACCTGCCAAAGAGATGAACTTTAAAGCCAAAATGTGTATAATGATGACCAGAAAAAGTTTTTTGATATTATGCATTTTCATGTTGCTTAGTGTAATGATGTTTTTAATAGGATATGTTTTATTTTATTTTCGAGTGACATTTGCACCCACTACACAGCCCATACCACCTCCTACTGTTTCCTCACATTCTTTTCACCATTTGCCTGAACATGAGTCCGTTAGAAGATTAGAGTTTATCAATAACTCCTTCGTTCAGCTTTTGCACCAACACCAATTAGTAGTGAACACGACTAACTGTTGGGTGTGCGGTCTTATGCCTCATACTACTGATAAAGGTATCCCTTATCTGGTCCTGCCATTCAGCTACAATGGTTCTGTATGGGCATACAGAACGATGTTCATCTATGCTCGTGAAGTCCACCCCCTACGTTCTGTAAAAGATAATCCAAGGAATAGTGCTCTAGTTAAGGGCATAGTAGATATGATTAGAGAAGCTACTTCCTATGAGACTATCCCGAGAGATGAGACACTAGCGTATATTGGATGGAACGTAACCGGATATGGAATTAATCTGAGTTAGAACCAGCGAGCAAAAAGATCCTCCCCGATTTGGGTTGTACCCCATCAGGGTCCCTACTATCTGCAAGGTGATGGTAAGAATCCCCGAGCTCAGCTAGGGAAGAGTATCTGCAATGAGACATACGTCTTTGCATCCCAGACTTCCCCTTCGTTCCTAGCAGCTAAGGGTACCTATTTCATCTGTTATGATAAAGCATACACATGGTTGCCCCCTGACTTCTCGGGCACATGTTTTGTTTCGTTCCTGTTGCCTCCCACTTACACAGCTGCGGCAGATTACCACAAAACAAGGGTAGTTAGAGGTGTCTTCAGTAAGGAAGACACTGCAGGACAAGAATTGGGAGATTTCCTGAAGGGTTTTCTGCCGTTTTGGGGACCTATGGTTAACAGCAGGAACATAAGGCAATTGACGAGGGTGGTTGAGTCCACCGTAGTTGAAACTGCCGGTGCCCTTAGTAACTTGACTGCTGAGCTCCAGTCGGATCGTCTTATGACTCTTCAAAACAGAGTTGCGTTAGATGTCATACTTGCAGATCGAGGTGGGGTATGTAAAGTGATCCAATCAAGTTGCTGTGTTTTCATTCCAGATAATGCTCCAACAGTGTACCAGGCCATTTCCAAACTGCATAAGATCTCCGAATCTATTCATGTGAATAAAGGAGATTGGTCGTTAATGGGGTGGTTCTGGGAACTAATATCCGCCTGGGGATGGAAGATTCTGATGGTCATTGGGATGATCTTAGCCATTCTTTTCTTGTTCTGTCTGTGCGTACAGTGTGCTCCTACTATATGTGGCCTCTGTGCTACATCATGTGTAAAGAAACCTGTATCGAGGAACGAGCTAAGTAATAGGATGATGCTACAGCAACATCTCAATGATTTTATGAATATAGACCTGGATTCAGATTAGCGTGAGTGTAGGTTAATTGCCTATGTAAGGGCAAAAGGAGGGTCTGTGGTACTGAAATTCTAGACCCGTGTCATAAACATAGTCGTATCATGACGATTTTGGTATCAGCAGACCGAGAATGACGAGTGTACTATATACAAGTCTTTTTTGTCATATTCGAGTAACAAGACCACCCTGAAACCAGGGATTCCGTTCTGGACCCTCAGGTTCCATTTTGTGTACGGCAGCCATTTTGTGGTTGCCCTCACATAGGCCGATGACTTAGGCCGACCGGGTCCATGGACACGTACACTTTTTGCTGACTCCTGTGTGACCTGGGCAAGCGGACTCTGTTGCCTAAAGCCAAACCTGCTCAGCCTGTTTCTTTCCCAGTGGCCGAGCGAGATTAGGGATCAAGCCACAACATGCCATAAACTCTTTATTATATACAACTATGTCTAATCTCACACACACCTGCCTCTGTTCCTTTCTTTATGGCCTGCTTTACGATGAGGAGGTGCCCGTTTTTATTAGGGGTCCGTCCGATATCTAATGAAAAGTGTTAGGCCTTGCTGGGTAATTGATTGTGGGCTGGACAAACTGAAATATGGGCTTGTCATCATGATTCTGCTTTTTCTTTGTCGTGAAAATATGTGAATGGTCAACTGTAAATAAGGAATGTTTGCCTGAAGCATAATATTTGATATAAAAGGGATGACTAGCTTTTTAAAGTTGAGCAGTCTCCTGAGAACATACACCGTGTTGTACTTCTAGGATGCCTGTTACTGGTTGCAGCCAATAAATTGGATCTTTGACATCACCAAGAAGACTCTGTGTTTCTGTAGTCTGAGACAGGAGAACTCGAAGTATTTGGGTGTGTCCCATGGCACCGCTGGGTTCTTAAAAACCCGGTACTTCATTAAGCCTCTGCAAACCTCAAATTTAGCTAAATAAATCACATTTTCCTCACATTTCTGTGTGGGGAAGTTGTGGGATTCCCCCAGGTCTCCTGATAAAAATGCTACCTCACTTGTTTAGGTAGGCCATGTACCTGTGACAGGGAAGGGCCCGAAATGTATTGCGGAGACATCAACATGATCTATTACAAATAACCTGGTTTTGCAAGGGGGCCACCTGTGTTTTTGGTCCCGGGCTCGGCGACCATCTAGGGAAACCTACCAAACCCAGACATTTCTGAAAACTAAGGGAAGTGTGGCTTGTGGGGATCCCAAACGTTTTCCTACCCAGAAGCCTCTGCAAACCTCAAATTTAGCTAAAAAATAAAACTGTGCCCAAAGCAGCTTAAAAACGTATCCAATGTAAAACTGAGAGGGAACCAAATCATCTCCATAAGGGCAGTTTTATTTTATACGCTTTTAGGCTGACTTCCAAGCGCCAGTCTACACACACTGGCAGGGAAGCGTTAGTCTACACACACCGCCCCCAAGCACTATTCCACACACACCGGCAGCCAAGCACATGTTCACACACCCTGCCAGCAAGATGGCAGTACTCACACAGCTAGGTGAATGGCAGTGCATGCAGGCCGTCAGCCAAACTCCAACTCACTTTCCCTTGTATCTAGTGGTCTGCTGTCCTCCTTGGGGGCAGATGAGCCTACAAACATCACTAGTCTGCCCCCAATGGAGGCAGAAACTGCTAGAATATGTGCCTAAAAAAAGAGAGCAGCCCTTGACTATGGGGCCACTTCCTAACATTCCCATAAACAAATCCCTGGTGCCTAGTGGGCTTTCTGCCCCCACCCAGAGGGGTCAGATTGGGTGTAATAACTACCATTTGCCCCCGCGGGGCAGAAAGACTGCGCCTATTTCTTTTTTTTTTAAGGGTGTGGGGTTATTGAAATGCCCATTCTGGGAAGTCCCACCCCTAGACAAAGTAAAAATAGTCCCTGGTGTCAGGGGGCAGATCGATGGCTGTTGCCCATATCCATATCCCATATCCATTTAACAAACTCACAGTTGCAGTCCAGTTGGCCTTCTCAAATGGAATGAGGGCCATATCCCAATGGATGGTAAATAACCTCTTACAATGCAACGTGGAAAAGACAGAGATAATGCTCTTTGGAGAAGCCCCTCTGCCATGGACTCCAGACTGGTGGCCATCCGAATTGGGTTCCTATCCTGCTCCCAAGCTTATAGTTAAAAATCTGGGCATTCGTTTGGATCAGGCCCTTAGCCTAAAGAAGCATGTTACTCAAACTGCTGGCTCATGTTTCCATGCAATAGGCTCACTTTGCCAAGTCTTCCCATTACTCCCTGATTCTACCCGTAGAGATCTAGTCAAGGCTTTGGTACTAAGCCGCCTGGACTATTGTAACAGTCTGCTCACTCGGCTAACGAAAGCTCACTCAGCAGACTACAGGTAGTTCAAAACACAGCAGCACAGCTGGTCCTGAATGCTCCTTCCAGGACTCTCACCCATCCTCTCCTTGTAAATCTCCATTGGCTTCCCATTTGCCAACAGATCAAGTTTAAAACCTGTTGCATTATACACAAAGCACTGCAGAACTTGGGCCCTTCCTATGTTTCTGAGAAATTTCTGCCCTATGCTCCCTCAAGATCTCTCCGTTCTAGTGGCAAACATCTCCTGGAAGTGCCTTCAATAAGAAGGGCTAGACTAGGAGGGAAAGTTCTCTCCTTTCTTGGCCCTCGTCTTTGGAATGAGCTCCCTCTCTCTCTTAGACAGTGCTCTGAACATTTGATATTCAGAAAATTGCTCAAAACCTTCTTGTTTGGTATTTGTTAAACTGCTAGGAACCACTGTCTCGTCTCTCAGTCTGTTTAAACGCAGAGATACCCCTCCGGGGGTCGATTCCAGAGCTATATAAACGAATAAATAAATATCATATCAGAAAGACTGTGCCCATTTCTTTGGGGGGGGGGGGTTGAGTGCATTGGCATGTCCTTTCAGGGCTACCCCACCACTGTACAAGGAAACAAAATAGTCCCTGGTGCCTAGTGGACTTTCTGCTCCCCTGGTGGGGCAGATCGGGGGCTATTGCCCGATATACCCCTGGAAGGGCAGATAGACTGTACCCATTTGTTATCAGAAGGGTGGGGGCATTGGCATGGCCATTCTGGGCATCCCTCATCCCTCTTTTATAAAAATAAATCCCTGGTGTCTAGTGAGCTTTGGGGCATTGGCATGCTTATTGTGGGGAGTCCCCACCCCTCTTTTATATAAAAAAAATCCTTGGTGCCTAGTGGGCTTTTAGCCCCCCCTGGGGGGCATATATCGGGGGATTTTGCCCCCCACTGCCCATCAGGAGGCTGCAAAAAGACTAAATATGCCTACAAAGGTTAGGGTGGGCACAAAGGCTCTTGCCCAAGGGGCCGCTTCCCCCTCCCTTGTGTTGAAATGAGCCGATCGTCTCATTTCACGTTCACTTTCAATGTAATTAAGTCAGCGCGCCATGCGCTCCGATCATCATTACATTGAATTTAAAAAATGCCTTGGGCAGCTGGGGAAGCTTTTTCCCAGCTCCTGAGGCTGAAATAGGAAATACTTCTGCTGTAGAGAGCAGAGGTATTTCCTGGTTGTGTGCAGGGGACAGAATGCTTCTATCCTCCACACATAACCACTGTGGCTGAGAACGGAACCATTCCGTCCCTAGCACGGAATGGGTTAATGGTCACGCACGTCATGATTTACACATACGCATGTGTCATGACACCCGCCTGTGCATCTGCACATCTTGGACTTTGTTTTCTTAAGTAGAAAACTCATTGGCAGATTCCCAGCCATGCATGTGTCTGTTACACGCCACATGGGTGCAATTGGCCCAAAAATGTGGGACTATCAGTAGATTGCTCTTTTAAAGCACAGAACTCTCAGCCTTGCCAGTGCTTGTTTTTAATATTGTCTTGAATCTTGAACGCCATCTGACAACATGTAGACGTGGTTAGTGTCTAAGACTGTGAGGTAGAAGCTAAGGACCTTATCTAAAGTTTGGCGGGCGGCACGCCATCTATCCTACAACCTGTCATGTCTAGAGAGTGCCACCAGCACAGCAGTGATCTCTGTACATGGCGGCAGCGGCTCTTGTGAGCCTCTAAATGTTTGGTGGGTGCATGCCATGTCTCAGGCGGCCGCTCATTTTCAAAAAGAAGCTTCCCGAACAAGAGTTTGTTTTTAAAGAATAAATATCTTGTGACCCTGGCACTCTGGGAGAAGGAGGTCATTAGTCATTTTGTTCTGTTTGCGACTGCCAGGTTTTCTACGGTTGTCCAAAATACGTTTGGAAAGAATAACATGTTGTCCAATCTGAATTAGTAGGTGGTCTAATGTTCTTACACCGATGGCCCCTAACCAATCAGGCCATCGATGTAGGTTTCCACGGATGAACAAACAAGGACTGACGATATGTGAAGGAGTACCCAATCCACCAAATTCTAATCTGCCCCTACGTCTTCGGATGCATGATAAAAAGTTTCAGTCATATAATCTCGAACCCAGGGGGACATTCATCTGATGAACTTCACCTATCCCTCAAATTGTTAGCCAAGAAAAGCATCCTTCACAAGGATTGACTTTGTGTCAGGGTACTGTTCGAGTTTTCTCAAAAAAGATTGCATAAATTATGAAGACAGTGGTAATTTTGTTGCCCAAACCTGTGAAGCATACATCTCCAAAGGAAAATGTTTCTTAAGACTAATCATATCTGCATGTCCCTTTAAAACAATGACATCAGTCATTGCATTATCTTTCTGTTTGTTTACAGGAAAAAAACAACTTTCCTTCATGGCCGGCCAAGAAGATGGTAGCCCTGTAAAAAGGTAGGGCCGATGTCGACCAAGAACCTTCAGTGTTTGCCCGGCGTTAGCCGCCTCTCATACCATTCGAGATTACCAAACAAAGAGGCAGGCGCTGGAGACAGGAAGGCAAGAAACAGGAGTTTTTATTCCGACGGAGCAGAACACGTCAAATCAGACAACAGGGTATCTTCTCGAGGTGCTCTAACCGCATCTCTGAGGCCTGGCTTCTTATACACAGGTTTATGGCTTTATTACATACACTGCATCCGTAATGTTTCTTTAAAGGACGAAAAAGACATCCTCGGAATTCCTGTTCCAAGCCCGTTCCCACACACATCTACAGTAGAGTTCCCACCCCGATCTCAGCATGTGCAACAGCTGGACCCGATGATACGGCATGCTCCTCCACGGTCCGCCAGAACCACATCTAGAACAAGGCGGTTTTGAAGAGCCACCAGACGGACCGCCTGAAGCTCGGCTGTATTGTTTGTGAGGATACCAGCTGTAATGTTCATCGTTGTTTCGACTGCCTGGGACAAATGCCGAATGGCACGACTGTTCGCCATCGGACCCCAAAGTGGAACAAGTCCCTTTATTGCATCCAAGAATTGTGCTCCAGTGGAGTCGGCCTGCTCAATGTCCTTTGCTCGTTTTTGTCGGTGATGGTTTGCCGGAGCCACATAGGTCGGAGGAAGGATGAAGGCAATGTAGCAGGTACCTCCCCAGCCCTTTGGGAGCCAGGTGTAGGCTTTTGTACCACAGACGAAGTACATGTTTGGAGAGGTGACAAAAGAGGGTGGGTCGGTTGAGTCCAAAGTTCTGGTGATGCGGCAAGCGCTGTGGCCCACCAGTTGTGTCCCATGGCCTGTGATGCATACAAGGCCCGAGACATTGATGACAGATAGGGCCACAGTCAGGGTGGCAGCCGTTCGTTTCCGGAGGTAGGAGAAGGTGGGTCTGGCTGGATTGTTGAATACTTGCATCTCCACCCTTTCTTTGGCGGGGATGTCCATGTGAACAGAAGCATTGGAGGATAGAGGGCAGAAGGGAGCAGCAGTTCTTCCGGTTTTGTTCAGCCAGACCCCATGATAAAAGTGCGACATAGTTCCGCTGGAAGTGGCATTGTCTCTGTAGCTCTCTTGCAAGAGGATCAGCCAAGCAAGGCAGGAACCATGAACAGAGAAAGGTGAAGGGATGAAGGGGATGGAATGTCCGGTGGCATGTGGTATCAACCCACAGATCCAGCAATTCGTGTCTTTGGCAGCAAGGTTGTGTTGGTGCAGCAACTGTACGAAGGAGTTGTTCCAGAACTCCTTACGCCTTTCTTGGATTTGAGGTGAAAGAGAGACCAGGTAGTGTTCTTTCATGGTGGTAGGCTGTGCAGTCGTTAGAAATGTCTTATGAGCCGGTGCGTTCTCTTCCACGATCCAGAAGGTAGTCATGAGGAGGAGGCAAAAGAGAAGAGCAATAAGAAGAGCAATAGTCTTTGAGCTGTGCAACCTGTCAGTTTTCGGGTTTCTGTAGTGGGTCTTCGGATGTCCGGTTGCTTCCATCATCTTCGTATCGGGCGCCTCCATCATCTTCAAGGTGCTCGGTAGTGGGCAGAACCACAAACTTCGTTGGGCTTCTCTCCTGGCAGCCTTAGTAGTGTTAGGCCACCAGTCTGAGAATTGTAACTTAGTCAGTGGTCTGCTTAGCCGAAGCTCCCTTCTTTCGTCGCAGGTTATACCCTTCTCTGGATGGCACAGTGGGATCAGGGAATTTCGCCAATTCGAGTGTCTGTCTCAGGGTAGCAGCTCAGGGATGGTCGGTCTTTGTTCAGGAGCTCTTCTTGGGTGGTCACGTCTTCGGTCGGCGTCAGGGTCGGAGAGATTTTCTTGCAATGATGTGCATGCAGCCAATTTTGCTTCCCCTCCACTCGAAGAGCTGTTCGGGTGGTGATCAAGACTTGCCAGGGGCCCGTCCAGCGGGGTTCCAGACTCTTCTCCCGCTGGAAGTTCCGAATTAGGACGAAATCTCCAGGCTGGATGGTACGTCCGGGGCCCCTGGAAGCATCGGGGATGGCCTGCAGCACCTGATGATGAATAACAGACAGTGTTTTAGTTAGGTTATACAGATAGTCAGACATTAGGACGTCCGGGACGTCGTGAATAGATGTCGGTTTGGGTGCAGACCAGATACTCATGGGCCGGCCGAAAACGACCTTGTAAGGGGTCAAGTGGTGTTTGGTGGGGGTGGAACGCATTGACAGCAATGCCAGGGGAAGAGCGTCTGGCCATTTTAGTCCTGTGGTAGCCACTATTTTCGCCAGTTTTAGTTTCAATGTGGCATTGTGCCGCTCGACCAGTCCAGCAGATTGGGTGTGAAAAACTGCGTGGAATTTCTGTCGTACCCCCAGTCCTTTCAGGATAAGCTGGATAACCTCGGCTATGAAATGGGGCCCATTGTCACTCCATAAAATACGGCAAAGGCCGTAGCGAGGGAAGAACTCTTTCAGTAGTACTTTTGCAGTGGCAATGGCAGTGTTGTCACGCGTCGGGTAGGCTTCCACCCATTTGCTAAAAGCGCATACAACAACAAGTACATACTTCAGTCCTTGACATCTCTCTAACTGAATATAGTCCATCTGTAGGACTTCAAATGGGTGGTTGGGGACCCCAAATCCTCCTCGGGGTACGACAGTTCCTTTCCCAGGGTTGTGTTGCAGACAAACTAGGCATTGTTGGACAAGACGTTTGGCTGAGTCTGTAATTTTGTCGTTATGCCACACTCGGGAGACAAGTTCAGCCATAGGGGCTGCTCCTATGTGTGCAGGGGAGTGAGCCATGGTCAGTATAGGGATCAAGTATGAATTGGGTAGCAACCATTTGTTCGTGTCTTTTGTCTGCCACCAGCCTTCATTGTCCTTCAGTCCCACCCGTGCCCATTCAGTCAATTCGTGTGGTGCACTGGCTATCTGGATGTCCCTAATGGTCTCCCTAGCATCCTTCCATTTTTCTGTTTGTGACCTGGTCACGTATATGCGTGTTGGCGTCCTATTCTCTGCTGTCGTCCGGGCGGTGATGTCCGCCAGTGCATTCCCCTGTCCGACGATATCTGTCACCCTTTTGTGTGCCTGACATTTGATCACAGCAAGTCGTTTGGGAAGGAGAACTGCTTCAGTCAGAGCGGAGACTAGATCTCCGTGTAGGATAGGGCGCCGTGTGAGGTCAGGAATCCCCTTTCCTTCCACAGGAGCCCAAAATGGTGCACCACCCCGAAGGCATACTGGCTGTCCGTGTAAATGTTTTCTATCGTCCCTGCTGCTAGTATACAAGCTCGTGTGAGGGCAATCAGTTCTGCTGCCTGTGCAGATTTCTGTGTGATGCGGGCGGTCTCAACTACAGTTCGGGCTGTGGTGACTGCATACGCAGCTGAGGTGGTGCCATCGGTGAGTTTGATGCAAGAGCCATCCACCCATAGCTCTCCGTCAGGATCTGGGAAAGCTGTGTCTCGAAGGTCCACTCTACTCCTAGTCTGTTCGTCCGTGAGGGTCACACAGTCATGTATAGGGGGCACATCGGGATCATTCTCAGGCAGAGGCAACAAGGTGGCTGGGTTCAGTGTGGTGCATCGTTTCAACGTGATGTGAGGTGCGAGCAGTGTCAGTTCGTACCCAGTCAGTCGTGCGCTGGTCAGGTGTTGTGTCTTGGTCTGGTTTAGGAGGGTGTCAACAGCATGGGGCACTAGTACAGTGAGGGAATTCGAGAGTACGATCCCCTCACTTTGTCGGATAGAGACAGCAGCAGCAGCTACTGCTCGAAGGCAAGCAGGCAAAGCTCTCGCTACAGGGTCAAGAGTGGCAGAGAAATAGGCACATGGTCGTTGTTTGGGGCCGATGGTTTGGGTCAGGACAGACAAAGCGCATCCCTCCCTTTCGTGGGTGTAGAGAGAGAAGGGTTTTGTATAATCAGGGGTTCCTAGGACTGGTGCTGAACAAAGGGCGTCTCGTAGTTCCTTGAAGGAGGATTGGCATTCAGGGGTCCAAGGGAGCGGGAAGGGGACATCTTTAGCCAGTAGGGAAAGTAGTGGTTTCACAATGAGGCTGAAATTTGGCAACCATTGTCGACAGAAGGAGGTGAGGCCTACCAAAGAGCGGACTTGCTTCGGGGTTCTAGGGATAGGGGTCTCTAGAATAGCCTGAATTCGATCGGGTGTGAGTTTTCTCCCATCTTTGGACAAGAGGTGGCCTAGGTAAGTGACTTGAGGTTGGCAGAATTGCAACTTCTTCTTGGAGACCTTGTGGCCGTTTTCCGCGAGGAAGTGCAGGAGTTGGATGGTGGCTGTGACTGCAAGTGGAGTGGTGTCGGCCGCCAAAAGGATATCATCGACGTACTGTATCAACACCACTCCATCCGGTAACTGGACTGCATCCAGCTGTCTCTTGAGGGCCTGGCTGTAGATGCTTGGACTTTCAGTGTAGCCCTGGGGTGCTCTACAAAATCTATATGATCGGGATTTTAAAGTGAAGCCGAAAAGGTAGCGGCTGTCTGAGTGGATGGGGATGGAGAAAAATGCGTTCTTGAGATCGATTACCGTGAAGGTGGTGGCAGTGGAAGGAATCAGGGTCAGAATGGTGGTGATGTCTGAGACTACAGGGTACTGAGGTACGACTACTTTGTTGACTTCTCGTAGGTCGATGATGAAGCGGTACGCTTTTTCATCTCCCTCACCCTGCTTCTTCACAATGGGTAGGATAGGGCTGTTGCAAACATTGCTAACTACTTCTTCTACCACTCCTGCGTCTATCAGGGACTGCATGATTTTTACCAATGCCTTCTCGCCTTCGGGCGATATCCGATACTGTGGGAGTTTTGGGAGCACTGCGTCCTGTCGAACAGTTATGTGTACAGGGTCTATCATCATGCGTCCTACGTCCGAGTCAGTCTTTGCCCATAGGTACAGAGGTAGGGTGTCGAGTAAGGACAAGTCAGCGTCAGTGATGGAAAACATGCGTTGTGTGTGACAAGATCTGAGCAGCGTTGGGTTGTCGTACAGAATGACTCGAACTCCGTCTTGTGAACACCTAATAGTAGCTCGAAAATGTTTCAACAAGTCAAGTCCCATAATAGCGTCGGGGGTGTTGGAGGAGAGCAAAAACGTCGTGTCAGTGGTGTTATTGTCCAAGTTAAAAGAGATCGGTGTGGACAAGGGATTAGTGGAGGGCGTTCCATGAAAACCTATTGATGTCACATGTGAGCCAGACAAGGGTGCCCTGGGAATCAATCGTTTAGACAACGCACTACGTGTTGCACCAGTATCTACCAGAAATGGAGACTTCGTACCTAGGACCTTAGCGGTGACATAAGGACCTTGCTGGTCAACATAGAGCTCGACTGGATCCCTTCCTTGCCCTTGGCAGTCCTATGCAAAGTCGTGGGCATTGTCGCAGTCAGACTGTTGGCACTGATTCTGTCGGGGACGGTCAAACGTGTTCGGTCTGCCAGGTCTGTCATTGTTGGTGTCGTTTGTGTGCCCTAGTCCCTGTCCTCTATTTCTCGGCCCGCCCGCTACGTCTCTCGTGTCTTTATTTCTGAGTGCTTCTTGCAGAGCTGGACATTGAGACTTCCAATGGCCAAATCCTTTGCAAAACGCACACTGGTTCTCATCGAGGTCTGTTCGTGGAGCGCCGGGTGCGGGTGTGCGGTCTCTAGGGGGTGGATTTCTAGGAGCATTCGACTGGTAGTTCCCTCTATACTGTTCCCTTCCTATAGTCACCCCTTGCAACTGAGCAATCATCACCCTCTCCTTCAAGTCCTTTTTCTTTTTCTCAGTCGCTCGATCGTTCTCGTTCTTTTGTCGCTCATAGTATTGAGCCATCTGAAGGATAGCTGCGGGCTTGGAGGCCGCCCAACTACTCTCGCTAGTCTGTAGTTTCTGCGAGACTTCTTGTGTCAGGCCTTTCACATAGTTCTGGACAAACAAGTGATGTCCGGTTGCAGTGGTCATGTTCTGGCCGCTGTAATCGGAGAACACCGTTTCAAACCGGGAGAAGTATTCTGATACGTCTTCCTGGGGTTTCTGGCGACAGGCCGTTACTATCGACCAGTCCGCCTTCCTTTCTGGGACTAGGGTTTTTAATTTCTGCACGATCTTATCTGGTAGGTCTAGAATGGCTTTCAAAGGTTTCTGTCCCGGCTCTCGCTGTTTGTCTACATCACCGAGTTGTATCCAGGTATGTCCGAACAGCTCAAGGTGGTCGACTTTCCGGATTTGCTTCCACACATCAGCTGGCAGACATAACCCGAAAAACAAATCGATATCCGCTAGGGTCATAATCGTCGAACCCAAAGCGGTGGCTAATTCTGTATAGAAGGCTGTGGGGTTCTTTCGCAGATCAGGCAAGGACTTTCGGAAAGTCAGGATGTCTTGCCGATCCCATGGTTGGTAAACCCAGTTGTAAACTACCCTCCCTCTCGCATCTTGGTGGTTAATATCGTCGTGTGTACCCTGTCCTCGTGGGGGGACCCAATAGGGAGCGGCCTCATTTATGGGCATCTTAGTGTCAATTTTTTCTACTCTGGCTTCAGTCGCTGCAGGAGTCGTGGTGTTAGTCTCTGGTTTCAGTTCCGTGAGGTGGCGGAAAACTTCAAGCGTACGCGTGAAGAGGTTCGTCACATCACACTCGCCCCCATCTCCGACATCAACTTTCCTATACAGAGTCGTTAGGTTTTCAGGGCCTTTTCCTTGGTATTGGTCCTCGTAAGCATTAAGGGTGTGGTAACAAAGGCGTACGACAAAGTGTCGTCTGTGGCTATTGGCATATGTATTGTACATATCCGTTACATAATCCTCACTTTCCTTTCGCACCACCAGTGTCTTTACAATCTTATCGATCCCAGCTCGTTCATCCTTACTTAATCTATTCGATCTCGCAGGGTCTTTCCTCCCAGCTTCGGGATCATCTGAAGTCGCTGCTCGCGCTGCGCTGAGTGCGAGGGGTTCGGTCGGCGCAGAGGCCATGAGGACCGAGGCTCCGGCACTACTCTCGCCTGTCGTTGGGGGTTGCGGGTGCTGCGCTAAGGGTTGGGAAGGGGCATATGGAGGGGGCATGTAGATGATCGGGGACCTAGTAGTAAATCATCGTTCGTTCGCTGTTTCGAAGGTAGCTTGGGGTAAAGTGTAGAGGGTGTCCTGACGGGACACTGGCCCGATGATTCGGAATCTTGTTTTAGCTTGGTTTCCTCTCTTTCTTTTATTTCTTCCTTCAATTTGTTAGCGGCTAGGTGAGCTGCTTTGCGTAATTCCTTTTCTAACCTGACCTCATTTCTCTTTTTCCGCTGTTCTGTTTCTTTGCGCCACATGCCGAAGCTATCGAGCATAGTGGGTGTTGTCTTATTGTTATAAAGGGCTGTTCCCAGCGTGTTTATTTTATCGTTATCAAAGGATCCTATCAGTGGCCACTGATTTTCCAAATCCTTTCTCGTGTATTTATGCCACAGCTTACTATAAGCCACGTTGACTAGTCCATATTTAGTAAACATGTCCTTATTAGGGGTGCCCTCCAGTGGAGCCGGATGGTTCACCTCTAATAAGCGGTCCGGGCTGAACCAACTACCAACAAACGGGGCGAAGATAGGCATGACGGGTAACAAAGGGGACAAAAGTCTGCACTACCTATCCTTCACTATCCGCAAAGACTAAACAGAGTATTGCGACTCTGTGCTTATTTGTGAATAGAGAATAACCCAAAGAGAACCAATTCCGAACTATCAATGTTCGGATAAACAATCAATCAAATGAGGGATAAAAATAGGCACGACGGATTACAACGGGGGCAAAAGCCTGCGTTACCTATCCTTCACTATCTGCAAAGACTAAACAGAGTATTGCGACTCTGTGCTTGTTTGCAAATAGAGAATGATCCAAAGAGAACCAATTCCAAAACAGTAAATGCTTGGATAACAATCAATCAAATGGAGAGGGAAGCAGGCACGACGGATTACAACGGGGGCAAAGGCCTGCGTTACCTACCCTTCACTATCTGCAAAGAGAAAATACTCCTATTCTTCCCTGTTTGCAGACAGAGAATCTCTCAGAAACAATCAAATGAGTAATACTAGTATTTTCAAACAATCAAACAATCAATTCGCAATTCGTCGTTGTTAGAACCGGGAGTCTCTGGTTGGCAAAGGTAAGTACCTTGGCCCAAGTAGGGACCCCTGGTTCCGGTCAGGGCGACGGAATAACCCTCTGAGATAACCCCTGCTCACCCTCTAGGTAGCATGGCGCAAGCAGTCTAGGCTAAACTCGGAGGCAATGTGGATAACATTTGCACTTAACACAACAATAATTCCCAATCCACCACAAACTGAGACCACACAGGTAAGTATATATAAAATATAACTTTATCTAGTTTCAGCATGTAAATGAAGCAGTTGCATGATAATCACTTCTGTAGAACACATAGCATTTTAGCTTAAAGGGTGCACGTAATTTTCTAGGATGGTACTTGTAAATAGGCAGTTCTGGTCATTCACAACAATAGTCTCAGGTTCCAAATCAAAAATAGTCTCTAGTCTCTTAAATCAGCACTTACAAAAAATATGGCCACTGATCTATAACTGTGACGCTCTCAACATGAGCAAAGAAAACAAGGCCCACGTGTACTTATATCTATGGGCTTCAAGCGCTGTTTCAACTCCCTCGCAAGGCCCAGGGACTCTTTCTCGTCCCCGGGGCAGCCTCGCGTCTTCCTGGGACTCAGGCGCACCACTGCGCACCAGCCGTGCAGACTGCACGCGTCCCCGCCCCGGCCAGTCCCCTTTCCTCTCCCGCCCGCTCTCGACAATCCAACGAGCGGCGGGGGAGGCGGTGAAGCTCACCTGATGGAGGGACGGCTGGCCAGGGGTGCGGGATGCTTCCAGGTCCCTCGGCGGGGTCAGAGCTCTTCCCCGGTCCCGGCGGTGATTTCGGCAATTCTTCGGCACCTCCCGCAGCTTCAGCGGAGGTAGCCAATCCTGTCGCGGCCCTCAGTCGAGCCCCTCTGAGCGCGAGGCCGCCAACCAATGGCAGCGCGGCCTCGCCGATGACGCTCCGCAAGCTCGGCCAATCACAGCACCAGGACGCTGATGATGCTACGCCGCACGGGCCAATCCCGTCGCGGCGTTGGTGAGGGGGCTCGGCTCCCTCAGCCAATGGGGTCGCAGCGGCTTCGTTCTTCGCCGTGGCAGCTCCTGGACCTCGGAGCAAGTCGCGGTGGGTTTCCTGGCCCCGGGCCGCGGTGGTGATTTGGCGGCAAAGGGTTTTCAAGGGCGCTGGTCTCGATTAGACCCCCCTCTCGACCTTGCCACCACCTGGGAGCAGATTTCACGAGGGGAGGCTCCACAAGCCTCCAACCCTCACGGTTAATGTGCCGATGAGCACACCGATCCCTTCCTCACGCTCCGCAGTTCAGCACCACGCGTCTCGGGTCCCAACAGCACGATTTTCCAGCCGTTTTCTGGGATAGCTTTAGGAACCTTTTAGTCCTGGGTTCCCAACAGGAGGCCAGCTCTTCTCAGGCCCTTGGAGATTCAGTTGCAGACACAGCACACAGCAGAGTCTTGGCAGTTTCAAGTAGGCAGGGTCACAGCACACAGCAAAGCCCCTTTTCTTCTCCTCAGCTTCCAGGTAGACAGTAGAACAGGTCAGCCCTTAGAGCACACAGCAAGGCAGTCTTCCTTTAGTTCCCTAGCTGTCCTCCTTCCAGCAGAGGTTCCTTCTTGGTTGCAGAATTTCAGAATCTAATCTTCTGTAGACAGGGGTCCTTCCCTTATACCCCTCAATGTCTTTGAAGTCTTTGTGCATGGAGGCCCTTGGTCCAGTCTAAACCAGTTCTGGGGGTTGCGGAGCACTGAGGTGTCTCTGGTTTTCTTCTTCCTCTCAGCTTCAGGGCCAGGGGTGTCAGTTGACCACCAGGAGAGAGCTAACGTGGGGGAGGTAGGCAGGCGCAGCTCAGCACTTATCAGGCATTCCTTCCTCCCTCCTCCCAGGCAGGCAGATGTGCCCTTTCATCCCCGGGATGGCTCCGACCCTCTCCTCTGGGGCTCTGCAGCCCCTCCCTGTCACATCCAGACCAGGCAGGCATTCCACAAACCCAGGCACACAGAAAGGTTTAGACAAGAGAACAGCCACTTTCTAAAAGTGCTATTCTCCAACACAGGATTTAAAAACACCCTTCACTAAAGGATGTGTCATTAAATTCTGAGTCCAGGGATATCTTTCACTTATGTCCCATCTTGTTCCTAGGGGAAGATAGGCTGGTATCACATGGGCCCAGCCTCCTTCATGTTACTCTATGGAGCAAGATAGCCTTACAGCAGTGAGCACATAAAATGGCTGCAGCCCACTACCAGAGCATAGTACCTGCACTAGCACATGCTCTACCTTATCCATACACTGCACCCTGCCCAGGGGGGGTACCTTGAGCCTTCCATAGGGGTGACTGATGTGCACAGACAGGGAAGGGTTAGGCCTAGCCAGTGGGGACACTGGCCAGGCTGACATGGCAGTCACTGACTGCACACAGGCCCTGCGCTGGCAGGCCTGAGTCGCCATTTTAAAGCTACCCATGTGGGTGGCGCAATCTGCGCTGCAGGCCCACTAGTAGCATTTGTCATCACCAGCCCTGGCACACACAGTGCCCTCTACTAGGGACTTCGTGGTGATACAAATATGCCAATTAGGTATACTCAATCAATATCACAATTTACAGAAGGAGCACTTACACTCTGACACTGATCAGCAGTGGCAGAGTGTCCAAAGCATCTAAATCAGCAAAAACGAAATCCAGCACAGCATCAAAACACATGAGTCAGAGGCAAAATATGGGGGAAGAATCACGCCAAAAGGTGTCAGGTCTAACAGTCGTGTTACACGACCTTACCCGGACCGCATGGACGGTTTCTCGTCTTCCGCTTCCAGCGCCCGATCGTCCTCTATTCTCCGTAATTGCTGTGGCACTCCTGATGGTTCCCAGTCAGGACCGTAGATCACTCGAGAGAGGTCTGCTCAGAACCGGTGAAGTTCGGATGATCGGCTGCCAGACGAGGGTCTATCGGGCAGGAGCTCTTCCCGATCGTTGCAGTTGTTCACACTGTCGTCGGGACCTCTCCCACTGGATCCACGTGTCGCTGATGGGCCCCACGTTTGGGACGCCAATTGTAAAAAGGTAGGGCCGATGTCGACCAAGAACCTTCAGTGTTTGCCCGGCGTTAGCCGCCTCTCATACCATTCGAGATTACCAAACAAAGAGGCAGGCGCTGGAGACAGGAAGGCAAGAAACAGGAGTTTTTATTCCGACGGAGCAGAACACGTCAACAGGGTATCTTCTCGAGGTGCTCTAACCGCATCTCTGAGGCCTGGCCTCTTATACACAGGATTATGGCTTTATTACATACACTACATCCGTAATGTTTCTTTAAAGGAAAAAAAAAGACATCCTCGGAATTCCCGGTCCAGGCCCGTTCCCACACACATCTACAGTAGAGTTCCCACCCCGATCTCAGCATGTGGTGGTTATCGCGCAGCTGGACATTCCGCTGGGAACGGGGATGTGTGTGATCAGTCGGATCTTCGGGGTGCGAAAGCGTTGATTAATCCCCGCTCCTTTGATGGGGTGAGTTCCTACTGTAGGGGGCAATAAACTACATCTGCGGGGCCTGGCGGTGGCCTGGGAACAGCTTGTACAATCGGGCAGGGAGGAAGAGAATATCAAAGGCTTGTTCCTGTGAAGGGATGAAAAGGTTATATGGTTTCGGCTCAGGATATTGGGCTGAGGCAGGATCGCGCTTATGGTTCGTTTATGGTTCAAGGAGGAGAGATCGGGGGTTGCCGGAGCGCGGGGGGATGCTTGGGGAAACAAGAGAGTGAGGGGGGAGAGACGCGCTGGCTATCGGGAGTGGGCAGAGAGGCCATGGCAATCAAAATGGCTGCTGCTTACGCGCACGTATGGATCTGAAAAGGACAAGATGGTGCCGATAATGTTTACGCCACAATCCAGATTTTAACAGCCCTGTCAACAAAGATGCTGGTCGCTCATATGCCTACACCAAATAAATACTTTTTGAATTGATGAAGGGTGAATTGAAGCCCTCAGGGGTGTGGCCACGAGTTACAAACCATAAACCACCCTGCCCTGTGGTTTCGAGCCGTGGGCACATGTCACCGACGCAATACTTCACTGAGGAATAAGGAACAAGCAACAAAGATTACAGTTGGGTGACATTTTATTGCACAAAACACATGTATTTCGATAAAACGCATTTCTAGTGAATATTCTTTAAGACAATCTGGCTTCACTCTGCCAGGAGTATATGCTAAATAGAACTTGCTTCTAAAGTGCCAGAGACTCAAGACATGGAGTACAATTTTTTATGAAAACATAGTGCCTAGAATCAAGCCTTTCTGATGAGAACTATAGGCCAGCTGGAGTGAGGAGCCATTAAAATTCACATTTAAATCAGCTAGAGTCTCAGAAAAGACACAGAATATATTCTATGAAAATGTAAAGAACTTGAAACCAGCCATCATGAAGAGAATAATTCCTGCAGATTGAATAGTTTAATGTGAGGGGCCAGCATTATTACGGCAGCACAATTTAAATTACTTAGGGGATGAAACCTAGTCTTGACTGCAAAGCTCTTAATGTACTTGTCAAGTGTGGGTGGAACAACGTTATTGCTTTGCAATTGCAATAATGTTTTTTAGAATAAAGGCAGAGCAGAGGAGAGAGAAAAATACAATTTTAAAGTGTCAGAAAGAATTAGAGCTTCAGCCAAAGGTGCATAGATAGGCTGAAGGAAACGACACAGGCGCCAGTGACCCAACGGGTCACTGCCACGAGGTCGTCTGTTGGATGGTCTGAGGAACAGATTTTTATACTTTTTTCACTGATGAACTATTGATATGAGGATGACGACATTATCAGGTGTCTGTACAGGACATGACACATTTTGGTCTTGTCTGGAACATTTTTAAGAACACAGAAGTTTCACCCACGCTATGTTTCTCAAAAGGTCACAGGAAGTTTGACCGTGAATCATAATGAAATTGCACACCGATTGACCAGGATTTGCGTCACTTCAGGGAAATTTTTATAAAAAAAAGGAGAAACATTTAGAAAGATATTGGTCGCATGTCTTAGTTACATTATGGCTAGCAACAGATACACTAATATGATAGATGACAGACGGCAAGTGGATCATCAGGTATTGCGTGATGTCTCTCTTAGCTTAGGAAGATCCCTGTTCTTGTGGTATTGCTATTCTTGCAGCATCTTCGTGTGTGTAAGAGACGACGTGCAGATCGAGGGAGTGGGGGCCAGGGGGAACTGGGCCTCACTGAGACGATTTGTATGAGAGAGACACTTTGGGGCCTATTCATAGAAAAAGAGCAGCTGGGACAAAATGGGTCAATTTAACAGATTCCTTTTTATGCTGGCTGGTGGGGGGTCTCATGTTTCAAGGGTGGGCAGAATTGGCCTGGGGTAAAAATTAGACCCTGCATCAGAATCTCCTAAATGTTTACTGTGTAAAATACTGTGCCAAATAAGCATATTTTCACACGGGGTGGTACGTCCATTGGGGCGTTGCCCCTCCCGCCCATGCCAGCAACTCCCTCGGCGTCTCTGAACTTAAGTAAACTCAGTTTACTTAAGTTCAGAGATGCCGAGGGAGAACTGACAATCATGTCAGGCAGCATGACGGCGGACCGCCCACCCCCTTCACAGTCTGAAGGGGGTGGGCGGTCCAGCGTTATGTTAACTGACATGCATTGTCAGACCAGGGGCAGCAGGCAGCAGCACAAGTGCGCATGACTGGTGAAGGTCGGCGAATTTTTCCGCCATGCCCACTAGTGTCTGCTCTGGCTGGCGCATGCCCGTTAGGAGAGCGAGGGTTGAGCAAAGGCTCAAACGTCGGTCTCCTAATGGGCAGGCGGGCGGATAGTAACCCTGCTAAGCCAATCCTGGCTCTCCTGGAGCAGCACCAGTATTGGCTGAGAGGGGTTGTGTCGCGGCTGTTCCTGTTCAGACTGAAGACAGAGCGCCAACGTGGGACCCTGGCCAGCCTCACCGAATGGTCCCTCCCCATCGCCCCGAAGGAAAGCCTATGCTCAGTCGATCTTCGCTCAGTGGTTCTTTCTCATCTTTATATGTGAGTGTCACTTTCATTGATTTAGTGGTTGTACATATCGTTGTTCAGCATAAGTTGTCTGAGTTGCCTTTAGCCTCTTCATGCTACTTGCTTCCACGCGCTTAGAGATGTCTGGGCCAATAAAGAAAACATCCTTATTTTGGCTAGAAATATGTTTAAAGCACACATTCGTGAGACATGGTTACAATAAATACATGTCTTTGAAGATTTTCTATGCAGACTGCCAAGAAAATGTCTCAGCATGCTTTGTTTCAATTGTGACTGACTTTCTTCCATGGTCTGTCACCTCAAGATACTGGTAAGGTACAGGCAACCTTTAGGTCCTCCCTAAACGTATTCCATTTTGGGAAACAGCAAGGAGTTTAGAGGGTGTCCGTGTTCCCTTAATGGGTGCACAATGGACACATGTCTCCCCTTCCATTCCGCTGCACGGCTCTGTGTGTACTCAGTCACAGAGGCTGGGTTTCATGATGGCTCTGAATGCCCAAATCCACCCCCCTCATGCAGTTACACCTGGGGCGGGGAGACTCAATCCTGGTTGGAACCACCTAATTATGAGTTTTTCAATACAAAATATTTTATTAAAATGTTATGGGAAAGTGGGTGGTTTCCTGCTTTTGTTTAAAGTCAAGTCAAGATATTATTATCAGCATGGTCTTGGTTGCCAAGCACTTTTCTGATGCCTATCGACTCTCAGATGCCAGCTGTTTCAGAAGCGGTGGCTGTGGTGTAGTGTAGTTCCTATATTCCCAATAGGCTCTGCGCATTGGAATAATATATCCTATAGATTAGACGTACGACTGAGGTCAACTAGGGCTCTACCGAATATACTAAACTTAATTGTGTGTGTGCCAGCAAACTCAGAGGTCACTAGAAACTATCTCGAATACACAAGAAGGGATTAGTTTCTGACAACCGCATAAACATGACAACTTTTTTTCCCAAGAATAAGAATATATCTCTCAGAGTAGCAGTAACATTAGATAAGTATTTCACTCAGTCAATCATGCATGCTTCGTTTCAACAGAGTTACGGAGAATTAGCGAGACCGGCATTTTCACTAAAAGGGTTTATTGAACAGTCTTCTTTCTCATGCATGAGAAGTGAACTGCTACAATTGTTATGCAGACTGCAAAGTATAATGCGTAGCGAGAATAGTATTATAAAATAATACTGTAAGAGCATTGTATGGTTTCTAAGCCATATAAAAATGCATACATAAATAACATTGACTAAAATACTCAACTGGTGCTTCTAAAATACGCCTACCCCAATGTACCTAACCTAAGTCTAGTACGAGGGAAGAAGTAAGCATTGTATAGCATAGGTTTCGTTTTTGCCAAGAATCTACCAAAGGTTTCTCTAGGTTCTAATCAGCTCCATACCTTGGTTAGAATGAAGGAGTTCTGGTATCTCTGTGTCTGGACTCGATTTCCCAACACGCCGCAAGGTGAGCCGGAAACACTAGAGCTGGATTCTCAGCAGGAGAAGGGCAGCTTCCTGATCAGTGCGTCAGCTGGAGAGTCGGCTTCCTTCTGCACTTGTTGTAGTGAGCTGTGTCGGGCAAGTAGGTCTTCCAACTGCTCCGAACCACCGTATCTTGCTAGAGCAAGTGAAGGTATATTTATACCTTGAAGGTGTTAAGGAATGCCATAGTTTGACGTAAAGTTGGTCATATGAACGTCAGGAAAGAACCCCCTAGGGAATA
The DNA here is from genome assembly GCF_964261635.1 of Lissotriton helveticus. Classification (NCBI taxonomy): domain Eukaryota; kingdom Metazoa; phylum Chordata; class Amphibia; order Caudata; family Salamandridae; genus Lissotriton; species Lissotriton helveticus. The sequence goes on from NC_136060.1 coordinate 406,789,026, forward strand.
GTTGTTCTTTGTAAAGTAACTAAGTTCTTGGACAAATCTATATTCAAGCAAGGGGAAGTCCCTGACTGCTTAAGCTTGTTTTCCAAGAAATCGTTGTGACGTTTGGTACTGGTGGAAGTAGCCATGCCTGCATTTGGGTAGCATTGGCTAAATAAGGGTTTGATTTCTATGCCTATATAAGGGCAATGTAAATTGTACCTATATAAGGGCATGAATCGGGAAAATTCACGCCACACAACAGAGGGTTCAGTAGTATGGCAGTGTGCAGGAGTAAGGCTGTGTACAGGAGTAAGGTTTGCCGGATGTACACAATACTCATCCCAGACATTAAGGGCTCCATGATCAGGAACGGCAAAGGCCAGGCAGCGCTTTGTCATTAAGAAACGTAGAGAGGGGACAGATCAATACATTTAGACCATAGTGTTTTTAGTTTTGTGTGCCATGTGGGGATCAAAGATTACAACATTGTATGTTACTCCTAAGCATGGAATTTATAAAATGATCTTAACTTTTATATTTGTATGTTATGTTATGTTATGTTAATAACTCTTCTATAGCGCACAGATGCCCCAGCAAAGGTGCGTCCTGGCGCTTCTGGAAGGGAATCCAGACACAACACGACAAAAAGATGGAAAAGGCAAACAAAACAGAATCCTAAGAGGAATGGGGGAACAGATGCGTTTTGATGGCTCTCCTGAATTTCAGCAGCTCCTCAATTTCGCGAATGTGGGGCGGTAGAGAATTCCACAACTTCGCGGCCAGGATTTGGAAGGAACGTCCTCCCGCTCTGCACAATCTAAATCGCGGAACCACAGCCAGATTCTGGCCCATGGATCTCAGAGGACGCGAAGGAACATAAGGTTTCAAAAGACTGTCAAGAATCGGAGGGGAGGCCATCCTGAGGATCTTAAACGACAGGCACAATGTCTTAAAGTGAATCCTTTGTGCCACCGGCAGCCAATGCAGAGAGCGAATGGTACTCTCAGCAGAGCAGAACCTTGGTAGCCCCACCAAGGCTCTGGCTGCAGCGTTCTGGATACGTTGCATCCGCGCAATTTCGGCCTGGTTGGCATCCAACCATAGTGAGCTGGCATAATCAAGCCGTGATAGTATAGATGCTTGAATAACCAGCTGCCTGGTTGGGGCATCAAAGAACCTAAGGATAGGTCTCAGCCCTCGTAATATGCCGAAACAGGTGGCCGCTACTTTTTTCGTATGGCCGCAGAAGCTAAGGGCAGGGTCAAGCCAAACCCCCAGGTTCTTTACCTCTGTCACAGGGGTAGGAGTTGCACCCAGCTCAGGGGGCCACCACTTATCATCCCAAAGATCCGCTTGCTTACCCACTATCATGACCTCTGTTTTTTTGGCATTAAGCTGGAGACAGTTGGTATTCATCCAGCTGGCTACTGCCAAGAGTCCTTCCCGAAATCTGGGGGCATCGCGGTCGGAGTCCCCACTCAAGGTGACCGCCAGCTGCGTGTCGTCAGCGTAAGAGGCCATAGTCAGGCCCCAATGCTTGACGACATCAGCCAGCGGCCTCACATAAAGATTGAATAATGTGGGGCTCAGTGCCGAACCCTGGGGCACACCCAGATCAAGGGGATAGAGTTTGGACTCAAACGGTGGAGTGGCAACCTTAAAGGTCCGATCAGATAGGTAGGAGCGGAACCAATTGAGAGCAGTGCCCTCAACCCCTGCCTCTCGTAGACGTTAAAGTAGAATTCTGTGCGAAACAGTGTCAAACGCGGCACTTAGATCGAGAAGTATCAGTGCCGCCGTCTGACCGGAGTCGAGCACAGAACGAAGATGTTCCGTCATGGAGAGCAGGGCAGTTTCCGTGCTGTGGCCCGCACGGAACCCATTCTGGGAAGGATCCAGAATACATTCCCTCGCAAGATGTTTAGTCAACACGTCATTCACATGGGCTTCCGCAATTTTCGCGGCCCAAGGAAGGAGAGAAATAGGGCGATAGCTCTCAAGTTTAAGGGGGTCCAGGGTGGCCTTTTTGAGTATGGGTGTCACAACGGCCTGTTTCCACTTTATCGGGACAATGCCCGAAGTAAGAGAAAGATTAATGAGGTGGCATATTGGAGGGAGACAGACAGCAGCAGATTCTTTAAACTGGGCAGGCTTCAGTGGGTCCTCTGGTAAGCCCGATTTAATTTTAGAAGCCAGTTTTTAAAATGCCTCCATCGACAGACTAGGTAAAGAGGATAAAGCCTCACCTATGGTAGGTGTGGAACCAGAGTGCTCATCTCCCAGATTAATGGTGGGAAAGGCGCGATAAATAGCCTGAACCTTTTCCCTAAAAGAAGCAGCCACATTTTCGCAGTGATCCACAGAACAAACTTCTGCTGCAATGACTCTTTTAACCATCAAGTCCTTAAGGACATTGAAAATTAGCTTGGAAGGATTGGGGCTATTTCTAAATTCCTGGGCATAATACGCCGCACAAGCTCTACATACTGCTCTGTGGTATGATTTAATTTTTGAAAGATAGGCAGTTTTTTTCCCAGCCTCATAGGATTTCCACCATTCCCTTTCTGCCTGTTTACAGGCTTTTTTTAACAGAGCCAGGGAACTGTCGTACCATGGGCTGGGTTCTCTGGAACATCATTTAGTCCAGGCGGCAGGAATTAGAGCATCTAAAGCACGAGAAACCCAATCACAATAAGCGTCATACCCAGCTTCCACACTAAGGTGAGAGCCTAATGGGTTGACCTCCAAGAGGTGATGAAAGTCGTCCAGTTTGAGTTTCTTCCAGTGACGTTTCATCACTACTCTATCTTGGGACTTGAACGGATGCTCTTTAAGCACAAGAAAAATTTTCACCAGAGAATGGTCAGTCCAAGCTACAGGACTAGGCCTGGTTACCTTGGCCCCAGTTAAATTAGTAAAGAAAGGGTCAAGAATGTGGCCCCCCAGATGAGTAGGGAAGGTGACCAGTTGATTCAGCTGAAGGGCCTCCAAATCAGCCAGAGTACTGCTGATATTGGGCATATGGGCGCAATCAAAATGAAGATTAAGATCTCCAAGGACGCAAAAGTTAGCGCAGCCCAGTGCCAGGGAGCTGACAAATTCTGGGAGAGCCTTTCGAAAGGCAGTGTCGCAGCCGGGAGGTCGGTAGATTAAGAGACCGGACAGGGTGAACTGATGGCTAATAGAGATTTTAAAGAAAGCACTTTCACACCCCGCTAGGTCTACTACCCTCCATTCACATGGATAGCAGGATTTTACTGCTACGGCAATGCCGCCACCCCTAGATAACCGATTATGTGTAAAGATGGAATAATCGGAGGGGAGTGCAAGATTAATGGCTGCCGCATCAGCTTCTTGGAGCCATGTTTCCGTCATAAAAAATACATCTGGTAGTTCCTCACTAATAAGGTCGTGGAGTTCAGCGTGATGCTTCGGTAGGGATCTAATATTCAGATTCCAAACAGTGATACCTGGTGGGACCAAAGGTCTACTATGGAGGCATTTGGCCGGAAGAAGCTCTCTAAGAGCACGAAAAGGGGTAGGGGCAGTAAGGGACAGTGTCTAACAAGTACAGGTATATGGGCCACAAAGGGGACTAACCGACTCATGGTGGCAGCGAGGGATAAGATAACTGATGCCGAGCAAGTCAGCCCGAGAGTAAACAAACCTCGGCAGCATTCTCAGAAGAGACAGACAGAGTAACGCCACGCCTAACGCCGCCTTAACGCGGACGGACGCAAACGGGCAGGACTCTGGCACGACTCAGGCGCAGGGAAGCCGCACCCGCTGCGCGTCACCACTGCGCGCTGAGTAGTGCGCTTTAAGTAGGCGGATCTCAGGTTGCAGGAGCGCTAGAACGCTCAGAAATGGCGCCCAGCAATGTCCCCTTCGCTCCCAATATGGCGAGCGTGAGATCAGACCCCCGGGACCGGACCCGCTCGAGCAGCGGTGAAATCACCAATTACTGTGCAGGTGAGTGGGCATGAGAGAACACACCTTAAAAACAGGGAAAATAAAATAAAATAATAAATCAGATACAAAACGGGACGTTTTAAAAACAGACACGCATGCACAGCAGTGCTAGCCGAATGTAATGCGAGGTTACCTGTCCAGGCTGACCCCCCGAGTACCGACGCCTTAAGTAGGCGGATCTCAGGTTGCAGGAGCGCTAGAACGTATAATTTACATTCATTGCTTTCCCTTGAATATTGGATCTGTCTCAACTTGGAGGTTTAGTTGTGATATTTTGATTGTGAAAGGAAATGAGTAGAAGTGCTGCTTGGTGAATTGTCTGGCCTTTGTGCATGGTTGAAAGGGTTGGCAGTGTGTACCTGCCCTTTTTGTGCCATAAATCACTGGGGCATTTGTCAATGTGTACATGATATTATTCTTGTTTCAGGCACAAACCTTACACCTAAAAGTATTTTGGTTTCTTTTTGCGTGCCTAGGATGTCAGCAGAACAAGTGATAGAGTTTTGCCAGTCATCGTCTTTGTTAGGACAGATTCACAATTGCTTAATTAACCTTCCTGCTTTCTCAAATTTGCTTGAAAATGCACCATTTTCCCACTCTTTTTTTCTAAATTTTCTTGGGGGAGAACCCCCAAAACCCCCGTAGGTGGTTCGGGCTCGCTCCCTATGCTCGCTCACTATAGTACTTTACAACAATTGGTTTATGCCTCACCCCTTTGAAATGTCACCAGCCGCTACTGGGTTTCATTGACCAGGTCATGTGTTACGTGCTGTCAGTTGACTGAATATGAAGGTCGTGACTTTTGTATACCAATGGACCACACACTATTATTGAGATAACCCAAACGGCTGGGTGAAAAGTTGCAAGCTCTCTAAAACTTTCCTGCTTAAATAATTACTTATCATGGGTAAAATTTGAATCAAGCTAGAGTGATCAACGTAATTTTGGTAATTTTGCATTCTTCTTTTGACGCGATATTACTGAAAATGACACCCATTTGCACAATAAGGATTATTTTGGCACAAAAATCCTTTTGCAGGAATAAAGGAACAACACACTTAGTGAGGGCAAATGACGGCTGGCTGCTTCTGTTCATGTTCTGTTGCATTTAGCGATGTTGTCTTAGTGCAAAATGCACCCTTGCGTCCAAAATGAAGTGTAGGATATATTTTGCGCTAAGGAAATATCGCTAAAGGCTGGTTTATCCTTCTTGCGTAATCGTGTGTAATTTTCTAGTAACTTTGCATTATTTGGCTACAGCAAATTACGCAAGTTACGCCTACCCCTAGTCATTACAAAAAACTGTGAAAAATACATTTCTGCTCACAGCGGAATGGAGATTGAGTTTCCTAGTTCTGGCCTATCTCTTTTCTGTAATTTCAACAGAAGCGCTGATAAACCGAATCTCGGACAGGATGGCAGTGAATATTCCAAGCAATTATTCTTTTAATTAGCAAGAACAAAACAATTTTACTCCTCACTGCTCAGGCCCGGTCCGTGTCCTTCACTTTGCCTGCTAACCGCTTTGCAACTAAAGAAAACAGCTACTTTTAGCATGCCTCCCGCTACTCTGAATGCATCTGGTGTTCAACAAACATGATTTGTCATCTGCCTTAGTAATCTATTTCATGTGCACCTGTCATGCGAACTGAATTCAAACACTTTGGCGTCTGTGGCTCAAATGGCTCCTGTGTTTACTTGATTTTGCAGTCGTAGATCTGTTGTGGTCAGAAAGAGGGAGTGGTAAAATATTACCTTTTCATCATTTGCTTTGCAGATCAACGCGTTGTTTGGAAAATTATAAATTGGTCATATTGATGAGATTTATTTTAGGCTTGTAAAATAGCCCCCTCCATTGCTGTTTAAAGTGAAAAGTTTTCTCCAAAAGTAAACTTCAGTCATGCCAAGGTTACATGGTTTCTGCTGGATTAGGGGGAAAAGTCATTGGCACTTGAAGTGCACGGCCATTATAAGCCTTAATTGTGTTCTCGCAGGCGCCCTCCTGCCTGCAGTTGACTGTATACCGCATTATACAAGTCAGCTGACCCAGCCACCAGGAAAATAGTTTGTTTTGCCTCCCCCTCTTTACCTCTGCCTGCGCGCTTTGTAGTAATGACAATCTTTAGCTTTACTTGTGTTCAACGCCGTACAGCTTCCGTGACATAGCACGGCTACGAATTTAACCCCACCTAATGATACACACGTAATTTCTTTTTGTTCTTTTAACTTGTAACGTCACAGTTATATGTCACATATTTTCTGGAGTCACGAGGGGCGGAGATTTAAAAGCAGAGTATGCTTCAAAGAAATTGGCAACAAGGACAAATGTGACAGTGAATGTGTTTTAGCTTTAATCATTGATCACAAAGAGGCTGCATTTCAAAATATTGTACAGGCTAAAGACACCTGCTGCCAGGATTCTAGTGTGCCCAGCAATTTTGAGGGTATTATAATGTTTATAAGTATAGACCTAATATGGTTCCTACACCTTATAACCCTTGTTGTACTATGTTGCATTTGATTTACATTTATTTAGAAACTTGTATGATTTATTGTGCCTCTCTGTGTGATGTAAAGCATTCTGATACCTTTAAACGAGACGTAGCGCTATAAAATAATTAGATAAAAAATACATTAGTAGGTGCCATCTAAATCATTATTGTGTAATTACTCATACCCAGATTCTAACCGTTCATGCACATTTTTACATGGAGCATTGACCAAAGTCAAAAACCTGCTTTCAAGTCATAGTTCCTCTAAAGTACCTGTAAAATGATCAGCTGTGTGCCTTTGTTTACCTCCCTTCTACTGGTATCTAGGTATTAGGCTCCAGCTAGCTCCCCAGCCAGGGTGATACTTAAACGAAGGAGGGGCTGATGGACTTTTAAATCAGGTCTTTTTTTGTGCCCGGCTTGAAGTGAGAACAAGAAAGACCCTTGCTGCATGCAGTTTTCTGCACTGAATGGATTGAAGACAATGTGCGGTACTGCTGAATTCTGTGCTGATGTCGAAATAGGACACCAGGACAAATTCGTCATATTTTCATGGGTCGGCCAAATCCAAGATCCGGCTTAAAAATATCTGCCAGAACCGTGATCCGGCACGATCCCTCTACTATCCAGCACTGCGGATCGCATAAAATTAAGAAATAATGGGCAAGGGAAAGGGATGACGTGAATGCTTCAGGGTAATAAACCATAAGGAAATGGTGTATATTCAGACCATGCAAGCGGGTACACAATAGAAACCTACTGGTCCCTATGTTAATTCAGCATCACCCCAGTCATATTATACTATGGGCTCCATGGCAAAGTGTGGGGGAAGCCTCCTTAATAGTCACACATTCGTCAGAAGGAAAGCATCAAAGAATCACTTATCGGTGCCCTGTCCACTGCAGTAATATGGGCTCACATTACGGCAGTGGACTGGTCCCCGACAGGTGATTCTTTGAGGCCTTCGTTCTGACGAATGTGTTACCTCTAGGTATATTTTTTATATTCTCTCTTGCCCACAATAAACCGGACCCAGTGTTTTGTCCTGAGCATAGATTTGTAAGAACTCCCAGGATTAGATTAGCTTCCCTCGGTTGAGTCCGCCAGGGTGCCATTGTTCCTACCCTGGTGCGTCAAATAATGAAACATGCCTTGATAAGTTGAGACGACCTCTCAAAAATCTTTTGATGACCCACTGCTTGGAGAAATAAAAACAACAACTAATTGATCAATTTTTTGCTTCAATACCCTTATATGACCCTTTTTTGTGTTGAGAAGTTTTTGAAGGATACACTTGAGGTTGAACTTTCTTTACTCTCTCCATAGAGATCTTCTTGGTTTAAATCCAGTCGGTAGTTTTTGAGCTATTGGCATTTAAAAGAGTTGCAAAACAGAAATGTTTAACAATTTTGTATATCTCAAACATCCCCAAAATCTTATTAGCCAAGCTTTTTCTCCTTTCCTCCATTTTGGATCTGTGCTACCAGAGTTGGTACAGCAGATCGGAAAGGTCTGATTGTCTGCTGCAAGAAAAACAACTCTCTTGCTGCTGTCATAATAGGATGTGGGGCACATACACTCAGGTTAAAAAAATAACTAGGTCATATAACTGGGCAAGGTAGAAACACTCTAAATCTCAAGCCAGCTCTTTAAAAAAAAAATGTAATTCAAACCATAGAAGATGTTGCAGAATTTGCAATTCTCTTACGACTCGTGAATCCTTGACAGCTAAAATGACCGCAGTAACAAGACAAAGCCTGGCTGCCATTTAGGTTTTGGGGATTCACGAGTCTCAAGTGAATTGCATATCCCTGGGCAAGCTTCAAAGCCTCAGATTCCTGAATCCATATGAAAAAAAGGCAGCTTGACAAGGCTCCGTGGGCCAACCCATAAGCTCAGTGAGGGTTGCCCAAATGCTGTGGGTGAACTGAAGGGCCAGGCTCCCAGCCAGGCCTGTGCACAGCTTATGTGGCACATAGTTAAATAGAGGAAGGAATAGAGAAATGTACAGTATTTACAATCTATTTAGAAAGACGTGTCTAGCCATCTCAGTGGCTAAAGTTAAATCAAGATGCACATTATTGTAGAGATACAGTAAACCAATTACTGTTATCTGTCTGTGAGTACAAGAACAAAGAGGTGCACAATAAGGAACAGTCCACATTTCAACCCCAACGATCACATGTATGTGGATGACACCCAACTGTACATGAAAATATCCTCCCCCGAAGATATCAAATCACTTAATGGAACCCAGCTCATAACCCTAAACTTGCTAACCTCCAGCCATCTCAAACTAAACGCCCTTAAAACAGAATTCCAGCTCATCTCGCCCACTAGGCAAGCCCCCACTTTTGCAAAATATCTATGTAACCTCACCGTTCTCAACTGCACACCTCACAGCATTGATTCCATGAAATCACTGGGAATTATGCCAGTTAAGAACCTAAACATGCAAGATCACATCAGAGCCTCCACCAAAGGAGCGAACTTACAACTGAGCAGTAATTAGAAAACTCAAACCCTACCTTCCACAAGAAGACTTCAAATCAGCGGTGCAAGCACTAGTCATCTCTAGACTAGAATACGGCAGTGCTACTCTATGCGGTCTGCCGAAACTCAGTTTAGCCCCCATCAGTGCATCTCTAAATGCTGCGTCTAGAATCATCACTGGTTGAAAGAAATCAAACCACATCTCTCTGGACCTGAAATCGCTCAATTGGCTTCCTTTGAGGCAAGGATCCAGCTAAAAATTGCATGTATGACCCATAGAGCTCTACACTTCAATACCCCGCTCTACCTGACAAATAAGCTGGAACTCTCTGGTGGCACCAAGCCTTCAAGGAACACAAGCACTCTGCTGCTTAATCCAAAGAAATTTAAAAAGTTTAATACCTACAAGCGTACATTCTATGGCATTGCCTGAGAAGATGGAACTCCCTACCCGTGGAACAAGTCTGATTCCCTCAACATTTGACTTCAAAAGGGAAGTTAAAACTCTACTAATGAACACTGCGCTGAGCTAGATGCTTTTTCTTCTCCTGCCTTGATCTTGTTTAGCTGTTTTACCTACTAGATGTTATGTGTTGCACTCTATTGCCACCCGCCATAATGTCATTGCTGTTCCTGACGTATATTGTCGTACCAGTTTACTTTTCTCCCTCAGCTATCTTCCTACGTCTTCCGCAACTCGTATGTAAAGTGCTCTGATACCCGCTTATCAGTAAATAAAGATATGTGGAGGAACATTGGGTCCTTAAAGGACGGTAGGAGCCACCTTATTTCCATGGCAAGTATGTCAGTGGAATATATCACATAGATGGGCCCATGGGGTCCAGTGGCAGTGAACCGAGTTGTCTCAAGAGTGCTGAAGATTTCTAAACTGTGTAGGCATGTTGGTCAAACAATAAATGAATGATCCAAGGGGCATTAGCAAGGGATGTGTTCCCGTTTTGAAAGTGTCCGTATGCAGCGGTAAGTGAGTAAATCAGGAAGAATCTCTAAGCATCGTGGAGGAATCTAGTAATTGTTTTACTGTATCTCTACAATACTGTGTATCTTAATTTAACTTTAGCCAGTATGATGGCTAGAGAGGTGTTTGTAAATAGATTGTAAATACTGTACATTTCTCTATTCCTTTCCTTTGAAACCCTCACATGAGCACAATTCCTAGCACACCACTTTCACTTTCCCTTGGAGCATCTTCTGTGCAAATTGTATTGATTGCTTGCATTATGCAAAATGATCATATGAATATATTTAAATTTGAGATTTAAGTGAATAATGCGGTTATTTTGAGTGATGTGATTAGAATGAATATTTTTCTTCCACTGTGACCACCTATTTTGTACTGTGTTTAATGCTTAAATTATATGCTTAAATTTTACTTTTGGTAATCAATCAATCAATCAAAACATCTTTATTTCGGCATATCAGCCATAATAGAACAGAAAAATTAAACATGCAGTACAAATACAATAAACTGCTATGTACTTACATATAAAATACAAAATAAAACAGTCTGTTAAAATAATTGATTGCGATACAGTAAAAGTGTTTGGAATTAGTACAAATAAAAAAAGTTGATTGACACTTCACTACCACGACCATCTGTTAAAATTGTATGGATTTAGGCAAGAGCCGAGTTACCCCCTTGGCAATAAAACAACTTTATCCATAAAAGTGTGCTTCAAAATGCGAGATGAAAAAACATACATACAAAGTAGTTCTAGTACATATAAATAAGGTGCACTAAAACATTTCTTATGAACCAATCAATCATTTGTAAAGCGCACTACATACCCGCGAGGGTCTCAAGGCGCTGGGGAGGGGCAGGTGCTACTGATCGAACAGCCAGGTCTTAAGTATCCTCCTGAAGGTCAGCAGGTCTTGGGTCTGTCGTAGGCTCAGTGGGAGGGTGTTCCAGGTCTTGGCGGCGAGGTGGGAGAAGGATCCTCCACCGGTGGTTGTTCTTCGGATGCGCAGGACGGTGGCGAGTGAGAGGTCGGCGGCGCGTAGCTTGTGGTTGGGGATGTAGAAGGAGAGCCATCTGTTGAGGTAGGCTGGGCTGGTCTTGTGGAGTGCCTTGTGTGCGTGGGTGAGGAGCTGGAAGGATATCCTCTTGTTGAAGGGGAGCCAGTGCAGGTTTCTCAGGTGGTCCGTGGCGTGGTACGTCGAGCACAGGTCGTGCCGAGGCGTTTGGATGTGTTGAAGTGGTTTGATGAGCTTGGTCGGGGCTCCCACATAGAGGGAGTTTCCGTAGTCGAGTCTGCTGCTGACGAGGGCCTGGGTGACTGTCTTTCTTGTATCTGTCGGGATCCATCTGTAGATCTTGCGGAGCATGCGGAGTGTGTTGAAGCAGGAGGAGGAGACAGCGTCGACTTGCTTGGTCATTGAGAGCGTTGAGTCGAGGATGATTCCCAGGTTGCGTGCCTGGTCGGTGGATGTTGTTAATTTGGATTTACTGATGAAAATTGTGTTATTAATAAAGTGGCCTAGTGTTTTATAATGCCTTCAGTTAGAACGCACTATTTAGAAAAGTTGGTGCAAAAATAAGTAGAAATTTTGTACGATCTTGAGATTTGCATAATAATACCAGAGATTCTACAGTTTATGAAAAGTGAAAATGAATTTTGTAGTATGAATTTAGGAAATTATATATTTATATGAAGATTGAGAACATTTGTGGCAGTTGGGTATTTCTAATGTTAGCTTGTTCCATGTAATGTCTGGTTTCTTATTTCATAAAGTTTCAAAGTCCCAGTCATGTAGTATCGCACCACCATCGAAAGAACTGTATTATGCTCAGATTTACATAATATCACCTAGGACACTTGAAACAGTAATATGGTTTCCCATGTAAGTCATGAGAAATGAAAGATTCGAAAGTCCACATAGGCATAACATCAGTGAAAAAGAAATACCAAGTATCAGTCTAAAGTAACAGCTGAACTCCTGTTTCCACGGGAATAATTCACTGTGAACACTGAAGAAACATTTAGGAATGTCAAAAGTTACACACATGCTGAACAAATAAAGCAAAATTTCACGAACTGTACAAGAAGTATTGTAATAAGTCAGGGGAAGGTGAGCATTAGAGAAAAAGCATTTTCAAAAAAGCCTTTAAATTGGCATTACACATTTTAAATGAAATAAACTCTAAATCAATATTAAATATAGTGTAATAAAATCGATTCAAATAGGAAATATGTAGGACTTACATGATGGTGCAAGATCATTGGTTTTTGTTTCTTGACAACACTCCACGCCATTCAGATTTTTCCTACTCTGAGACCCGACCGCTATGCTGATCGATTTTTGATGATTAATAAGTACTATCCTCTAACTTTTGGACTGCTTTGCTGATGCTACAGTCTGTAGCTGAGGGACTGAAACCTTTTTTGCCTAACCATTTCAATTGCATTTTCCTTTATTTTCTCTATGATAATTGACACTTCCTTAATAGACAAATCTAAACCAGTTTCCCTTCTTCGTAGGATTTGAGCTGCTAGACAAACAAACTAGCCATCTGCCTTTAGTGGTAGTGTGACTCTCTACCTCTGTAAACTGATTTTTACAATAACCATCCAATCAAAGCTTGCCTAAATGTTTGCTGCATTAATGCAAGCTGTGATTCTTAACTGAAATTCTCAATAGATTGCTTATTGCTATGGATTTTGAATCTTTAATACAATAACCATGTTAATCCAATACCTGCCTGAGTCTATTATTGAGTCTTGCTGGTTCTTCCATTTAAACTGTGCTATTTTACTGATGACTTAAATGCATTGTAGGCAGAATCAGCGAGCTCTGTCAGAACATCATGTATTACTTCTTTTCTTCTGTGTTGCTGTTGCAGAGCTGTTAGTTTTCATAATTCTAGTCAGACTTCTTCAGGAGGTTGGATCTTCCCGTTGCTTTAATTTATTTCTGCAGCATGGTCTTGAGAGTGGTGCACCTAAATCTGATCTCAGATTTGTGAGTTAGCTGTCAAATAGTGGTCCTCATTGGATAGCTAACATAGTGTTTTGGCCACCCTAATTTCCAACCCTCCTATCAGCGGAGAAAGATCCATCAGAGGATCATTGCCTCTGTGGTAAATGGACACGCCGCAGATTGCCTAATTGTAAAGGGCTCAGTATGGTTAGAGTAGTAAGGAGATACCGCGCTTGTGCTGCAACACAGGCAACCCCTATCGGTGGTACATGTAGCACCAAGCCAGCTAGCAGTAAAAGAGTGCAGCGGCAGAGTCCCGAGCCTAAACTGGATATATAGCTGCCTTGCCAGTGCAGGTTGTATTTTGTCAAGAAACTGCTCTGCTTTATAGTTGTCCTTCAACTGAAGGTAGGAGATGATCAGGTAACCCGGCTAGTTTGTATATAGTAAAGTGCTCTCTCTGTGCTATGCATAATTTTTCTTTACTACATTAGGTCATTTATGTACAAGGTAAAGAGGGTCAAGGCAAGGTCACAACCTTGTTTCACATCCTTAAGGGCAGGAAATAGCTCTGTCACCTCGCCCAACCTACCCCATCTGACCTCAATAGATAATTAGGAATCCCCATGTTAGCTAACACTCGCCACAACGTGTTCCTGGGCACCAAGTCAAAGGCGGAACGTAGGTCTATTAGACTAGTACAATATATCCGATTTTAACTTAGAAGCATTTTCGGCTTATCATCCGAAATTGAAGGACATTTTTTCCATATATTTTAATCTATCTGTGATATCCAACTACGTTTGGAATACAAGGCTCTGACGAACTTCGTGTGCTTTAACCAGTATTTCTCCACATCTTGAGCTTCCTATTGCCAAAGACGGGTCACCTGATGAAGGCTCCCAAGCCGAAACGCGCGTAGTGTTCTCTACCGCTTTGCCAGCATCATGTCGTTTTTTATGCTCAATTATGTGTGTGCTATGTAACTTTTAAATATTTGTATGAAAAATTCAAAAAAATATCAATTTATTATGAAATACACTGGAATGTATCTATAAAAATGCACATTTATCCGTCCCAAAAATATATATTTGAATAATAAAATTGAACAAACGCACTTATGTTGTTGGTGACAGTCTGTATGTAGTGGGTGAATAGATGTATTTATCTATTTGGTGTCCTTCTCTAGTTATGTGCCTTCATGGTAAGCCACGTCTCCTGAAAGATGCAGAGATCTTGTGTGTCTATGAATTGGCCCCAGTAAGAGCAGTCTGATTTGGAGCCCATCCATGACAAAATCTCTGAGAGAGGTGAGGGTAGGGTGGGCAGAGGAGCCACAATGAGTTCCTCCCTTAAAGTTGGCCCGAGCTATCTGATACATTGACAGCTAAGGGTAATTATCTATCTGCCTTACGTCAATCTGTAGTGTAGTTCCTATTATCCCAATAGGCTCTGCGCATTGGAATAATATCTTCAATAGTATAGACGTAGGACTGTGGTTAACTAGGTCTTCTACTGACGATATTAGACTTAGTTATGTGTGCCAGCTAGCTCAGAGTTCACTAGAAACTTTCTCGAATAGGCAAGGAGGAGTTTAACCTCCCTGGATAGACAAGAAGGGATTTAGTTTCTGACAACCATAGAACATGACAACTTTGCTCTCCCCTAATCAAGAGTATATCTCTAGAGTCGTGTGAAAACAAAAGACAGCTATTTTACTCAGTCAGTACGTGCATTCTTAGTTTCACCAGTTTGTAGAGAAATAAGAGATGGGCGTGTTTCAATAAAAAGATGTTATTTATTGATCAGTCTCTTTTCTCATACAAGAGAAATGAATCGCTATTATTGCAATACTTATAGTTAAGTAAAGTGTATACAGTAAAAACAGAATTATAAAATAATACTGTAAAAGCATTTATATGGTTTCTTAGCCATATGATACTTAAAATGGATAAAAGATATACATACATATATACATTGACTAATCGCTCTCAACTGGTGCTTCTAACTACGCCTACCCCGGTGTACCTGACCTAAGCCTAATACTTGGGAGGGAGTAAGTAAGTAGCAGTTTAAATTAAGTTAGTTTTGCCAAGGATCTGACTCAAGAATTCTCTGTAAGGGGTCAGTCAGCTCAGTACCTGGGATTTAGAAGGCTGGAGGGTTGATATCTCTGTCACAGGACTCGATATCCCAGTTACCCGCGAGGGCGGCTGGAAACGCCGGAGGCTGGATTTCTCGGCAGGAGAAAAGGCAGCGTCTCTCTCAGCGCGTCAAAAGGGAGGGGCAGCGTCCGTGGGCTTTTCTGCATCAGCTGGGCTCTCCGGCAAGTAGCGCTGCTCCAAGCCCGTCACCACCGTGTCTCTGCTTAGGGCAGCGTTGGTATATTTATACCTGAAAGGTGCCGAGTTTGACGTAAGGATGGACATAAGGACGTCAGTAAAAATGTCATAAGGACTGGTCGTTCTTACATTCTTTGCAGGAGTTCTCGAGCGAAATCAAAACAATAGCTGCGGGGGATTTCCCAGGTCTGCTGGAGGTTCGATTTGTTTTGAGAACTCTGTGTGCTTTCTAGGGGGCTGGAGGGATAGTGCTTGCTTAATGTGACAGCATGCGCTATGACCTAATCTGAAAACGGGCTTCTGTGCCGGTGTATGGATATTAGTGAATTAATAACCGGACAAGGGTCAGAAATAGGGGTATCAATATAGGTACCTAGATAAACACACTACACCCACTCCACGATTTTATGTACATATTTACTAAACTAAGCAATAGTAAACATAACTAACAGTGCATGTGTATACCGAACCACCCTTTTTTTGTATTTGAAAAATGGCGTATGCAAAATGCACGAAATGAGTATAGGTACTGTATGCATTCAAGCAGTATAATCATTCAAAAAGGAGTTGCACATATTATATCAGCATGAATGAGTTGCGAAATTACACATGAAATGGCTCTTGATACAGAAAAAATTGCGAGTCCATCTCATCACATATAAACACAATTAATTGCATATAAACTAGAGGTTGAGGTCATTTAATGTCTCTAGAATTCCTAAGAATAGAAGCTCTGTTCTCTAAGAATAGTTTTACTTTAAGCAGAAGATAAGTGCCAAAAAGGTAAATATTTTGGAAGTGGAATTTTTTTTTCGCTATTCAGGGGAGAAGAGAAAAAATAGTTCACAGTCATTTTGTTGTTAAAAGACTGAAGGCCAAATTCATAGTTCAGGGAACGCCGTGTGAAAGTTTGTTTAAAATTCATTCTCTCTGTTCTGGTGAAAACATCATTTCAGACAGACTCTCGAAAAAACAGTCTACAGCTTCTGGTGAAAGTTCGACTAGGTTGGAAAATGTCGCTACCATGCAGTCATGCGCATGATTGCTTTCAATGATGGTTCGATCAGAACTGCTTACAGAAGGTCGTACCTGGTCGATGCTGCTTTCATCTTGTACTTCACTACCCTTCAATCGTAGTGGTGAAGTCTCCACGAATGCCATCATCAGGATAGGTAGCCGCTGGGGACAGCACAATGCATGAGCCTTTACTGGACCCAACAAAGTATCTGCATCCAATGGTACTTCTGATTGTAGTGTAAGACAGGTGTCCAACACGCATTCTTCGCCGCATAGCATGCACCTTAATACAGGCATAACACAATTCTGCCAGATGGGTCTGAATGAAAGAAACCAGGTCATATTTAGATCCCGTAGCCGGGCTAAGCCAAGGACTTTAGTTATGCGGTCCCGGTAGCGGATAGCTAGGATCGTTTCTTCCATTGTTGCTGGAGTCTTGTCTGTGACAAGGTTTGCCATAACGAAGCAAGAGTAGCAGGAATAAAATGCCTGCTACGAGTCCCAACAGGAGTGGAAGTCCGCCAAAGATGGAATGGACGAAATTTGGAAAAATACCCAGGATCGCTTTGAATGGGGTTAAAGCTCCTGAAAAAACTGTCTTAAATACACTTGCGATACCACTTGTATCAGAAATATTTAAGATTTCGTTCAGCATTTCTGCGAAGTGTAGGGGGCAATTTGTTGATAACATTGAATGAATCTCTGCCGTTGTCCTTGCAACTTGGAGATCATACGTTTCTTTTGATGACGTCAACTGGGTTGGCGTCTGTAGGAGCACAGTCTTCATTCTGCTTAAAGTATCAATTCGAATAGAAGAGATTTTTAAACTGGGCCATAACCTTCCCTCCCTGTCTGGAGCATCATTCGGGAACAATACTCTTTCACAGCACATGACCCTGGAAGTCACGCTTACAAGATAAGGTTTTCCTGGCAACAAGTCACAACATCTGTGATCTACAATTAGAATGTAACTCCCGTTCGAAAGAATGGTTCTATTTGTGTTGCGGGTGTGCCTAACTGGTGACATGAAAGGTTATTTGAAGTCCCTTCACAGGCCCCATGTAAACTAATACCCTGACACAGAAGTATGCCACTTAGTGATTTTTCACAATTATTACCACTAAGAAATACACTCTGTCCGTTATTACTGACACATGTGTGTGTATAGGGCAAGTTCCATGTGGACTTAATGTATCCTTTACCCAACCTTTCATACTGGCCTGCCTGTATATATTTTTGGCAGTATTGAAACTGGAAAGTTGTTATCGGTATATTTATTATCCCATGTATTATCCATTCAATGACAGGTCGTTCTGACGTTGTCAATGGTAATCTCTCAAGTTTTTCAATGCTCAGAATTGTATAGTCAACACCCTTTTGTGCCAAACTGATTTGTTTATCAGTAAGGTTAAAGATATTAAATAGTGACGTTGTGTTGATTAAACGCCAAGGCACATAGCCTGAACGCAGATTTTGTAACGTCCAGCCAAGCTGTACAATAGAACGTAATTGAGACTGACCGTGTTGCAACATCAGTAAGTCTTGTTCTATTATATCGATTGCAGAAGATACAATACTGTCCAGTGAATATATTCTGGAAGACGGAGTCATTAACCCATTGTCCACAACAGAAAGTGATTTTTCCAAATTAACACGGTCAATTTCCCGTATTTTCTCTGCTGTCTCAATTTGAGTTATTTTCCAAGCTTCGTTGTATGCTGCATATATAGAGGCCGCTATGAAACGTTTTTGACGCTGTTTGCGTGGTCCCATGATGAAATCACGCAAGTCAGCACCTTCTTTAAGTAAAGTTAAGTGTTGCTTAATTTCTGACAGTGTGGATGTATGTAGCCATTGAAGGCAGAGTTTTCCCACACTGTAAGTAGTTACAATCCCTGGATGTGGTCTCTGGGAGTATCTTGGGTCTGGCCTGGTCAATGTGAACCCCTGTATTTTGTTCAGGAATCTGTCTTGACAGTTATTTGTGTCTGTGGGCCAGATCAACCATTGTTTCCAATCAGGATGTGTTCTGTTTTGGTTTAAAATATACGGGCTGCATTCGACCTGGTGCCTAGGGCAAAATTGTGGGAAGTGCTGGCAGCTTTGGGGGTCCCAATGACCCTGCTGACCTTGATCATAAGACTCCATGAGGGTACTTACGCTAAAATCCAATGGGGTGGCTATGGAAACGACACTGTCGATTTTCCTGTTGAGCGTGGGGTTCGACAGGGTTGTTCAATGGCACCAACATTGTTTACCCTTTTTATCAATGGCATTGTTTCCCGTATGCAATCTCAGGTTGTGGATGCTCCTTCTCTCGCAGGTGTAAAAATTCCTATTTTAATGTTCGCCGACGACACCTTAATTTTATCGAAATCCCCAAGTGGCCTGCAAAAGGCACTGGTAATTTTTGACAAGTTTTGTAGTGACCACGGCTTGGAGGTAAACGCAGCTAAAACAAAACTCATGGTTTTTAACCCTTATAGAAATTTTAAATCTAAAATATCCATGAGTGGGCGTTACCTTGAAGTAGTAAATTCTTTTACTTACCTGGGGATTCTTATTTCTAATGATAATAGATGGAACCAACATTTAAACATTGCAGTATTAAGACATAAGCAATTGGCTGGTACCATCATTAAGGAGCACAGTAAATCATTGACCAAACCGATTAAACCTCCCTTGATCATATACGAGGCTAAGGCAATAGGGTCAGCATTGTATGGGGCTGAATTGTGGGGGCAAGAAAATCTCCAGGAGTTACAGATATCGGAAAATAACTTCCTTCGGAAACTTACAGGCACCCCACAGAGCAGTCCCCTTTTGCCTCTTAGATATGACCTTGGTAGGAAAGAAATCTCGGCAATGTATAAACTTCGTCCGATATTATATTGGCGTAGAATCTGGACCACCCCTGAGTTGTCACATTATGCAGAAGGGTTTGCTGATGTTATCAAAGCGGACCGATTTAACAAAATCAGATGGTTTAAATCATTAAAATTAGCATTATGTGAACTAGGACTAAATGATCTGTGGTCCGATCCAGCCGGGTCATCTTTCCCATCTAAGCTATTTATAAAAAATCTTTTCTGGGAACGGGTCGAAAACAGGAGTTTGCTTAGTACTAACAATGGGTCTATGACTACTGCTTTCCTTGAAGTCAAGCTGTTTCCTACGTATGAAATGTACTGGGATTTTATAACGAAACCCATGGATAGGAAACTGTTTTTCCAAATGAGGGCTGGTTCTCTACCTCTCCGCAACTTAACATCAAAGTGGAGAGATGGAGGTCCAGCTACTTGCCCAGTATGTGGGGAAGGAAAGGAAACGCTAGGTCATTTCTTGTTCTCCTCTCATGTATATTCCGTTCCCAGACGTGTTTGGTTGGCTCCCATGTGTAGAAATCTGGGTACTAAAAGTAGTATGGTAGCCTTGCGTATTGTAAAATCTACCTCCCTAACCTGGATTATTATAGCGACTGCAAAGTACTTGGGGTGGGCGTGGGTAATTAGGCAGAGATTGCTAGTAAGGTAACTACTCTCTGCTTACTCGAACAGAGACTGCTAGATTATCTATTCTCTGTTCTGTTCTCACGCGAGGTGTCTTCTTGGATGAATAATTTTATGAATTTTAGACTTTTAATAGTGATATTGGACTGTTTTTAAACCTGATTTTACTAAATGAACTTTGCACCTGTGATTGTATGAAGTATGCTGAAATGTATTGTAATTTTCTTTTATTCTCAATGTGCTTATGTTATATTCGATCTTTGTAATTTAATTGCATTTTATTATGTGTTTGTATGTCTGCTTTTATGAGTAATACTCGAATAAAGCACTTTTGAATTGAATTGAATTGGTTTAAAATATAGGATATGTCTATCTCAACATCCGTAGTGCTATTACTGTTAGGTGTTGGTTTTGGAATAGACGGTTTATTTAAGTCTTTAATTTTGGCTAGGCCAAGACAGGATGTCTGTTGAATTGTATCATTCAAAAATATAATTTGTTCTGGGATCATGCAGGCTCTAAATAATGATTCTATACCTTGCACTTGCCAATCTTTTGTGCCCCAGATCGTTTTCGTTTCAATGTTATTGTTCCAGAAATCAAAACCGAATGTATTCATTTTTTCAAAAAATGAGTCCGAATATATCAATTTTGTGTTTGTAAGCATGGTTTTCACTCCTGTCTTATTTAACAATTTGAAATAAAATGATTATGCATTACTAGTGTTGAACCCCGAAAAGTATGAATATTCATCAAAAAATGTCTTTGAACTGCCTTTCGGTGGAGTTGCACAATGTTCCCATTGGTTAAAATTTAAAACATTTCTAGGTTGAGTAGATTTATGCAGATAATGGTTACCATAATGGTTGTAACAAAACATTTGATCGTAATTAGATGAACCTTGCAAATAATCATGTTCTGTAAATTTAGCTGACATTACTAGATCAGACATCATATCATTAATACTTTCAAAGTCCCAATCATCAGCGAATATGCTTGGTTTTACAAAGTCACTTAATGAAACCTTAAATTGATGAGGATACTTCAGGAGCTCAACCGGACCATATATTTCGTAATCAGTTTTGTCCCATGCTACCCCACCGGGTATAGGATTGGCTGTGAAGTTTACTGAAGAAAGTTCTCTTTTCTCGATGTGTGAAGACTTGTGTGGTTTCAGGACCAAGTTGATATTCTGACTTGCTCTGTCCATTGTAGCATATTTTCCCTCAATGAAATGTCCCAAGCATAGTACCATGATGAGCCAAAGTATGAGGATGAATACTCCTAGTGCCACCCAAAGTTCAATCCATGGAGAAATCAGATAGGTTTCTTTTAGTTGATGAAATAGTTCCTTTGCTTTATCTTTAAAAGTTTTTATTGTCGGCTGTTCCTCAGGTTCACTCAGATCTTCATAAAAATCATTGAAGTTGATGAAGTAGCCGGATGCTGTTCTATCAATTGTTTCAATTGCTTCTGGATTCCTTTTTGCTTTAGGTATTTGCTTTGTTTCATTAGCATAGTCTGTGGTTACTTCACTGTAGAATGGAGTTTCTTGATGTAAAGCTTTGATTTGGGTTTCAAGAGGTTTAAGTTCCATCGCTTTGTTGCATAGTCCTTGTTGAATCACTGTAGGTTTATCAGGTGTGATTAGTCTTTCAGTTTGAACCTCTGTGTTTGTAGCAAACTTTGGTGTTCTACTACTTCTTGGGAGTCCACTTGGCCTACTACTTGTTATCGGCCACATGATTGTGGTTTAACCAGGTCGATGGATACAACTCGGTTCTCTTTTTTACCAGCAAGGGGCGGTAGTACTACTGATCTTGTCCCGTTGACAGACAAGACAGGAACTGCTTTTCTGTAAGAAGGCCCAAATTCCTTCTTCACCGCGATCTTCTCTCTGACCAGATCCCCGATTTTTGGAATCCAGACAGGCCTTGCTGGGACAGGTGGTTTCTCCTCAGTGGTTATTGGCTGCTGTTTCAATTTTATGTTGCTCAGGTCTTTTCTCGTTTCGTTTAAGTCCTGTAAAATAGCCAAACGATCTTTGATATCAAAGCATTTTTCTTTAACCACTGAAGTTAGACTATCAAGGTCCTGGATTAACATTCTAGTCCCAAACAATAGTTCGTACGGACTAAGACCTCTCAGAGAATTTCTTGGTAGATTGTTAAGACTACGTTGGACACTTATTAAATGTTTGACCCACCCAGCTCCCGAACCTAATACCTTTGCTGTTATAGATTGCTTTATGTCACGGTTTTTTCTTTCCACAATTCCGTTTCCCTCAGGATGAAAGGGACAAGAGTACCGCAATGCAATGCCCATGCTGGTCATGGCCTCCTTATAAGCTCGAGAGCTAAAAGCAGGACCCTGGTCAGAATGTAGCATGCCAATTGCGTATGTGCCGATAAAGACTCGCAAATCTTTTATAACAGTTCAGACGTCAGCCGAGAGCTGGGGTCTACATTTTAAGTGATGATAGTCTCTATATGTTAATTTGACGCATTATTCATACTGGGTATTTTATGTCGTTAGCCTAATCCTTATTGGGTGAAACGCCATGGCAATACACCGTCTCGGTCACCACTGCGGTCTCTGTTGCAGTTTGGACAGTTTTTTGCAAATATGTGATGTTGCAGGCTCATTCCTGGCCACCAGTATGTTGATTGTAATTCTTCTAGAGAATCCTTAAGTGTAAGGTGTCTAAGACCCTCACCAATATGTGCGTCTGCTATTAACAAGCCTCTCCTGTCCATGTTTGGAATCACTCTATCCCCCACTCCAGGGATTCGAGCAAAAGGAACGGAGTTTGCATCGATTATGTATGTATAATTGAGTGGATACATGAGGGGTAGCGCTGAGCAATCGCCTTTTGATGACGTTTTTACCGCCAGCATTGTTTCCCCGTCAATGTATTTTACTGAGTGCTTTTTTGTAGCTACGGAAGCCGATTTAGTTGTTTCCGCTGTGGCTGTCTCAGCCAATGAATTCCCTGCAACGTGAACGCCATCACGCTGATGACTCAGTGAGTGTATCACGTGAGTCTTTGGTAGTGCTTTCTTTAAAAGAACTATTTGTTCCCAAAGCGATTTTTGCTTTATTGTTGCACCTGTGTCATCTTTGTAACCGTTTAGAATCCATTTCTGTAAATCGTTATTGTACGATTTGACGCAGTAATACGAATCGCACACTATTAGTGTCGGGAATTTGCGATCGGCATTATCTAGTGCCATTTTTAACGCTATTATTTCAGTTTGTTGTTCTGAATTATTTTCCACTGAGTGTGTTTTTGAAAATAGAGGTCTCAATTTACCTCCGCGCCACACGTCTTTTGTAATCTCGCATGTGGCGTTGTATGCTTGCTCTCCCCAAAATGAGGGTTGAGCATGTCCATCTGTATGTATTACACAGGCGTACTGTCGTTTGGGCAGAATGTCGATTGGCAGAGGATATTCTCTTTCATATTCTAGATTTTTTAATTTTGTCATTTCTGGATCAAAATAGTATTTCACTCTGTATCAAGAGAATCTTCCCATTGTATCCATTTTGGAATTAGTGCCATTGTAGGTAAATTACATGGGCTTGTTATTGCCTCAAAGGCTGATTCTGCTGTTCTGACTGTAATCTGTCTGCCGTCAGCTTGGTTTCTTTCTCTTGCTACAGCTGTTTGAACCGCGTGTACAATGTTTTCCTTAATGCTGAATGTTTTTCAGCTTCTGTGTACAAATGTGATTTGTAAGCTATTGGTACCGTTTCTCCCTCATTAGAGGTTAGGTATGTGAATCCGCATCTTCCTGGGATGACCCGAATCACAAGGTTGCGTGTGGTATCGCGTGTTTGCAGTTTTGTTTTAACTAACATGTCTGTTTGTAAAGATCTCAACATTTCTGTGTGTTTTTGAGTCCAATTGATTCTTTTAAAATCTGGTCTTATTAAGTCATAGAGGGATTTAACCCTCTCTGCATAATTTATAATGTAAGTTCTTCCGAAATTCAGGAAACCTAGAATTGATTGCAAGTTTTTCAGTGTTCTAGGTGCTTGGATTACAGCACATTTCTCTAGGAAATTGTCAGCCAGGCTTTTGCCTTCACTTGATAATTCATATCCTAAAAATAGGACAGTCAGATGGGCAATTCTTGACTTTTTGAAGTTGAATTTGTAACCCTCTGCTGCGAACCAAAGTATTATGGTGTTCACTCTTTTCAAGTGAGTATCCAAGTCATTATCTGTTAGATAGATGTCATCGACATAAGATAATGCCTCATCATCATATATTTGTAGTAACTCTGTTACTCTCGCTGAGAATAATCCCGGGCTGTTCTTGAACCCTTGGGGCAAACGACAAAATTTTTTCTGCGAGCCATTTATTGAGAATGCGGTCAAATATCTGCTTTCTGGTGCTATATTTTGACAAAAGAATCCATTAGAGATGTCTAATGTTGTTTTGTATTTTTTGCGTACTATGCTATTCATTAGTGCCGCACTGTGTGAGTTTTGCACTGCAAACGATTTGCAGCATGAGTTAAGGTGTCTGTAGTCCAAAACTAGACGATATGAATCATCTAGTTTGGAGACAGGAAACAAAGGATTGTTCATTTGTGAGGTGCATGTTTCAATCACTCCCTGGTATTCAAGTTGATCTAAGATCTCCCTGACCTGTTTTTTAGCTTCTTGCTTAATTGGGTACTGCCTCTGTGCAGTTGGTTGAGATTTTAACTGGATCTTGTGAGGAGGAGAGTCCTCATCCCATCCCACATGATTTTTATATAGTGCAGGAGCCTGGGCTACTGCCCACTTTCTTGCAAGTGTATATTTTTTATGAATTGGAATATGATTTGAGAAGGCAGGCATAATCATTTCTTCGCCATGAGGGCACTCCCTGACAAACTCTGGTGGCCAGTCTTTTTCAGCTAGAAGGATGTCATAGCCCTTGGAGAGATTATCCCAAAATAGACCCCTTATTTTCCTAGTCTTATCTCCCTCTATAGATAAAGTTATTTCATATATTTTATGAGGTTTGCTAACTCTGGTATCTGCAGTTTCCACCTGAATGTACTCATTCGTGTCCACTGTCTCCAGATGATTCATCAGGATCTTGCGAGCTATGCTCACTTCTGCTGCGCTGTCTAGCATTGTCTGAGCCCACTCTCCTTTTTCAGCTGAGTCCTCAGGATCTTCGGCATGTTTGATTATTTTAATGCTGGCTACCTTCTTCTTTGGAAATTGTAACTTTTTACTTTGATGAGCAGGTTCTTTGTCTTTGGACTTGACGAGCTCTTCCCTGTGTTCTGACCATCCTCTTCTTTCCGATTTCTGCGAGGAAGTCTGAAAAGAGCGAGAGGGACGTGTATCAGTATCTTGATATCTATCAGGTTTCTTCAAATTATCCCTATTTCTAAGGTTGTATTTTTTCTCAGAGGGCTCCCTCTGGGGAGACTTGTGTCCTTGGTCCGGAGATCTTTCTCTCCGCCGAGGAGACCTTCCTCTGGACTGGAATCTTTTTTCTTTGGGAGTGGATTGTTTATTTCCATCCCAGTTCTTTTTTGAAGTGTTTAGATTATTTTTAATAAATACCTTTTCAGGATTTTCTATTAGTTGGGGTTTCACTGGTTTCCCACCCAAACTATCTCTTCCTAGTTCTTCATAGGATTTTTCTATGATTCTGGCAAGTTCAAATGGTTGGTCTGCTATATCTGTTTCCTTCAATCTTTGGCGGATTGCCACATTTGCTGCTTCCCCTTTTTTGTTTGCTAGTAATATTGCCGAGACCTGCTTGAAGTCTTTCAGTAATTTCATACCCAGAGTTAAAGCGGGTTCTGGACCGTATTCATTTTGAATCTGTTTTAGCACCTCTGGTATTACCGCCATGGACGGAACACCATGTGTTTTTGTGTAAATGGAAGCAAAGACTGTACCCCAAGTGTCACAGTCCTCCACATGTGGTGCGATCCCCATTGGAAGGCAGATAGTCAGAATTCTGTGTTTCTCAACAGGGGTGGTATCTGGAAATACCGCCTCTATTTGAGTGATTTTCTGTGCTAACCAGAATGGAATTTGTTCCCTTTTAATGGGTACTTTACCTTGATAGGACTGTATGTTCTGTGGTGTGATTTTATTTGTGTTCCCCTGATGAGGGGTCAGCTGTGGAATTTTAATAGCTGGTTGGACTGTTGAAGTCGGCATTACATATTGGACTAGTTGTCTGTGTATTTTAATCAGTTGTTTTAACTGTGTTAAAAGTTCTGGTATTGACATTTTTTCAATGTCTGGATGTGGTGTGTAGCTGGATAGAACCGGCCACGTTGCTCCTGGTCTACCTAGTGGACCGAGCCTGGTGATGTGATCATTATGTTTTAGGGCGCCTTTAAACCAGAGCAGGTGCTCTTGGTATTTAAGTGGTATTTCCACCTCCTCGAAAGGGGTGTACTCATCCGGAGGTTCCTGTATCTTGTAATAATGGAACTCCTTTGTTACAGCGTTTGCTGCTGGAAAATTTATCCATGAATAGAATACCTCTGTCTGCCGATATTCGTGTGCCTTAATTACGAATATGACTGTACCACCTCTTGGTGTCAGTCCATTTTCTATAGGTTTTAAGGTTATAGTTTTTCCTATGCTGACCGGGATGAGTATTGCATTCGGGTCTTGGTGTACGAGAC
Source organism: Lissotriton helveticus (assembly GCF_964261635.1). NCBI lineage: Eukaryota > Metazoa > Chordata > Amphibia > Caudata > Salamandridae > Lissotriton > Lissotriton helveticus. The sequence goes on from NC_136060.1 coordinate 406,815,431, forward strand.
TTGTGTCTTCCGCTAGGAGTTGAGCTGCTACTCTAGCTGTCTCCCTTTCTTCTTCAGTTTCTGACATTTTACTGTCAAGAAGGGTTTTGTTGCAGATCAGGTTCCACAGAAACAAAGATTAGGTGCACAATATTTTGGAACACTGTATCCTTCAACGTTGAATAAACCAAAAACCATACATAGAAGTCTCCTCCTACTAAGTTTGGCGGATTTAACCTTTCACCCACTCCAGACGTCTTTGGAGTTTTATGGGAAAAAAGGGTCTGTGTGAAAAAGCACGACTGAGTTACTCTAATGTCTTGCGTTAGATTTATCGCCTATCCAAACCGTTGGGCGCCATGTAGTGTAGTTCCTATTATCCCAATAGGCTCTGCGCATTGGAATAATATCTTCAATAGTATAGACGTAGAACTGTGGTTAACTAGGTCTTCTACTGACGATATTAGACTTAAAGGTATGTGTGCCAGCTAGCTCAGAGTTCACTAGAAACTTTCTCGAATAGGCAAGGAGGAGTTTAACCTCCCTGGATAGACAAGGAGGGATTTAGTTTCTGACAACCATAGAACATGACAACTTTGCTCTCCCCTAATCAAGAGTATATCTCTAGAGTCGTGTGAAAACAAAAGACAGCTATTTTACTCAGTCAGTACGTGCATTCTTAGGTTCACCAGTTTGTAGAGAAATAAGAGATGGGCGTGTTTCAATAAAAAGATGTTATTTATTGATCAGTCTCTTTTCTCATACAAGAGAAATGAATCGCTATTATTGCAATACTTATAGTTAAGTAAAGTGCATACAGTAAAAACAGAATTATAAAATAATACTGTAAAAGCATTTATATGGTTTCTTAGCCATATGATACTTAAAATGGATAAAAGATATACATACATATATACATTGACTAATCGCTCTCAACTGGTGCTTCTAACTACGCCTACCCCGGTGTACCTGACCTAAGCCTAATACTTGGGAGGGAGTAAGTAAGTAGCAGTTTAAATTAAGTTAGTTTTGCCAAGGATCTGACTCAAGAATTCTCTGTAAGGGGTCAGTCAGCTCAGTACCTGGGATTTAGAATGCTGGAGGGTTGGTATCTCTGTCACAGGACTCGATATCCCAATTACCCGCGAGGGCGGCTGGAAACGCCGGAGGCTGGATTTCTCGGCAGGAGAAAAGGCAGCGTCTCTCTCAGCGCATCAAAAGGGAGGGGCAGAGTCCGTGGGCTTTTCTGCATCAGCTGGGCTCTCCGGCAAGTAGCGCTGCTCCAAGCTCGTCACCACCGTGTCTCTGCTTAGGGCAGCGTTGGTATATTTATACCTGAAAGGTGCCGAGTTTGACGTAAGGATGGACATAAGGACGTCAGTAAGAATGTCATAAGGACTGGTCGTTCTTACATTCTTTGCAGGAGTTCTCGAGCGAAATCAAAACACTAGCTGCGGGGGATTTCCCAGGTCTGCTGGAGGTTCGATTTGTTTTGAGAACTCGGTGTGCTTTCTAGGGGGCTGGAGGGATAGTGCTTGCTTAATGTGACAGCATGCGCTATGACCTAATCTGAAAACGGGCTTCTGTGCCGGTGTATGGATATTAGTGAATTAATAACCGGACAAGGGTCAGAAATAGGGGTATCAATATAGGTACCTAGATAAACACACTACAAATTGTGCTCGTCAAAACTGGAAAATCAGTTGGAAACTTGGAAATTTTTGTTTTTCTTTCCTTTTTTTATTGAATACCAACATTGACATAGTACAGTGGTAGCCATTACGTTTACATTGGGACAATTATTAAAGTACATTCAATCAATTAAGATGTACAGTGGTTCTTAACTCTGCTTCGTAACCTTTGTCCATTCTTTAGTAGCATCCCATCTCCAATGTGCATTTGTGCTCCCCACACGGAATTCTGGGAGAGAGGAACCGAGAAATAGAAAAAAGGGGGAGGAGGAAGAAAGAGGGTACTCTCTGGCCTCCTGAGGTGGTGTGTATACAGGCTGCATAGATATGCACTATCCGTGCACAAGTGGATCCCATCCACCCCACGCCTGTCTAATCTTCTACCTTGGAGTCCCTTATTGATCCAGGGGGTGAGATCGAAGATTACTCTGCAGTGCCTCCCAGATATCCACAGGGCGAGCCTGTGCAGGCATCAGCTCCCAGTATTTGGACAGCTGGTCGTGCAAAACGCCGCGTCCTTGAGCCAGTCAGTGACCCACGGGCTCCTGCGATGGCCGCAACACATCGCTATTCGCCACTTGGCTAACAATAAAAGCATAGCTGCTAGTTTCCTGATTGACTTCGGCACATTGGTACATATCCAAGTAACACTAGCAGGGGGAGCATTCAAAGTTAAGCTCTAACATCGCCTCCAGCACCTCAAATATGCTTCCCCAATATCGTGAAATTTCCGGACAGGACCAGGCCAGGTGCAAGAATGTCGCATCGGGAGCCCGGAATCGCACACAGCGCGCATCCTCACTCAGGCCAGTTCTGTGCAGCCATTCAGGGATCCTATATAGTCTGTGTATGAACTCGAAGTGGATTAGCCTCAACCTGTAGTTAGGGGACAGCTCCCTGGCCCATTTATCATCCTCTATGGGGATCCCCAGTATCTCCTTCCACTCGCACCGGGGTGGACAGTAACCGGTGCTGTGCGCTGCATGCCTGAGTATAACCGAATAATAAGTTTACGTGGTGATGGGTTACCTAGAAATTCTTCTAATACCTTGAACATTGGGGGCGCTATCGGGAAAGAGGCGATGAGACCGTGCAACGCTGCTCGAAGCTAGTAATATGTCATTCTGGTGAGTAGGCCTGTATTCTCCTCCTCAAGCGCTCTGTCCAGCGGCATGAATGTCCCATCGGGAAAAGCAAATCCCATAGTGTGTAGCCGGAGTTTCCTCAGTCTCTGGCATACTCCTATTTCTGCTGAAAAAAGGTAATGCTGGTTGCCTCAGCAGTGGCATCGAAGGGGCATACATTGCCTCAAGTTGTGCCCTGCGTCTTAGCTCTCGCCATGCCCAAACTGTGCATCCAACTGTATTCACCTCCGAGCGCGGCCTGGAGTGTGGTATGTAGAGGGCCATATGTAACGGTGTTGGGCTGCTTGGTCATGTTCAAGTGCAGTGTGCCCCATAAACTGTGTCGGGTAGAGCCAGTCAGTGCTTAATTTGAGCCAGAGGTTTCCCTTCATTGTTAACACCGGCACCTGCTAAAGTCTGCCACAAGGTGGCGCTGTCTGATAAATTTAGAGATGACCACAACAGCATTTAATTATTAATTAAATATACATTAAAATGACTATTACCTGCCACCCAATCTATTCATATAGCTTTTGGGGCATGAAATATTCCGAATTGTCACACTTGTAGGAGTGCGATGTTTCGTAGTTGTGTTGTTACTATCTTTGGGAGCGGGTTGGCAGGGGCAATGTGTGGTGCACGCGGTTATGGCCTTTTGACAAAAGCCCTGACACTTATTTATTCACAAATTAAGCACTGGAGTCAGTAGAACCCAAACTGGGCCTGCGCGCAATTGTAATACAGTTTCATGTCTGGGGCAGCCATGCCCCCCTGTTCAAATGGCAGTATCAGGGTCTCCCAAGAAACCCTGGGTTATTTGCCTGCCCAGGCGAGAGTGACCAAGTTCAAGCACAGTGTGCTCCTAAAGTCAGTGTTGAGAGGTAGCGGGAGGTTTACAAATACATACAAGAACTTGGGGAGCACTACCATCTTTACTATGGCTAGTCGTCCCGCAAGGGATAGCAGTAATGCCGCCCATTGGCCTAAGCGACTCTCAAACCAGTCCATGAGTTTCCCATAATTGTATCGCCAAAGCTCTTCAATGTCACGACTGAGCCAGAGTCCCAGATATTTCACCGGGGTCTCGGCCCAGCTAAGTGAGAATTCCAACTGGACCTAGTCGGTAATCTTGGTCACGAAGAATGTGGGAAGGTTGTGAGATGTGCCCCTACCGGGGACGAAACCACACTGGTCGGGGCACAGCACAGTGGGCAGTAGCGGGAGTAGTCTCGTCGCGATCAGTTTGGCAAGGATTTTATTGTCCAGGTTGATCATAGATAGCGGTCTGTAGGAATCACACAGCTGCAGGTCCTTTTCTGGTTTAAGAATTGTGATGAGGAGTGCCTCTCGAATTGAAGGAAGAAGTGTACCCCGCTCCAGCAACTCCTCATACATGTCGGAGCAAATTCTTTATAAAAATCGTCCGTCAGTCCATCTAGTCCCGGGGCCTTATCTCCGGGCAAAGCCCAGATTACTCCAATCACCTCCTCCTTCGAGAACGGCTCATCCAGGTATCTACGCTGGCCATCTCCTAGCCACAGTAGCTGGATAAAGTCAAGTAGGGTGCCAAATCAGGGTGGGTACTAGATTATCTTGCAGCATATAGTGAAGAGTAAAAGGATAGCATTTCCGCTTGGACAACGTCCTGCCCGATCGCTATCTCGGTTTCGGTAATAAGTAACTTACTAATGTAGTCACCGGCCATGGCTTTTTAAGAAGACCGGACAATGTTTTCCCAGTGCAGTCTCCCTCGCCATATCTTTAAGTGCGTGCCTCTTTCTCTAAATAGTGTTTCCCTTTCAGCTGCCTCTTCAAATTTGGTGATTTTCCCACTGAGGTTCCCAAGGATCACCGTCTGACTGGTGGTGAAGTATTCAGTTTTGAGCTCCCATATTTCTTCCTCAAGGCGCTTGAGGTCCCCTCACAGTGAGCGCAGCACACCGCTTGCTTAGCGATCCATTCATCCCTGATCACGGAAACTGGGACATTAAATACCACATGATTACATTGTAACTCACCAAATGTTTGCAAGAACCTCTCTTCAGGAGGGAAGGATCAGGCATATTGACAAAGCTGGGTTTGTAGAAGTAATCCACAGGTAATATATCAATCCTTGTCTCTCCTTTAACTTTTCCCACAAAGTCAAAGAGCAACGTGCGGACCAAATACGGGCTCTTAAAATGTAATTACAACACAGTCCCCTTAAAGGTCCACTGGACCTAGGCTTGATCCAGCCCACCCTACGTGTTAGTATAGTGTAATTTGCCTTGGATAAAGGGAAGTCCCTGTGCCTTGTGAGCTTAAAGTCTTATTATGTGGTTCCCTCTGGTCTTCAGGAAGCCGGGGAGCCCAGCCAGAATTGCCAAGTAAGGGCATGATGCAGGAGGTAAGTTAATCACAGGAAATTTCTATTTAGAAAAGAAACAATAGGGCCCAAGAGGCCCAGTAGGGTTTACCTCTCAAGGCTTTGGTCTTCCGAGGACATTTCGGTCCATAGTTTGATATCGTAGTGGTGGGGCTCCGGACCTTGGTGGTGGCATGCAGCTGGAACGTGGGTTAACTCTGCAGGGGGCATGGATTATGGCATGGATTATGGCTGTGTCAAACCTCGGTAGGGTCGATGGAATCAGGGACGGGTCATGAACAATGTGGCTAGCCTCCCTGTGTGGAACAGCTGGTCCTGTGATTTTTACAGCTGCGCTCTTTGTTTTAAAGATATCTTCTAGCCTTTTTTCCATAGCTGAAAGGCTTGCCAAAATTGGAGCAAGTCCAGAGCTCACAATATCTTTGAATTTAGCCCCTAACTCAGACACTATCTGAGCCATCCACGGAGGTTTATTGCCTATGCCCATTCCCGTACAGGCACTTGGGGATTGGTCTGAAGGTGGAGGGTTCGCAGGGGAGATGGGGTCGACTTGGGTACCTGCATCTGTAAGGAGTTTTCAGGCCCCCTCTTGACCCTTTTAGCGACTGGCGCAATCCTGCAATGCTCCTCTGAGCACGCCCCAGGAGAGGAAGCTGCATTGGGGGCCTTAGGGTGTGTACTTGGGCCGCAACTTGTTCTCTAGGGGCAGATCTAACTATGAGAGCTGGAGTGCTCGGACTCGATATTAGAATCTGAGGCCCGATGGGTCCTGGGGCGGGGATGACTAGATGGCCGTCCTGTATTATTAGGCTCTATATACACGCCGAACACAAACCAGGCCACTTTCTTACAAACACTCTCACACACACTCGCTGGCTGGAATGGCGTACCTCGGCTCCTTGGGGGAGACTTTAATAGTATATTAGATACCACGCTTGATCGTTCCTTTCCTCCGTTGCCTGAATGACTGCCACCTCTAATACACAGCTGTTGACTAACTGGCTCCAGCAGTTGCACCTAGGCGACACATGGTGCAACTGTAACCTAGTGACGAGAGTTTACTCCATCTACTTTGTACCCCACAAATGACATGTCCACATAGATAGGTTAGTGGCCACTCCAACATTAAGCCCCTCCATTATAAAAGTGGACTACCTGGGATGCGTACATTCCTATCACAATCCCCAAATCTTACAAATACAATAGGAAATCACAGTGCCCTCCCACCCCCATTCCCACTAGGCGTTTCTGAACCACGCTCTTGGATGACCCTCCATTTTGAGTGTCATTGGGATTTGTAATTACCGAATATGTTCAAGATAATGTGGGCACAGCTTCCACTAGATTAGTAGAGTGGGATGCCTTTAAGGTGATATTAAGGGGGCTTGGTCACCTCCGTCCACCGACCCCCCCCCCCTAGCCCCCCTGTTCACTCCTATATGTTCGAAGTACTTTTTCTTTGTCGGTAGTTCCGAAACCGACGAATTACAAAGAGAAGCACAATTTATCACGTATCACATACTATAATGCCTCAAATTCAGTGGGAAGATGAGGTAGCAATTTACGGTCCAGGGACAACCACCCAGCTACATCCCGACATAGGTAATGCTAAAATAATGGTTTCGGAACGGATAGATGCACGCAACGTAAATTGCCATACTGTGTTTATTATGTCTGAATATCGCATATCTTCAAAAGTTCCAATGTATGTGCCCAATGTGCAATGCTTGCATGTACACGTCTATATATCTTACCTGTGTTTTTCCTGTAAAGTAAAATCCTAATAAACAAATTTCAAAAACAAAAAAATGAAGGGGACTTTGTCAAAAAGCAATATGAGGCAGTCGCTTACAAGGGACATCACTAGATTAGAGCATAGACTCCTAAAGTTGGAGGACCGGGCTGTTGACGACTCCAATGGATCGGATGCACTGACAAGAATGAGCGGCCTCAACTGAGCGGTGCATTCTGCACTCGCACATCCCACAGCGTGCAAAGCAGGACAGCTGCTGGTGTTGCTCATCTGCCACTACCAACCACACAAACCTATAATAGCGCTGCGTTCAGGCACAGGCTCCTTCCTTTATACTTAAAGCACCATACGTGGTGAACTGACACACCACTACATGGACGTTTATCAGTTGGTCACTGAAATGAATCTTGATAGATATGCTCTGTTCTTTGCTGACCTTAATATACCTCATGTCCCTGCTGATGAAAGGATGGAATTGGATTGGATGAACCTATTACGTTGAATGAGGTTAAAAATGCCATTAAAGCGCTGGCTAATGGTAAGACCCCAGTGGCTGGATGGGTTACTGGCTGATTCTATAAGACATATGCCACACAACTTGCACCGCAGTTATTAAATATGTACAAGGAGGCCCTCTCTCTTGGCCTGCCCAAAGGGCGGCAACATTTCACTCCTTCCCAAAGCCCAACAAGGACCCGCAGCACAGCAGCCCCGGAGCACAGCAGCTTTTATAGCTGTTGTTACTCAATTCTGACTATAAAGTGCTAGCAAAAATTCTTATGGACCGCCTGCCACCCATGGTCCAGACACTGGTCTATTGGGATCAAAACTGGTTCATCATCACACGTGACACCTCCTTGAACCTATGTCACTTTTTCAGGGTCCTGAATTACGCCCCAGCTGACTGGCCTCAGGCCAGCTGTCTGGTTTTAGACCTTGAAAAACCCTTTGATTCACTCGAATGAGAATACTTATTTGTAGCACTGGCCTGCTTTAATATAGGCAACAGTTTCCTTAGATTGGTAAAATTATTATACACTAATTCTCTCATCAGGGTCCAGAGTGCACCCCTGTTATTGGACGTTATCCCCATTCTCAGAGACACGCGCAGGGCTGCCTGCTCTTGCCACTATTATTTTCACTGGCCATTGAAAAGCTGGTATTAGCGCTGCAATATCAAGGTACACAATGGTGTATTCGATAGGTGACGGACTGCATGTCATCTCATTATACGCCGATGACATGTTACTGCACCTGTGGGACATTCATGATGTCCCTACCACGATTGCTTCCACTTTGTCACAATTTGCAGACATATCAGGGTTGCAAGTTAATTGGGCAAAGTCCTCTTGTTCCCCTTTCTCTCAAATGTCGTTGACCCTGACCTGGTTTGGCAGAAAAACACTTTCAAATATTTTGGGAATAGGATCTACCACTCCACCACGATCTCTTTGATGGAAATATCACACGTGCAGTTAAGTCACTGCAAGTCCAGATGACGTTCTGGCACACATTTGCTGTTGGCGGTAAAGGGGAGAGTGGCTTTACTCAAAATGATGGTCTTACCCGGTCTACTCTATTTTTTCACCAATATGCCCATCTACATCCCTGCTGCATTCTTCCGAAAATTTGATCAACAGGTCAGGGAATTTATCTGGAACAACTCAAGATGCAGAGTTGCTTTGGCGAAAGTCTGTGCCCCTATGAACAGTGGAGGCCTAAAGGCCCCACAGTTCGAGCAATATTAGCTAGCTACCCAGATTCAATGGATTGCTCACTGGCTGGTTGGAGTATACCTGTCTGATACAGCCACGTCCTCATCAGTATGGCCCTTATCTGCAATCACACACTTATTTCACCCCTACATGAAAAGGCGACCGCCGTAACCGATCTTACTTAAAGTGGCTCATAGTTGTTCTCATAGGTGCTTACACATCACTGGACACATTCTCTCTTATGCCCCAGGGTTGGCATTGCTGGGTACGCCTAGGACTACAGGGCCAGCGTCAACTTCAGAACTGACTGTGTGGCATAATTTGGGCTTATGCACATTAGGAGAGCTGTATAGAGATGCTGCACTGGCAACATTCGAGACATTAATGGATGAGAATGGCCTGCTGCCGGCCCACTTCCTGCTCCACAACTCACGGATTACTACACTAACAAGTCACATGGGGAACATAACTACGGAGCTTCCAACACATATCACGGTCCAATACTTACAAGTTATGGGGGGAGGTAGACATCTCACTCATTGGCTTGCCGACTTTCTTTGCTTTCACACCACTCCACAGCTCCTCACGTTAGTACAGCATTGGGAGACTGATTTATCCCGCCCCTGCACTGACAAGGAATGGGCTGCGAATCTGAAGGGTCCTAGATATGTGCCAGGTAATGCCTTATTCAAACTTATACAGTTTTCTATAAAGTACGGGGTATACCTTACCCCTGCTAATATAAATCGGTATTAGAAAACTGACGCTGCTTGCCCACGATGGGAATGTACAGGCGCTGATTTGCTTCATATGCTCAGGACTTGCCCATCGATGCATAATTAATGGATCACTATCACAAATACTGTATCAAACTAAATTGGGCGCCCAGATCTACACCACTAGGAGAAATGCCTGCTTGGGCTGTACCGCAGACATAAAAAATATAGGGTAACTTCCCGCTTTTTAGACTTGGGACAGAATGTTTGAAATACCCTACCCCCTCCGTTTTTTTTTTAAATAAATCCTTTTTATTGTAAAACACAAAATAAAAACAACAACATAAAAGGGAGCAATTGTCAGGAATAGCACTTCATTTAAAATAAATGCCTCACATATAGGACCAATGAAATTAAAATAGACAGTAGCGATGACCTACAGGCACATCATAATATGAAATCTCTAAGAGGACTCCCTATCCACATTATATGAAGCATCCTCTGCAAAGAGGGTACATAAAAGTCCTCTATAATCATTCCATGGGTCCCATATTTTAGTCCATTTGCCTGGGCAGCCTCCACCTTTGTATATCACCCTCTCAGCTTGCATGCACCAGTCCATGTCTCCAGCCCAGTCTGTTCGGTGGGGCACAACCCCCCCCACACCCCCGCCCCCACCCCCACCTTCCATGTTCTGGCAATGTTCCTCTTTGCTACAATACAGCCCAAAGAGACCCACAGCTGTTCAGTGCGGTTCAGATCGGTAGCATCCCAGATGTTTAAGAGACAAAGCCTAGGGGAGGGTTCTATCGGTTTCAGACATATTTGGGACATAGTGGACATAATCTCGTTCCAGTACTGTTGGAGAATCGGGCAGGCTCACCACTGATGCAGAAAAGTACCTAAGGCACCACAGGCACGGGGGCAAAGTGGGGAGGTTGTTAATCACATCTTAACCAGAGCTGTGGAAGTATAATAGGCGCTCTGTTGTATTTTTAGCTGGATAAGTTTAAATCGGGACCAGATGGCTACCTCCGTGGGAGATGCCAGGGCCTCCCTCCAATCCTCATCTGGTAATTCCCCTAAATCGCCCACCCATTTCATGCACATTTTATCAAGTGGTTCCGGTAGGTTGTTGAGTATCTTACGGTAAGTTAAGGAAATAGCCTTATCTGGCAAATAGTCGTCTAGGAGCCTGTCTTCTAACAGTGATGAAACGGGGAGATCAAAGCCTTTGGGGATGGCCTTGGTGAGTGCGCTACGTGCTTGTAGATAACAGAATGTTTCCCCCTCATGCAACTGGTATTTGGCCCGTAGTTCAGCAAATGAAACCACCGCACCCTTCACCCACATGTTCCTGACTTCGGAGAGAGCAATCAGGTCCCATTTATCAAAACCAGGTAGACTCGACAACATCCCTAGGTGGCAGAATTCCAAAAGTGGAGTAACTCGCGAGGTTTTACCCTTCCAACCCATCGTGGCTGTAGTTGCATGCCAGATTGAGACCGTAGTGGAGGTGGGTGGGAATAAAGGTAAATGCTTGGGTCCGCCGTATAGTGCCCTTATATAGTTGCCCTCCGTCATAATAAAACGGTCCATTCTATACGCTGGGTCCGTAATAGGACGATGGGCCCAGTGATTGAGGAGCACCAATTGAGAGGCCCAGTAATACGTTTTAATTGCAGGAAGTGCAATAGCGCCATCACACCAACTACGTCGCAGTTTATCCAAAGCGATTCGGCGAGTGCAGCTATTCCATAACAGTGAGCGGTCCTCCGAGTCAATTTTTGAAAAATATTGTGGCGAGACAGGGTAGGGTGTATTTTGCAGGGCGTACAAAAAGCGGGGAAGTGCCATCATTTTAAAGAGGAAGGCTCTACCAAGTAGGGTAAGGGGTAACGTCCTCCAATGTTGCACGTCAGCTCAGAGGCGATGTAGGGGAGGAAGGAGATTCCTCCTGTCAAAGGCGTCCAAGTCTGTCGTGGTGTAGATACCCAAATAACGGAAGCCCTCCGTGACTATACTGACCGTACAGCCCCTGGGGAGCCGTGGAGGATTCCCACTAAGAACACATATCAAGGATTTGTCCCAGTTAATGGTGTAGCCCGAGTACTTCCAAAAAAAGGGTCAGGGTATGGAGCACTGAATGTAGCGAAGACCAAGGCTTGGTTAAATATAAAAGAATATCATCTACGTAGAGTGATATTCTATCTGACCAATCCGGAGCCCAATTTAGTCATGAATAGATGGGTCCCCTCTAATCCACACCGCCAAGGGCTCCAGTGCTAGAACGAAGAGCAGCGGTGACAGGGCGCAGCCCTGTCTCGTGCCCTTCCCCAGTTAAAAAATTGCCAATCTCCCACCGTTAACTGAAACGCGGGCCAAGGGATTGGTATTTAATAAACGTACCCAGGCCATAAAGTGTGGACCAAAGCCCTATCTCTCCAGAGAGGCAAATAAAAAAGGCCATTTTATCATATCGAATGCCTTTTTAACATCTAGGGACACAATTACTGCATCTTCTTGTATGGAGGAAGCCCTGCCTAACACTCTGAAGAGGAAGCAGAGGTTGAGCGCTGGGTTTTTCGTCGGCATAAAACAGGATTGGTCCGGGTGGATCAGCTTATGTAGGTGGGGAGCTATGCAGAGGGCCAAACGTTTAGCTAGGAATTTTACCTCTGGGTCAAGAAGGGAAATTGGTTGATAGGAACCGCATTGGTCTCAGGGTTTCCCTTCTTTGTATATAACTGCAATGTTAGCTAGACGTTGTGTTTTGGGCAAACTCCCATGCTCTACACTTTCATCATACATTCGTAGGAGATATGGAACCCCCTCCATTTTTTGCCAGGAGACACCCAATGCCAAACTGGACTCAAGCCAGGAGTGTGGCTCTTCACAGGGGACACACTCTTGGACTGAGGAAATATCCCATTGCCACATACTGGGACACGATCTTACTTGCTTTACAGACTACCTGTGCGGATGATCTGGAAGTAGCCAACAAGACCATAACTGAGGCCCCGGTGTAGTGGCGTACAGGCGTAGAGTGACTCCTCTTCCTTTTTAGCTTCCACACTGTCAAGCTATCCCCACTCTGCCTGGTCCCTGTTGGCCCCCCTTTCAGCACGGATACTCCACATGGCCCACGCCGAGGGCGGTGGGTGCAATAGAGCAAGATGGATTTGTAGGATGGCAAGGTCTGTTGAATTGTGTGAATTAGTATTATTATAGTTCCCTGATTAAAAATGTATGGATCTGTTCAATTCAACAATTGAACTGACCTGTTGTTGGCACATTAGAGACAATCAGTTGCACCTATTGAACACATGTTTTCTTTTTACGATGTATGCTTCTTTATTTCCCATCACAGGGACTCATCGCTGCGCAGTCGAGAATGTATCAGATATAAATAGAATACGCAACACTAATGTATCGATATAAATAGAATACGCAACACTAATCTTGTACTATATTGCCAAATTTCTCAGAGTTATGTAACCCTTTGTATAACATCCATTCTGACATTTGTATTCTCACAGCACTATGTAACTAGCGATCAACTGGAAACGGGGGGAAAAAAGAGAAAAGTAAAAAAGGATAAACAACTATTTTCTCAGTAAACAGATTCAAACAAAAAAACATGAGGGATGGAGTGCTCACCTCAATTGGTTTGGGAGGTACAGGCTTTGCTCGTACATTAGAAAGTTGCATGTGGGGAGACAGACGGGTATCCTGTTGCGAGGTGGAATATTAGGTGGTATGGCTGGGAGCTTTTACCATACAATATTCTCTACAGTACACAAAGATGATCCTTGGATTCAACAACAATAAGCCTTAGCTCAGTCCTGGTAGTGTGATAAAGAGCAGTCTGGCATTACTGGAGGAACGTGTGTTAGGCATTTTACAGAACCAATATGGTGCATAAGTAATTGAGACAACTCGAAAGAAATCCAACTCCAGTTTATAAAAATAGAGCTTATTTTTATATGAATATAGACACCAAAATTAACTTTGTATCATGCATACAACCGGAGATGTGCATTTTTGAAGTGTTCAAAAATAAATGCAGTAAAACTTTCAAACTGGTCCTATTGAAATGAATTGGGGAAAGCACGCGTGACACTTTCTTTTGCCGCTTCAAGGATATTGCTCTTCCCACCTTACCTGCAACTTGTCACAGGACGCTGCCCTGAACACTGCCACCCACATCGGGATGCTGTTGCTTCGTGGCCTCTAGAGCACCGCCATCACCCTTGGTCGGTCATTGGGGGACTACACCCCCCAGCATCCCATGCGGCAGTCTCGCCCGCACCGCAAGAGGAGCACCAGGAGGTGCTCATAAGGGGGCCAGTGCTCCCGCAGCGTGGGACGCGCGCCCGGGCGAAGCCCGGACCTAGGGCAGGTCCGTCTGCGCCCATCTGCACCCATCTGCGCCCGTCAGAGCCAGGAGGAGGCTGGGCTGGGCCACCCCTCTTTCAACGAACTTTCTGTGACCAAGGCTCCTCTGGTTAGCCTTAAATACTCATTTATTTACATTGTTATATCTGTGTATAGATTTGTAATATTGCTTTAATACTGCTGTGTTTTTGTTAAACTCACAATTAAGTATGTCTAAGGCTAATCGCAGGGGAGTAGGTGGAACTGGGGTCGCGGGCACCCTAGATGCTTTTCTTACTTGGGCTGAGTCGGTTCTCATACATGAGATTGAGCTCACCGAAAGGAGACTCTCTTTAGATCCTCATCGAGTCTCGACTGGAGCTTTTACATCTAGCCTCCCATCTACTGAGGTCCGAGCTGGTGACTCTACTCCTTTGGTGACTGCCCAGCCACTCCCTTCCCTCGATCCTTCCCCCTCTCCGAAGATTCTCACACGACACCAGAGATCTGAACAGAAAAAGGTGGGAGAGGTTCATAATAATAAAAAACGGCAGGCGCGTGGGCAGCCGCAAAACACATCCCAGGCTAGAAAGGTGGACAAAACAAGGGGCAAATGCCCAGGTAAACAGGGGGGTCAGATAGTTGCTTCTCCAACAGGCAACTCTTGCTCAATAGGAGATAAGGATGAGGATAGAGCCTACACCAAACAGTTGTTTCGGGAGTTTGAAGAGGCTATCCTCACTAAAAAGGGTGAAAAAATGGTGGCTGTTAGATCCCCTATTAACCAAGTTGACTGAAATAGACACGAGGTTGTCTAAAATAGAGTATCATCTACTGTTATCAGTGGTAACCCAGAGAAAGGAAACAAATGGACAGCCTACTGTATCAAGACCAGCTTTAGTGCATAGTAAAAGTCAACCTCTTAACGAGGCAGACACCAGTGAAGGGATTAAAGTACTATCCCCTAATGCCATCGCAAGTAGTTTACACACTTCAGTTACTAATGCTGGTAGCACCAGATAACAACAAGGGTGTTGTGACTTAGGTATTCCACAAGGTAGGAATATTGATCCCAGCAATTTTCTCAATCGTAGAGTTGCTTGGGTAGGGCAAACCCAGAAATCTTTCAGAGGCGATTGTGTGGTGCTTAGTTTTGGGTCCCCATTTCTTGTCCAAACAATCTTGGAAAGGGCAGGTTCTAGGGTTCTGAGTGAGGACAACATCCACATCTTGCCCCTTGTTTTTTTCATCGGCAACAGTTAGGGATAGCTCAAGGAATTTTGCCCAACTCGAGGTCCCTACAACCATGCAGTCCCCACACTAAATAGATTTGAGCTCCTCTCCACATTGGAGGATATTGACTGACTTCACCCTGAAGCAGAGTGTAATACGATCTCTCAGTCGCTACCGACTCCAGGAAGGGGAGATGGGGCCCTAGACTGCATGATGCCAGGCAACTCCCTCCAATCACCGTTGGTAGGAGTGGGGCTCGAGAAATTAGTGGGCAGGTCTAGAAGGGACACAGGTAGGGACAAAAACAGGAGCCTACCCGACACTTTTATGTCTGAAGTAGCTCCTGTCGCTGGGATGGCGACCGATTCATGTGGCCCGCTAGGTCATGGCAAAAACCCTTATGATGTGACAAAAGCTCGTTTCCTGGAATATTGCCGGGCTTTTACACAAAACAGTCTCTGCAGACTGGTCGAATTTTATTGAGCAGGCTGATATATTGTTTTTTTAAGAAACATGGGCTATCGACGCAGTATTTCGACAAGGCTATTTAAACTTTGCGAAAGCTGCGGGAAAAGGACCGCGTGGAAGACAAAGGGGGTTTGACCACTTGGGTCAGACTGAGTGAGCAGTACTCTGTTGAGGAGCTCCTTATTGATTCCAGGGACATTCTTATAATTCGGTTATCTAGAGTAAGTGTCCCTGATATTTTACTTATTAATGTGTATTCTCGAGATTTGCAAGGGGGGAAAGCTTCCCCTACTGATGGCTCTTTAGATATGTTCTTATTAGATCACAGAGCTGATAACAATGTCATAATAGCTGGTGATTTATTTTAACTGTACATTTGAACCCATTCATGATGTAAACATTGGCACTGAAGAGGATGCCCAGTTGTCTACCCCCCCGATAGATATTCCTGCAATTAAATAAATGGTCCAGTGCTGCTCTCCAATTAAAACTACTTTGCCTGGAACATGGGGTAAGGGCTGCCAATGGAAGAACTTATTCAGATAAATCAGATACTCATACCTTTAATAACGGTTTACGCGCTAGCAGAATAGATTTATTTTAACTAAATAAGGAGTTTTGGTCCAGTCTTGTAGACTTGGAGGTATGTGAAAGATCGGAGAGAGACCCTAACCCCCTTTTGCTAACTATGGCATAGATTCATCAAGCGAAATAGCGATCGCAATAGCTGCGAAACAGCGATTGCAATTTCTGCTCCCGCAATTCATCAACTACAAAAGCAGCAAATAGCAAATTCGCAAAACAAACAATCGCAAATCCATTTGTCAACCCATATTGCGATTACTTAACAGCAATTACCCACATTTTCTGCGAAAAATATTGCGAATTCGCTATTATGTTGCAAACTCGCAATTATGTTGCGAATTCGCAAATCAAATCGCAAATCAAATTCATCATAAATCACACTTTGCGAAAATACCCAAATTCGCAAAAAACGAGTCGCAATTTAAGGAGAAGCTAAACCAGGTGGTAAACATGGAGACCAATTGTGGAAAAAAAATTGCAAACAAGAAACAGGTGTAGGGTAAACCAAACACACTCAAGGAGACTCTGTAGGAGCATAAGGAAAGTCACAATGCCAGGTCTCTACATCGTGGCAAGGCGGCTGAGGCTCCAGGTTGCAGCCCAGAACCGACGCAGGATCCAGGAGCGCATCTTCCGGCTGCGGATTACACTCCTGGGACAGACTAAAGAGGAGATCTACTCAAAATATAGGCTCAATGGGGCAATGATAAAGAAGCTCATCAGAGACCTTGACCCCCTGATGCAGCACCCAACACGGAGGACCAATGCCGTGCCCACCCATGGCCAGGTCCTGTGCTGCCTGCACCTCCTGGCCTCCGGAAGCTTCCAGGGGATAGTTGCATATGCAGGGGGTATATCACAGAGTACCCTGTCACGCTGCCTACAGAGTTTCCTGGACGCCATGCTGAGCCGGATCCATCACTACAGCACCTTCCCAAAAACCCAACAGGACTTAACGCAAACTAAATGGACTTCTATCACACCGCCCATTTCCCCCATGTAATTGGCTGCATTGACTGCACCCACATTCACATCTGTCCACCCGCTGAGACCGAATACATGTACCGGAACCGCAAGTCATACCACTCCCTCAACATCCAGATGGTCTGCAATGCAAAAACCATCATCACAGATATTGTGGCACAATACCCGGGGAGCACGCATGATTCGTTCATCTTCTGGCACAGCGGAATACACACCCGCTTGGCCAGGGGTGACGTTGGCGAAGGACATCTCCTAGGTAAGTACACATGCCCACATACAGTATGTCAAGACCATGTAGCTGCGCATAACAGGCACTGACCCTCTGCTCCTATCCTTCAGGTGACCGCGTCTACGGCCTCCGTGAATACCTCCTCACCCCATACCTCAACCCTGCTACACCACAGGAACGGCATTACAATGCTGCGCACATACACACAAGAAATGTAATTGAGCGGACATTTGGCATGTTAAAGAGTCGATTCCGCATCCTCCACAAGACTGGCGGGGCCCTCAAATACCAGCCTGAGGTCTGCTGCCACATCGTGGCTGTGTGTGCCATACTCCACAATATTGCCACCAAGCGGAGGATACCTGTGGAGGTGTCTGGTATTGAGTCGGAGGGGGACAACCTGCCACCTGCACATGTGCATCATGCACGCGGGGAGAATCCTGCTGAAGGACACAGGCGCCGTAACAACATCACACTGAACTATTTCTAGTGCACCCATACCCCTCACACAACACTGCACTCATGCATACCACATGAATTAATGACATGAGGAAGATTTGTGTTCAAATTAAATTCTTATTTTTATGTTCAACAAGCTCTAGATGTGCTTTAAATCATCAAAAAATATTACAACTGTATTGCGTCATACAGGCTCTTGTATCCAGAGCAGGCGTGCATGGTTACATCACCATGGCACTGCCGGTAATGTTTAGTCAGTTACTGGCGCCTCCTGCCGGACGCACCCTGTCGCCTCTCCAACTCCACGTTGGGAGTGTCCGGCCGTGATGCAGCACTGGGCCTGGAACTGCGGCGCCTTTCTGGTAGCACTGGCACAGACAGGCTGCTCAGGCTCGATGTGCCCTCACTGGCATCATCACCACCCCCCTTGCATGGCCATGGCCGCACACCTGTTAATTCTCAACTGCGGTGGTAACCTGCTCCAGGGCCCTTGCTACATCTTGGCAGCATTGTACCATTTGTAGCTGCATGGCCAGTGACCTGTGCGACAGTTGTGATGTGGCGTTCCCAATGAGGTGGTTCGACCGGGTATAGGCAGATAGCCGGGTCAGCAGCTGGCGCTGGCGTCGGCAGGTGATGTCCTGCTGCGCCACCATCAGTTGGTTGTTCTCTTTCACTGCAGCGGTTAGCTCCTGAAAACTTTCTGTCAGCTGGTTGATATTGCGTGCAGTTTTGTACAGCTGCAGCTGCATGGCTGCCATGTGCTGTGCCTGCTTGCGGTGCACAGCAAGCATCCGGGCTTCAATTCCTAGCCCTAGATTTTGAGCCTGTTGCTCCATGACTGGTCGTCTGGCCACGGAGCGCTGCTGCCTCAACCGGCCACTTGCCTAGGACTGCACAGTGGCTGTGCGGCATGTCTGCCTCCTGGGTGATGGTGGGGTCTGATCCACTGCCATTCGTGACGCCTGGGGTGG
This sequence comes from Lissotriton helveticus, assembly GCF_964261635.1. Lineage (NCBI taxonomy): Eukaryota > Metazoa > Chordata > Amphibia > Caudata > Salamandridae > Lissotriton > Lissotriton helveticus. The sequence continues at coordinate 406,834,083 of NC_136060.1, forward strand.
TTGAACTCCTCCTATGGCTGCAGGGGTGGCCCTGAGCGTTTGGGAAGGTGCTGGTACTGGTGCAGGTGCATGTGATGGTCCAGGTGCTGGGGCTGTTTGGCTCTCTCCCTCCGTCTCATCTGGAGTCTCCACGATATGGAGTGCCTCGCTATCTGAGGTCTCAGCATCTGCAGCACCTGTGATGTAAATGAGTGCATGATTAATGATATGATTCGGGCACCTGGGATGTAGCAACATGCATGCAGGCTTGCATTCCCTGACTGGCTTTAGGGGTATGTTTCACTTGACTGTTCTGGCTGTGTGTGGCTATCAGGGCACATTGTCACACTACAGGTCCCACAATGCAATTGGGCATGTGTGATGGGCAGAGACTGCATTACTGGGGTTTCCAATATGGCTTGCTCTGGGCGCATTTTTAGGGGACGGGGTCGCAGTTGCATGGCTCTTACCTTGTGATTGGTGTGTGGCTCGGGAGGTGTCCAGCTGAGTGACCCCCACGCAGGCTGCAGGGTTGATGGTGTCCTCCACCAAGTCCTCCAGTGGTGTGTTTGCAGGAACTGTGGACTCTTCTCCTCCCGTGGCCAGTCTCTCCCCCAGCCTCTCCGCAATGCGCTCCTTGGCAGGGCCTCTGAGATCGTACCACCTCTTCTTGAGGTCATCGATTGACCGCTGTGTCACTCCTACGGCGTTGACCTTTGCCCAGCTGCGCAGCCAGATGCGTCTTTTGTCAGCCTCGGGCACCTTCCGGGATAGCTTTCTGAAAAGCTTGTCATGGTCCCTGCTGACTCCCTCGATCAAGTACTCCAGCTCTTGTTCGGAGAACTTGATTTTCCACTTCCTGCCAGTTTCACTGGATCCTGCTGCATCCTGGGACATTGTGGTTTCAATGTGTGTCCTGTCTTGGGACTGCAGGGTGTGTCTCCTGGAGCTCAGTGCTGTGCCTCCTCCTCTATCCAGCTCTGTGTTCCAAATGAGTAATGGAGCTGCCTACTTCCTGGTTGTGATGTCATCATTGTGCTCAAAATGCGACTTCACGTTTTTGCGATCTCGCAATCTGCGAGATCGCTATTTGCGATTTCGGTATTTATAAAATCGCAATTTGGTGTTGGGAAACAGCCGATTCTGCTATTTAATAGCAATTTTGGGAAATTTGCATATGGCGATTGCGGGCAATTGCGAATTGCACTTGATTAGCGATTTTGATGATGCATCCCATTCTGCGAATTCTAGATAGCGATTCGGTATTTTTCGCTATTTAGAATTCGCATAGTGGGTGCTTGATGCATCTGGGGGTATATTACTCTCATCGGCAGTGTGTGGAGTTAGTACGGCTCCACACACTGACTATGTTGAGGCCCAATTGACCTATGATACCAGACTTGTCAAGTGTGCCAACGTGTTCAAAAGTAAAGAGCATCTGGATGAGATGAGTAGTCTGTTAGTTAATGCTTTAGGTATGTTACAGACCTGTGTCACGCAGGGAGAGCTAAATGCCAAAATTGAACATGTCCATGAGGAATTGTTTTTAAAGCTTAAAAGGTATTTTATTAAGAAAAGTAAGAAACCCAGTCGCCAACCAGTCCTCAAAGCCGCAGCCTGGCATATAGAAACCTTGCGGCAGCAATTAGATCAAAGGATAGGGATGCAATTCGCAAGGCTAGGGCAGACTATAAGAGTGCGCAGTATCGTGCCAAAAGGGTTTGGGACGAACAGCACTGGGCGGATTTGCTGGTAGCATCTTTCGGGAGGAACATGGGTGCGTTTTGGCATTTGGTGAGATGGGGTAGTGGGGTCCCTAACAATGTCCTTCAAAACCATGTGGAGCCCGATAAGTGGGTCTCCCATTTTAAAGTACAGTTTTCAAGTGCAGAGGCTAATTTAGATTTTCAAGTTACTCCACTTCCGGCCTCCAGCCTACACTTCACCACGAAAGAGGTGGAAAATGCACTTCAGCTAGTACCAAGAGGCAGGGCACCTGGGCCCGATTGCTGACCTGTTCCTTCACGATGTACCAAACTGGGCGTTATATATCCAGCTCCTAGCAAATGCAGTAGCTAGTGGAGCACCTATGCCAAGCATGTGGACGGGAGCAGAAATTTTACCGATTTCCAAAAAGGGGGATCACACTATACCAGGGAATTACAGGCCCATAAGCCTAATTGATTGTATACAAAAGGTTTTGGCAAGAATTATACTAAGCAGAATTCAGCCATGGTTGGAGGAATGCAACATCCTGTCCCACCTGCAGGCGGGTTTCCGGTCATGTACAAGTAAGATAGACCAGGTGTTCAGATTTATACTTGTCTACTGGCGCATCGTGGTTATATGGGGAGGCACTCTATATGCTGCCTTCGTCGACTTGAAGTCGGCCTTCGATCTTGTCCCCCGAGCCAAGATGTGACGTTCTTTCTCACAGTTAGGCATGCCATCTGAGATTCTGGCACTCTTGGTCAAGTTACATACCGCATGATACGCGCAGGTGAGATGGGATGCACAGGGAAGTATCACCCACATGTTTTCAGTAGAGAAGGGGGTAAGGCAGGGGTGCGTTCTAGCAGCCCACCCTCTTATCCTTATATATAAATGGGGTGGTGAACTACTTTAAGAACTTTCATACCGATGCACCTTCCCTAGCAGGGAGCAGGATCCCTTTACTCATGTTTGCCGATGACACCCTCATCCTTTCAAAAACAAGAAAGGGCCTTCAAAGTGCCCTTTCCAGATTTGAGGAGTTTTGTGAGGACCACAAATTAATTGTTAACGTGGACAAAACTAAGTATATTGTCCTGCACAAACATACGTCAATTGTGGGTAGAGTTCAAATGAAGGGTGGTACATTGGGACAAACTGATATTTTTTCTTATCTGGGGGTTCACATAGAAAAGTGAGCAGGAAACCACAAGTAGAACTCCTCACAGTTAAGCATGCCCAATTGTCGGGTGTATTGATCAAGGAGCACAGATCTTCTTACACAAAACCCATTGCTCCTGTCCTCCAAATTTACCATACCAAAATTAGTGCTTCAAACCTTTACGGGGCTGAGCTGTGGGGTTATGCTAATTTGGATTCCTTGGTGTTAGCGCAAAATAAGTTCTTGCGGTCTGTAATTGGCCTCCCAAAATCCACCCCGTTACTACCACTATATCTGGATCTGGGTTGTCACTCCATTAGGGATGTGGCACACTACAGGCCAGTTGCCTATTGGAGGAGGATTTGGGCGACCCCCGAGCTCAAGCACTACGCACTGGCATTATAAGATGTTTAGGAGGCGGATGTCTCTAATAAAATTTCATGGCTAAGGTGTGTAAAGATTACACTGAGTGAGATGGGGATGGGCCGGTTATGGACTACCCCGAGTGATATTGTTTTTCCATCTAAAGCAGAGTTTAAGGTAGCATACTGGAATATGGTGGTAACTAGGTGCTTTGAGGCCCTTACTGCTCCTTCTCTGTCCAGAGCATTTCTTGGTTTAAAACATGTAGCAAACTATGAAGGTTGTTAGGACTTAATCACCACCCCTAAAGACAGAAAACTATACCACCAGTTTAGGGTGCGTTCTCTCCCCTCTAAGGTAGTTACAAAGAAATGGAGTAGCACGAATACTAGTGTATGCCCCCATTGTCCAGACGCACTAGAGACAGTGATACACATTTTCATTGCGTGTCCAGCCTATCAAAAACCTATTCTAAGAAGGTTGAAACCCGTATGTTCGAACATGGGAACCAGGTCTAGCAATGAGGCTCTTAGGATTTTAAATACATCAATAGAAGAGCCTATTGTGGTCGCTGTCGCCAAGTTTTTGGGATGGGTATGGGTAATACGCTCAAACTAGTAGCTAAAAGTAGACAACTAGGTTTTTTTTTTTTTGCACCTGCACTTTGCACGTTATATCTTTGGTATCCACTAAAGCTGTAACTCCCTACCGCTGTCTGATGAAACTTGAAATTATTATTGTTTATCCAGCTGGGCCCTTCTTTTTTACAAGCTTTTAACCTAGTTGCTGTACATTTTTTAGCCTTTTAGATCAGTTGCTCACATATTTATGAACTGACTGAATAACTGTATTGTACGTATGTTTTGAAATGTAAGATTTGTTTTTAACCTCACCGCTATATGTGTCATGTACCAACTTTTGTGATTTTTAACATCGAAATAAAGTTTATGAACTGAACTGACACCTTGTCACTTGTAGGGTGAGTTCAATCAAACCCTCTTGTGGATAAGGTCATCTGGGTCCTAGACCAACTTCTAACAGTCGTTACTTTGTTACCTTGACCACGGAGTCCAATTGCAGAGGTGACTTGACTGCTCTTGGTTCTGAAAGGGATCTGCGGGAGGTGTAAAATTGCAGCACTTGACAAAACCACACATGGAGATGGTGTTCCGCTCTATCCACAGGAAGTAGAGGCCTTTGGGGTCCCAGGACCAGGTTTAACAGTTAGATTTCTTCTACCTTGCTCAGCGGCTTTGGGTGCAGAGGTGGCTGGCAGCTGTCAATCAGTGGGGCAGGTCGTGCCAAAGATGCTTTACCACACACTCGATAACTCCAGCTTCAAGATGCAGGAACACAGCAGCAGCATTGTTGCTGACGCGGTCACTGTGAGTTGCTCATGGGGTCGATCACCCGACTGGCGATCACTATGCCTTGGCTGCGGCAAATGTAGTCCACGGTTACTCCGGCGGCTGGAGGTCGACGGGAGTGGAGTAGCTGCTTGAAACTTGGCTTAGCTACCACACTGGGCTAGCAGGGCACCACTTCTCTTCAGGCTCACTCAACAGGCTCAGCGAATTGTAAATCTTGTCATGCAGTACATCAATTTTTCTGCAGCATGAAGGGGACTGGCCACACCAATCCAAGGTAGTCTGGTTCGGTTTCTGGCATCCACGGGAGTCCCTCTCCAAGGCTATTGGTCCCTGCGGCTAACCCTCCCCTGCGGTTACGTCTTGTGTTCTGTAATTTAGGTTGTTCCAACATGGCAGAACCCTTCTTTGGCTGTATAGATCTCCTAGCCCACCTTTAAGCTGGGGCTAGCCTTTTGGAGGTGTACGCTTCCTGAATAACGAATTTTCTCCCCCCTGTCGAGCTGCACAGGCTGGGAAGGGCTTTGTCCTAGAGTGGGGGACAAGAAATTATACATCAAGGGCGGTGAAAGCCTTTGGGGCTCAATGCATTGGTGACTGTAAACACTAGCCATCCTCGGAGGGAGGAGGTGTGACCTCAATCCTGCCAGACTTTTGTCTCCATCCTGGGGAAGTGCTAGCACATCCCACCAGGAGGGCAGACTCTTGTCTTGGTGGCAAACGGCTCTGGGAAGCCCGGCAAGGCACTGGGTCCCCGTATCCTAGGGGGGTACCCACTCAGGGAGGCACCCCTGGGCATGCCAGCTCACCCTTGACATGGGAATTGTGTTAGGGGTGAAAAAGCACAGTGTTTGACAACAAATATGACACAATTTGGTCATTCCATAGGGGAGCTTGCTAGCTCAAGTTTCCTTGGTAGCCAGCCTATGTTACTCTTTGAACCGCCGGTCACTTACAGTAAAATCTTGCTTTACAGGGTTACTGTAGGAATACATATGTATAAACATATATATCTACACATTTAATGTAATGCCCTCAACCTTCAGGGCTTAGGAGGACAACCTTAACAGTGACTTACTTACATTAAGGCAGTGGTGTGACTCTGCACCACATGTTTTGTGCAGAGTCACTCTCGAGCAGACAGCTTGCTCGTGCAGGGCTTCAATGGCAAACCTGCAGAGACACTTTTGATTCGGTCACACAGGGTGGCACAACCAGTGCCGCAGCACTAGTGACTCCGTACTTGGGTACCACTGGTACCATATGCTAGGGACTTATAAGGGAGCACATTACCTTGCTATTTGGGTGTACCAACCCTCATCACTTTTAGGGTAAAGAGCACTGGCGCCTGGTTAGCAGGTTTCAGTGCAAAGTACAGCATGTAGCAATCTAAAATGGGGCAAAAATTGGGGAGAGGGGGCATATGCAAAGAAGCCCAGTTTCCGAAACTTCCATGTTGATATATGGAGACTTATGGAAGGTGTAATGATGTTGAGATAAATAGAGATTGTTGGAAGAGCACACATAACCTGTGATACCAGAAGTCGAATACCAGTGTGGCAATAAATTTGCGATTTTCACCGATATATTTAAACATCAAGGGACACAGAATGTTTATTCCTTGCCAGTCATATGTTGGTAGAGGCATTGAATTGAGGACTGTATAAACTATGTGCCCATAGTTGATGTTGCAGAAAATGGCTAGAAAAGAGGAATACTTGACATTTAAAATAGACCAACTTGAAGGTTGAGTTGCAAGCCTCTGTGGTCGTCATTAGTCTGTCCCCTTATCAAGGACAATTAATACCTTTGTATGAATGGGAAAAAGCTTTGGCCGAGTTTTTAAAATGTATTTTGTGTATTAGGATCTGTTGCTTTGATTAATTTGTAATTTGAGATATTGTTAGTTTCAAAAGATGGTAACTGACTCCCAGAACATGGACATATTGTTCGGGGTTAAGGACAACACGTTTTCATGTTTATTTTGTCCTTGTGACGAGTAGGCCCAGCCCCCTGCAGTACAACCCCTTTGACTGCCAGTTTAAAGTATCACATTATGGATTAGGGAAGGGCATTGTCTGCAGTTAAGGTAATATTTGTGTCCTTAAGTTAATGCTGTTTGAACTTGTATTTATGGTTCATTAATACAAAGCCTTTTTTATTAGGGTGCGCGCTCTAAAGAATTGTAAGCTCAGACAGCATTCCTAATAGTGGTTCCAGTGTAAAAATGTGTACAAACGTTTGCAATGTTTAAGAATATGAGGCTAGATAAAATGCTCCCAGACTGCTCTCTAATTAGATGCAAATAGCTGCAAAAGCTTGAAAGCAAGATTTATGATCCTTAGCTTTCAAAATAAAATGTCCACAAAAATATGCAGCTAGGAAAAAGAGTGTTTTTCTGAATTACTGTGAAATTGTAGGTAATGTTTCTTTGAAGTATCATTTGGTGAAATGTTTTGATGCATGCAAGTATTTCCCAAAAATATTCATAATGAAAAATCAGTGCAATCCGTTTAAACAAGATAATGGAAACATGAAAATAAACAAGCATGGGCAAAGCCAATAACAGGCCCGATGTTGGTGGTTATCCTTTTTGATTTTGTCAATGCGTGTTTTGTTTGGATATGGTTTTTGTTAAACTTTGTAGGAGCTGCCAGGTCACCACCATTATAACAAACATTTACAAAAAAGCAATAATATTATTTAGTCTCTAAAAGCACACTTTGCCAGAGTAGTCCCTTGCAATGAACAAAACAACTTTGACTATATGTTCCTTGTGAAAGAGTGGAAGCCAGTTGATTCATAGATAGAGAGATATCATTTTAATAAAAACAAAAGGCCTTGGTTAACTCCAGACCTAATTAGTGGCCCAATTCTTAAATTCACAAAATTGCGCCCATGGTATGTGTTCTTGCATTAGTGCAGATTTACGGCTTTTATGAATGCACATGAATTAACAGAAGTAGGCCTGCAAATCATATTCCTAAAAAATATTTATGAATTGCTTTTCAGCACGAACACATATACAGGTGTGGATTTGCTCATGCAAAAATCTGTTGAGCGTTTACAAGTTCACTTTTTCGCCAACCACTTTTTCCTCAACCTTGGAAGAAGGTTTACTTCCGCCATTGTCAGGAGTAAATTTCTAACCTTTCTCTGTATGGGAAAAGATGAGAGAAGATGTGGCGAAAATGCCTAAAACATGCAATTTAGTTGATCTGCACAAGCCCAAAAGGGCATTTCAACCCTGGAACCATTGTTTGCGCTACCTTCAGCCCCAGTAGGTAGATCTGCGGGAAAGTGGCAAACTAAAGAAATTGCTAGAATTCCAATCCTAATGTATGAACCTTGGAATAAAAGGCTAATATCAGAGCTTTTATATAATGAGATTGCTGCCATAATTTGTTGCTGCACCATGTGGCATCAAGGGACGAGTGGATTTTTTTTACAGGACAAGTAGATTTATGAAGCAACCTGTCCCATGGACAAGTATGGAATAAAGTACAGACTTGCCTAACCCTTACTGAAGACAGAGTATAGTTCAATACTGATATATTTTCAAACTGATTATGAGCCTAGGCATTTTATTTATGTCCACTCAATTTGGTTAAAGGGGACCCAACCATTGTCATTGTAAACCAAATCTGGTATGCTCCAAACCCAAATCTGCAAAAGCAATCAAATTTGAAAACCTTGAAAAAGAAGCAAAGCACTGTTTAAGTAGCTTTTCCATCCATCATTGAAAACATTAGGACTAATCCCTCCATCCCTCAGACAGGACTGTCTCCCTTGACTTTTTAAATACTTCCAAGGTTTGATTACTTCCAAAGCCCATGTCTGATCTACTGGTCTCCTCTTCTGTTATTACAATACAAAATGCTTTACAAAACGTCTCAGCGATTACTTCAATTCAAGTGGAGTTGATGATATTAGCTATTTTGTAGAATTTGGAGAGCTACATATTTTATACAGAAGGGATCTCCTGAAGTAACTATCTATCTTCTTTGGCGTAGGTGGGCCAATTGGTAGTAACATATTAGAATTGGTTGCATCTCCTTGTTTTCTGTGAAAGGTTTGTATTCTGTGGTTCTTCATTATTATTCTCCAGCGCACTCTCATTTATATATTTTTTAATGGGCTCCTGTTATTTCACTCTACTCCTAGAGCAGATACTCTTACTTGGGGGTAGTAAAGCAAGAACGCTGAGAAATGCATGAAATGTGTGTAAAGTGAGGCAGGAAGTAGGTTTGTGAACTACACAAGCATTCAGTCATCTACTGTACAAAATGTTGAAAGTGAGCAGTAGTCTGACCAGTTGTGAAATAACGTTGGATTATAATTCAATAAATGCGGTGTAAGCATTCTTAGAACCACTCACGGTTACAATGGCTCAGATACACCCCTGCAGTTATACACACTTTGAGGGGAATTGACCGGAGTGGAGGGTGCTGGAAGTAATGGGAGGAAGGAAGAAGGTAAAGCAGCACAAGGCGAGACACCTTCTCTCGTAATGCCTTTCTACTTATTTCAGTTTGTCGGTTTCAGCAGTCAACATGCTGAATGGCTGAGGAAAAAGTGAATGCCAACAGCTAATGCCTTTTAACAATAGGAGTAAAACAGTGTCCTTGATAGTCTCATAACTTTACAGAATTATAATCATGTAGGTAGTAGCAAAGTATTTGGAGGTCAGGCGACTCAGAAGAGGGCACAGAAATCCTTCATTGCTGACTCCTGTTTCACCCCATCCCATAAAGGCATGGAATAACAATATGTCTTTCTCCATCTTTTTTAGTAAGCAGCATTTCAGGCACTGTCTAGGGCGAAGTGTCTTTGTTTATAATACTTAGTTTCACTCCATACCTTTCCAAGAGTCTGTAAAGGGGATATACTTGAATGTTGTAAGGCCTTGCTGAGTTTACTGTGGAACAAGTGGAATTCAGTTGTGTTTCTGAGATTATATATATATATATATATATATATATATATATATATAGATATATATATAGATATAGATATAGATATAGATATATATATAGATATCTGTATTGTATCCCAAGTGCAATACTTTGTACGCCTATACTACAAAACTCACACGAAAAAACTCTGGTGGTAAAGTCATTTCAGTAATGGCCTTCTGGACCAAGAGCCTTAGTACGGAAGCTGAAAAAGTGCAATAGTACCTCGTTGTCCTTAAAGGCTTTACAGACCCGATGTTGTGCTTTCACATGATGTAGCCAGCTCTGCCTATTTACGTACATAGACTATGTGAGAACTGTGGAAAGCTCTATTTTTTATCCTGCATAGTTAGCATACTTTCTGTGGGTATTGCACTGTGAAACCTACACAAAATGTGCTCAAGTTGCGGGGCATTGTGTAATCTCCGAATGATTGCTTATTGACTTAGTATCACTGAGATTGTGCCAGAAGGCTAACCGCAGGTACTGTATTAATATTGTGTTCTGTGTTGTACATCTAGTAGGAAAACAACTGCAATAATAGGGATGAGCTGCACACACACACACACAATGCCCCTCTCCCTCCGCCTATGGTCGAGTTTGCCTCTACAGTTCTCTAGGATGCATGGAATAGGCAGGGTTTAACCACAGGTGCAGATAACTGAAATCTCTCACTTGATGGCGGGCAACTTGGTTATGTCTTCTGCAACCCTTGGTTAAAAAGTCTTAGATGGTGCAGCAGTCTTCCCCACACACATCAATCTCTGTCCCTGTATGCAGGCTAAACCCCTCATTCACCTGGTCTTGGTTGTGTTGCCGTTCATGCTGTGTGGTGGATGTAGGATGTTCCTCCACCATTACAGAACTGGTCCTTTCTTCTGAGACTGCAGTGGCATCCTTGTTTAGACCGGTGTTTGTAAAGCAGACTGTTGTGAATGAAAGGAACAATGCCGCTTCAAGTTGAAGTACTTTATTGTAAAGAACAGGTGAGAGCCAGGCTACCCGGCTTCCAGTCCATGGTACGGGTAGCTACTGACTCATGGACAAGAACCACACGTAAAAGAATGCAGCAGCATTCTTAGCCTCGCTCCCGGTCTCGCTCCAACAAAGAATACAAAGAAGAATACTCAACACATCCCCCCTAACACAGGAATGGAACAAAACAAAAGAGAATAACAAACAAAAAAAATAAGAATAAAATTATGCCCACATCACATATTGAATTGGTAGCCGCCGTAAGGTGTTATGAAGGCTGTAAGTTTTCTTGATTCTGAGGATAAGATCACTTGATGGTAAGCTGCTGAAAGATCAATGGTGGAAAACCAAGTGGCACCCTTGAGAGATGAAACCATCTCATTGATCTTAGGCAATGGAAACTGATTGATGACAATTTTGTTATTCAAATTGCGCAAATCAATGCACACACGGATCTTGCCATTCCCCTTGCGTGCTACTACAACCAGAGAAATCCATTCAGAACTTTCCACTTCTTCAATCACGTTTCTCTCAATCAACTCCTCCAACTCTTTAGCAACTTCATCCCTTATCAATAGAGGAATGGGCCTCACTTTATGCACCTTGGGTACTGCATCCTTTTTGAGAACGATAGTGTGCTCAAACCCTTTAAGAGCACCTAAATCCTTATTAAAAACTTTAGGAAACATGCTACTCATTCCCTCTTGTAGTTTACCTGAATCTTCCACAATAAGTACTTTCTCCTCACTGTTTGGGTCTAAAATAATATGCAAGTTCTTTTGGTCCATCCATCCTAAAACAGATAGACCAAATTGGGCTACATAAATAGACAAAATTGGGCTACATAAAATTTCCCCCTCACTGACCTCCCCTTGAACAAAAAGGTCAACCATCTGAAACCTAACATGTTAATCTTTTCACCAGTAAAACTCACTGGATTAACATCAGTGGAAATTAATTGCTGGCCAATTTTTTTTAACACATTTCTCCCTTCAAATTTCTTTGTTAAATATTGTATAAGGTGACCCTAAATCAGCAACAATCTTGATAGGTACACCTCCAATGGACATGTCACACACAGGTTTATCTTTAACTGCACTGTCTGTGATGTTAATTACAAAATTCCCAGGTATACTCCTCACATACTCCCATTCAGAATTCTGAATGGGAGCCTCCACTTCACTAAGTGCATCATCCTCACACAAAAATTTTACATTTCCTTTCTTCCGTCTACACTTCTTACTAAAATGACATATAAGACCATAATGCTACAATTCTTTTTCAAAGCCGGGTAGTTCTTGCTGAAAGCTAGATGATCCTTGTTGCCACAACGATAACAATGTCTGTCCTCAGGATCTTTTTCCCTCCACAAACTCTTGTGCTTGGTTAGAGTTACTGGTAACATTTTGTTGAGGTTGAACTCTGTTCATGTTTTGAACTTTGAAAACACTACCACTATCCTTGTCTGATTCCTTTAGTTGAGTAGCGCAGCTTCCAGACATTTCGGCCTTTCTTATTATGGATAATACCTCCTCTAAAGGTGCATCATCATTTATCAATAAACGATGTTGGATTGCAGAATTGCTATAATGCATGACAAGTTGGTCCCGTAGAATATCATAATGTAAAATCCCAAATTTACAGTCAATAGCAAGTCTCTTAAGTTCATTCACATATTCATCCACTAATTCATTTTTGTTTTGTTTCCTTTGGAAACATTTGTAGCGAATAACACCAATGCAAAATTTAGGTGCTAAGTGCTTATCAAGGTCTTTTAAGGACGCCTCAAAAACATTAATTTCTCCACTTATAACCATTTTATGCATACGAGTATACGTTTTCAACCTTATAGGACCTAAAGAATGTAAAAGAATGTAACACAATTCCTTTCATTTGATCAGCTTTCATTTTGCAAGCTTCATCTACCGCTTTGATATCGTTAACAAAATATCCCTTCCACTCCAGCCACTCCATTGCCGGACGTGGTCCTGTTGACCAAAAAGAATGAGGATGACTAATGGTAAATATCTGTTGAGCCATGACTGCCCCTTCCTGTTGATGGCCTTCTTCCATGCAATGATATTCCAATCCAAGGATTATTAAACTTCAAAATGTATAGCTCAAAATGTATAGTACAGTAATATTATGTAAATGGACAGAAAAAAAAATATTTTAATTCGCCATGCCCGATATTCGTAACCTGTTCCACTTGTAATACGACTACACAATGCTGTTCGGTGATGCGCTACTCCGTGAGTGTCCTGAGTTGCTATGACAATCAGTTAACAAAATGGCCATCAAGTAGGTCACAAACGTAACCCCACGCAAAACGTCAATGCGCGCTAGCGTCAAACACGTCACAACAGTCCTTCACAGCATAGTTGCCACGCTCACAAGACGTCAATGCACGTTAGCGTCAAGCGCGTCCCAACAGTCCATCACAGCAGAGTTGCCACGCTCCAAGAAAGATCTCCGAATACTGCCGCCATTCGAAAAATGCGGCCGAACGGCAGTTGCACTCAGAGGATCTAACTCGCTAAGTAAGTGTTACTTACTTTTTGAAGATTACGTTTTCAAGCGTTTCTATTCTAATTGAAGCAAGGTAGCGTAGTTAATCCAAAAGTGAAGATACTTCCTTCCCTTAAAAAGTTCCGTTCCTTCTTCTTGAGTCACCACTTTTTTTTTTTTAATGAAAAATCCTTGATGTATCACTCGCGTTGGTACCAGATCGTCACCAATTGTTGTGAATGAAAGGAACAATGCCTCTTCAAGTTGAAGTACTTTATTGTAAAGAACATGTCAGAGCCAGGCAGCACGGCTTCCAGTCCACGGTAAAGGTAACAACTGACTCATGGACTGGAACCACACGTTAAAGAATGCAGCAGCATTCTTAGCCTCGCTCCCGGTCTCTCTCCAACAAAGAATACAAATAAGAATACACAACACAGACTCGCGGGGCAGGTCTACAGTCGCACCATCTTTGGCAGCAGAGGCCCTTGTGGATGGCTGCAGATCGGTGATCGGACACTGCAGTTGCTCCTCAAAATGTCTCTGTCTCAGTAACTGTCTCCAGATCAATCCTGGTCTCACACTTCTACAGAGACACAGCTTTCATTTTCTGAGCAGGCAGTGATTGTACCAGTATCTCAGGCTTCTCACAGGCTGTCGGGAGAGATGGAATCTTAACTCTTGTTTATTCACCATACAGTTCACTGGGGAGCTACGTAGATATACTAGCTTACCCTTTTTTTAAGCACAGGCCACTCCTGGCTTGCTCTCTTTGTTAGTCAGCTTCCTTTGGGTACATCACAAGCAAGGAACACACTTGGCCTGTCCTCTTGGATAGTCTCTGCTCGTGTAGGGCCCAGCCCACTCCTCCAGTCTCTCGATAGGCAGGATTCTAGGCTCTTTGCACAGATGCTCAGCTCTTCCAGCAGAAGGTGCAAACGTCATGTGATGTCCTCCTACCTCACGGACACTGGCTGTCATACAGACCCTGGTCCAGGTTACACAGAAGCTCTTCTAGTTCTTTGTAGAACACTCCTCTCCTTGGTCAAAAATAATTTGCAACTAAAACAAAGTTGGGTGGTTTGAATCCCTCTATTTTTAGGTCGAGCGTGAGCCTCAGCGCAAGTACTGCTCTGCAAAGAGCTGTGATAGTTCAGTACGGAGAGAAGCTTTGCCCACTCCCCCGCCCTTATTTTTTATTGGCTTGTGTGTTTGTACTTTGTAAATACTGTCTTCTGATTCATTATGAGGCTTGTTAGTCCCTCCTTAGTACAGCCATGTTGTCATTTGTATCCTCCCATGGCTACTGGCTCCTTTACATGGTTGTTACATGAGGCGTGTACTATTTCCTTTATTAAGTTTCTCCATTAGGCGGACGACGTGCTTCGCTCACATTTAGCGGCCACGGCTGCTTTCACTTTTGCCGGAAGCCCAGTGTAACAACCAAGTAAAGGGGCCAGTAGCCATGGGAGGGACTAACTAGCCTCCATAGTCCCGCTTTGTCCAGATGGCAGCCTGTTTTTGTTAACTCATTGTCCTGTCTGTATTTGTTTAACCAATTTGTTGTAGCAACTGTTCCACGGTTACGGAAGCCTCTTTGTGCCAAGATGCCTCTACCTTACCCTTTCGCCGTTGAACAAGCTCAGCTGCTTGGTAATGTCAGCGCTGCCAGCATGGAAACGGGAGACAGCAGACTGAAGTTCAAGCGGATAATTCAAGCAGTCGCAGCCACCGCAGGACTCCATGGGACACCGAGATAATCCCACGCCCCTTGCAGCATGGAACCCTCCACAGAGAAGGTGAGCGCGAGCAGGGACCACGGAGGTGAGAAGACTGCACGAGCTAAGACGAACTGTTCGATGGTGAGAGAGACTGACAGTGACAACAGATTTCTCTGTGAACTTTAGAGGCTGATTAATCGTGCCAAATCTAATTTTTAGAATGGCACTAAATCGCAAGCACGCTGTCACTTGAAAGTGTTTCTTTCATATATAGCTACTGGTAATTGTGTCCTGGGATGAAGACATGAAGAAATTTTATCGGTAAACATTTGGGCACGACCTCTCTCTTCGGTTGAGTTACACGGAAGCCTGCCAGGGTTCACAACAACCACTTGCAGGAAAGGGCATAGATATTGGCTTCCAGCATTTACGGCCTTCCACAGGTTGAGGCAGCGAGTTCCGGGATGCAGAATTTCCGCCTGTAGAAGCAGAGCCTACCATTATGTAAATTAATACATGTCTTCCTGAGGTTAATGGGGACTCCCATGATTCAAGAGTTCTTTATGGTTTGGTGCAGAGACTTCCTTGATACAGTTTCATTCACTCAGTTAGGATGAGGCTCACAGAATTCAGAATCTCGCTGTACGGTGTAAAGGGATTCTCTGGATACAAGATTTGTCACTGATTTAAGGGAGACAGAGGCTTTTAGGAGTTAATTACCTATTTCCTGGAATAGCAGGTTTGCTGGGCTTGAGGATACAAGCTCTCACTGTCTGGGAGGGGTCAAGGCAGTGGCACATACTATACAAACGAAAGACTGAAGGAAGGAGAATTAGGGGTGATGCATTCTAATGATAAAAGATCTTTCATTTGGGTGGGGGAAGAGCCTTGGTCTTCCTGTATCGCTACTCTTTCCGAGGCTTCTGCAATGTGGAATCTCTTTCGGGCTCCTGAGATCTTTCCTTGGGCTAGAGGAGAAGCTGTTTCCCAGGATACAAGTCCTGTTTTTGTTTGCATGATTTATGGGTTTCAAAGATACTCTCATCTTTACTTGGTACAGGAGTAGAGGCTCACAAGATGCAAGATCTTCACCTAGTGGTTAGGGGACTAATTCAGTGTCTTCCAGGATTATGGATTCTTTGATTTGGGTTGAATCGATGACGAAATTCCAAAAATACAGGATTTTTAGGTCGAGTCTGGGCAGTGCATGCGCTGCTCTGCGAGGCATGCTGTATTGAGGTAGGGACTTGAAGCTCCATCCACTCTCCACTCACATTTTTCATTGACTTGTGTCATTGTCCACTGTAAACTGTGGCTGTTCATTGGTCAAAAGGCTTAGTAGTTCATTGGTTAAAAGGCTTAGTAGTCCATCCTTAGTACAGCCATATCTCATTTTGTAACCTCCCATGGTGACACCCCCTGTTACGTGTGTTGTTGCTCGGTAGGCTTTAATTACAGCCTCCGAGTACAATACAAGCTCTCTCCTAGCGCTTTTAAAAAAATGTATAGCACGCATTTGCAGTGCAATAGGTCTCGCATTTGCAAGAGTTAAAGCTATTGGCATTGTAAATGACAATGCCTTTTATATATCTAAATAAAAGGCATTGTCTTTTACAATGCCATTAGCTCAAACTCTCATAAATGCAAGTCCTACATTGCAAATGCTTGTTTATACATTTTCTAGACAGAAGATGTGGATCCACTGTCTAATGTTTCAGAACCGGTTTGCATTAGTTCTCTTTCAGGTGGCATTTCCTAGCTGTTCTTCAGACAAGCCCTTGTACAAAGCTGTCTTTCTCAGGTGGCAGTGGGACTGGCTCCAAGCAGGAGTAGTCAAACATAGGCACAATGAAGTATGAGTTCTCTGCACATGGCTGTCATCAGCCTTCCTGAAGGGGTAATCAGAGACGGACAACAGGGCTGGCCTTGCCAAGAAACTCCCTCACCTTGCACTACAGAAATTGTAGTCCCACCTATCACCCCAAATGGCATTGCTTAGGAAGAACTGTTCATTAGTCTTTTGCTAACAAGCAGTTCAAGGAATTTCTAGATTGGGCCTCTTTATTAGAGTATCTTTGTCTCCACCCTCCAGTCAAAGGAAGTCAGGCTCTACACTTCCACTGACTGGATAAGCTATCATCATCATCTATAAGCATTCAAAATGGATCCCACTGGCCCCCAGAATTCTTTTGGACAAGCCAGAGTCTTACTAGTGTAAATGCGCCACACATGCACTGCGCTTGTGAACACACACACACGACTTCTCAGCTAAGAGTTCTGGGTTTCACAGTACAGTAGAACTTTACAAAAGACGAGTCTATAGACTGTGCTGTCAATGATAGAGAAAGTCTGATCATACTCCAAACCTCAAAACAATATGCCGCCACCACCACTGTATGCGATATATCCAAGGCAAGGACAATAGTCTACTGCCTAGCATATTGGCATGCTTGGTGCATTGCTTTAGATTTCAAGACCGGTCCTGGACCTCTTTGTCAGGTAGTGGGCTAGGGCTCTGTGCACATGTCAGGTTGGTGTGATGCCAGAACCAAAATAAATAAAAAAGGATATTAGTTTCACATGCAGTCAAGCATTCGGGCAAGGTTATATGCCTGTTTACTGTGCAGGGTACAGCACTTTTGGAGTTAATCCCAATAATAGGATATTCACCTTAAAAAGTTTATTTTTATACCATTCCTTTATTAGTTTTATATCATCATAATGATACAACCGTGATCGCATGATATTCAACTACCACAAGAATATGATCCCGACATAATACATCCTTTTGACTCATCTTCCAGGACTTGCAGTGTGCAAAATCCATCTGTGGGGATATGTTCTTTGTTCCCCCTCCCTTTGCATGTACCAGACACATGCTACATTGCCTCACATTTGGTCCCTACTCTGTTCGGTTTACCACTTACTCTCGAGTGTATAACCTTGGCCCTACATACTTTGGCTGGAAGTGCTAGAGGGACCTGTAGCTCCCTCGTTACTGAGGGGATCTCTGCCTCAGAGAGACCTGACTCTCTCTCTCTCTCTCCTCATCTGTCCACGAACCTGTCCAATAGGTCCCTCCATATTAAGGTCATCTTGTACTTTCTCATCTTTTCTTGTTAATTTGATACATTTTTCCTAGGTAACGACCCTTTCCATCAGGTCTCTCTGCCACATGTGCAGTCGGGGGTTCCTGTCACTCATTCAACACCGCAATTCTCCTACTTGCCAACACTAGTACTAGATTCAAGACTTAATGGTGCATCTTTTTTCCTTTACCTACATAATACGTTAGAAGAAATACCACTGTTAGATTGATACTCTGCATTTTTCCACTGCTGTGTTTTTTGAGCTCCTGTGCTCTTCTGATTGTAATCAATATACAAGGCTATTCAGTTCCTAAAGTTGTCGCATAAGGGAAGACCACTAGTGTATACCCACAACAAGGGTGGTCGGTGGAATATGAATATTCAGGAGCAAGAGCCCTCACCCACCTAAATGGGTGGCATGCTTTATCATTGGGCAGCTCCTCATTGGGCTAACGCTGCAATGCCCAACTGGTCCGTCGAAGGGGCTCTTTGCCAGTAAATGTTATGCAAATTAGTAGAACTGGAAATATAGATTTTTAACGTTAAAAGTGAAAAATGGTGCCAAAAAGCACAAAGTGCTATTGGGGATATTTGGTTGCGCCGGACCAGGACAAAGTCTCAAGGTGAGGCTGACTGCGATGGAGCGCGCATCTGCTATAGGGAACCAAAAGACACACAATTGATGGACGGAATGCAGAACAAATCAAAACATTCACCCCCAGTCAAGAGATCTGGGTTAAATCCATCATTCTTTTGCTCACCATGCCACCCCAGTTTAGACCTGGCCATATGCAAATCAGTCTAGACCCTGTGCCTCATGGGAACAGTCCAGCCTGAACTGCCAAGCCAGGTCCTCCCTGGACCGGAAACAAGCATCCTAGGACAGATTTCGGGGTTTCATCCCTCATCAGCCAGGATAGCTTCATTCCAGTGGCACAGTGGGCTCAGGACCCACATCTCGGCGCACCTGGCACACTTGGGGCGAGAAATCAAAACGCACAATTGATGGACGGAATGCAGAACAAATCAAAACATTCACCCCCAGTCAAGAGATCTGGGTTAAATCCATCATTCTTTTGCTTACCATGCCACCCCAGTTTAGAACTCGCCATATGCAAATCAGTCCTGACCCTGTGCCTCATGGGAACAGACCAGCCCGAACTGCCAAGCCAGGTCCTCCTTGGACCGGAAACAAGCATTCTAGGACCGGTTTCGGGTTTCACCCCTCATCAGCCAGTATAGCTTGATTCCAGTGGCACAGTGAGCTCAGAACCCACGTGAATGTATGACATTGTTCTGCATTCTGTCCATCCATTGTTCTTTTTACAAAGGGAACCAGTTAGATATCCACATCAAAGATACATCACGTAGCAAGGGCAATGCACTGGTTCCGAGATGCGGCAATGCTGTGGTGCAAGGCAGTGGCGGCTGGTGACATTTGAAAGTGGTAAGGCGTAAAACAATTGTCGGGCTTCACTGCGGCAAGCGAGCATAGCTGGCGAGCCTAAACTACCTACGGGGGATTCGGGGGGGTTCTCCCCCCAAGAAAATTTTGAGAAAAAGAGTGGCCAAATCGTGCATTTTCAAGCAAACCAGAAGGTGTGAAGAACAGCTCAGTCAATACTACTGTTTAGAGTTGTGGGAGTTAAGAAACCTTCTAGAAGTTTGACACATAATGAGAGTGCTCTGGGAATATGGAACTAAAATGACCAAAAATGTACTGGTACCGCAGTAGCACAACTAATCTTAATCATTCTGCTCGTTTGTCACGGGAATGGGCATTCAATATTACACATATTCTCTCACCTGAACCCCCCCCAACTCTCATACTCAATAGTGCTATCCAATGCCTATGAAAAACACCCAGAATGGACATGGACATAACAATAAAATGGACAACCTCACCCTGCATTAAAAAACTGAATCAATACAGGCATGAATTGCACATTTGATTTTTGTGTATTAGTAGTTTTCATTATTAATGCGTAACTGGTTTTAATTCCCACTACAGCACAAGGTGATACTCTCCGGGTTACTCGCTGCAGAGCTCTTCAAACAGTGTATTGGCTTTGCCCATGCTTGTTTAGGTTTATTATAAGTTTGCCTGTTGGCTTTTAAAAAAAAGTACACAAATATGGCCCTAAAATGAATAATTATTCTTGTGGTTGGATTCATGAGCCAAAAATTATGTGCAGATGTCGTCAACATTTTCATCTGAGATGGCCATTTCTTTGACTACCGAGAATTAAAAATTTTTGCTCTAGAAACCACATTCGGGTCTGGGAACTGGCATTGTGAAAAGACGTTTCCTGGGTCATATGGGGTTAGCCTGCACACAGTGCACTCACAAGGAGAACCAGAACTCAAATCTAAGGATTGTGAAATGACCTGAAAAGGTAATTTTTCTCCTCGTCCACTTTTTGAGTTCACCAGTCAGAGGCGAGGTGTGTAACTGCATTGCCCAAGTACCCCAAATACCCATGCATTCCACGCCTGTTGGAGGCAGTGCCTGCGAGTCAGATCCTTCACTGAGAACAAAGGAATTCCTACAATTACGACAAACTGTTTCTGAAGATCCATTTGCTGATCAGTTACACAAATACCATGATATTGTTTATACTGAAAGATCTTCAAAACCTGCAACAAGTACAAAGCACTGGTAACCCCAGCCTGTGCAAGGAACATTTGAGGGTTTTAATTTAAAATGAGCAATATAACCATGAAGAACTTTAGAGATACTACTGTACAAAGGGATTCTACTGTATAAATGGCAGAATTAAATGCACATTGACTCCAGTCAATAGGCCTTTGAAAACAATATCACATAAAAGTATTGGCGGAGGAAGAAGGCATGCTGGGAACAGGGGCTCAGGCCATGCCCAGCCAGTATAGCAAACAGAGGTACTCCTCCTTGGCCACGGCAGCATCCTTGCTTGCCACAGCCCCTTGGCTACTCGGTTAATGCTACAAGGGTATGGTCGGAAGTTCATGCTGTGTCATAGCCTGTGGGTACCACGGGCTGAGGGACTCCTACGGGCACCAGGTTAAAAGGGATCCTGGTGGCTGAGCCTCACCAGTAACTTCAGGTAGCAGCCAAAAGGTGACCCCAGGACCTTCACTTGTTAACCGTGGAAGGATATGACCGAGACTGAGGGAGGAGGGAGAGACGGTCTCATGTAGTTAGAAGTAAACAGCTGAGCAAGAAAGAAAACGTCCTTACAGCTATTGATCTCTGCAGTTTTGGGAGAGAGGGGTCTGAGACATACGTGTCCAAGGCCATTGTCAGGGCATTAGCATCAAAGCTTTGGAACATTAAACAAAGAATATTTGTTTTACTGATTTGAGAAAGGTCTTTTAAATGTCCCAACCAAAGCTTAGGAGCCTGGCTCCCACGGCGACTGCTGTAAGCAGAGCCTGGAAGGAATCCACTCCTAATACTGAAGGTGGGGGTAAATGTGTGCCTTTTGGCGGAGGTGCCCACCTTTGAATGAATGATAACATGCCATATCTGACAGGTGAGGGGCACTCCTCGTGCATGCCAACTCGGATGAGGGAAAACATTTGGATGGAATTATAAACTTGTCTGTCCCCCATTGCATTCATTGGTTGTTTTGGCGTTGCCCTTACATAGTGCTTCATACTTTTTGGGATCCTTCTGTACATTTTTTTTCTGTAACTGTAAGACCAGCGTGGCATTAGTCAGTCGTCTCCAGTGTGTGCCCAACCCACTGAGCTGGATTACAGGAATCAAACCCTGAGACCTGCAGGCTACACTTGTCGCTGGCCTTTGCCTAGACAGCGCCCTGGGCAGAACTAAATGTGGCGCCCCTCCTACTCGACCTCTTTATTTGTCGGTGTGTCACAATTTGGGCGGAGTAGGAGGAATACCAGGGGGAGGGAGGCAAAATTGAGAAGCACAATGAAAAGGAAAACGGGACAAATTACAGACATGAGTGCCAGCAGTTTTCGGAAACAGAGTTTAAACACACTGCTCGCAATACTCGAAGGGGGGGGGTTAAAAAAATAAAGTAAAGAAAACGTACCTGACTGCCCGGGTCCGCACCGCCTCTGCTGCTGGGCAGGTGTCCTGCGTTGGCGCCTTCAACGTCTTCAGCGTCACTGGAGTGGCTGGCAACCCCTCTCAGCCATTAGGAAACCAAGGACTGCGGCATGAAGCAACCCTCGCTCTCCAAAGGCGAATAGTGCGCATGATCGGGCTTGTCGTAAAAATGACCAGCCCAAAACCGAACATGCGCACTATTTCTGTCACCCAAACCCGGAGTGCTGCCGCAGCCCCATCCACTTCAGTGTCCCT
Organism: Lissotriton helveticus; assembly: GCF_964261635.1. NCBI lineage: Eukaryota > Metazoa > Chordata > Amphibia > Caudata > Salamandridae > Lissotriton > Lissotriton helveticus. The sequence continues at coordinate 406,856,227 of NC_136060.1, forward strand.
CGTTCTACTTCTGACGCTAATTTCAATCAGGAATCCTGTTTGGAATTAGCTTCAGAAGTAGAACAAAGAATTTGTTATTTCGAATGTATTTAAAATATGAATGGGGCCGTGGCATTAGTAGGGCAACACCCCAGCGCCTCAATGGACGCACCCCCACTCGTGCAAGGTCCTGTTACGTTGACGCGGAGGATCCTTTTGACGGGGCTTGCGATGCAAAGACCGGTGTTGAGGATGAGCGGTGAAGCGCCGATGCGGAGTTTCGGCATTGTCATTGAAGCTGCCTTTGACGAGGGATGCGAAGAACTTGCACTGAGAAAAGCATTGCATAGCGGCAGTTCCGAAGACGATGTGCTAGTCCCAAGATGTGGCAGTGGCAGGGATGCGAATCTTTCACGACAATTCCAATATACGCAGCAACGGAGATATGTTGCTTCTGCTCAGGGATGTAACTGTCAACAGAGGAGCTGTGTCAGATGTGCTTGGGATTTAGCTTATTGAATTCTGTTTGAATTGTACCTTTTTACGATTTTTTAAATAATTTTTTCTAACTGAGTTTTATATAGCGTAAACTTGACCCGAAGGTATCGGGTATCAGAGCACTTTACATAGCACCAGTTGCATTACATGAGGACACATTCATTTTTTGTTTAGGCACTGGGAGATTGTGTTTTGCCCAGAATCAGAGGATGTTCAGCGTCATTGCCGAGACTCGAACCGGGTTCCCCAGATTCCAGGCTGACTGCCCTAGCCGTTGGGCCAACTCCTCTCCCTTGACTTGTATATTCTGTTTGGTCTGTGTATGGGGAGTTTGTCTTGATTATTTGTCCTGAGCCAGGTGCACTGCAGCTTTGCACTTTATTTAATCTTTTTTTGCTCTGCATTCATCATAGGTGCTTGCTTTCTTTTGTCCTGTTTTGTTGTTCTTTATGTTATTAGGAAATCAAAAGCTTCATGGCGCCACTCATAAGGTTTTGTACTGAATTTGTCTCAAGATCTGTGTTCAATGTTAGTTGTGTTTCTAAGTATTCAAAATTGAGTTTGTTTCACGGTCAATATATGGTTGCATGTAAGGTGGCCTTGGGTGTGGTCATTTGTGGTGTGTTTTGTTGGAAGGCAACCAGATGGTGGTCTGACAATGTGACTTGAGTAATCCTCTGAAAGGTAACCAGTTTTGGATTTGTAAAAATGACACCTAGGATGTGTCCAGCGAAGTGTGTGGGTTTGTGGATGATCTGATGTAGGTTTAGTCTGTGTAGGCGAGTGATGATAGTTTTTGGATGGGGCATATTGGCTATATCAAACCATATGTTTAGGTCACCAAGTATGCATAGGTTGGAGTGTAGTGTTATACGGTTTGAAACGTTGTCTAGAAATGTGTCTGGGAGTGTTGCATTGCTAGGTGGTGGTCTGTAAAGAAGGAGGAAGTTGTAAGAGGGTTGCATTTGGTGATAAGGACCGCACAACCTAATGTGGAAATGGAGGAACGACTTCGCGCAAGACTGGAGCCATGTGCTATCCCAACCATGATTCAGTTATATAGAGTAAGTCTGGTAGTGTGTTAGTGAGAAAGTTGCAGAGGTGGTCCTTTTTTTAGAGCATGATCGAGAATTTATAAGTAGGCAGTCTAGAGATTGTTTTGGTGGTGGAGAGACTTTGTTAACTAGAAGAGTGAGTAGTATTCCTTGAACTTGTGTATTATTAGTGTTTGTATTAACTGTATCAGGATAGTAACAGTTTTGTTTGTTTATATTGTAATCCTCGTCCAGCAGGTTTCGAAGGCATTTTCTTGGGTCTGTGTTTATGTGGTGGAGATAGTGGTTGAGAGTGAGTTGTTGTGCTAGTTTGTTTTTGTAGAGTAACCTTGTGTAATAGACAAGGACATATAAAGTTGTGAAGAGTGACATGTTTGTTTGTGTCTGTTTAGGGTTGGGGTGTGGTGGAGCATATGGGTCATGTTTAAGTCTCTAAATTGTGCAATAGAGGAGAGGCAGAGGTGAAAGAGTTTTTTTGTGTTGGGGTATTTGTGGTAGGTTTTGGGAAGGATAGAAAATGTGGTAGTAAAGTTGGTTTAGGATGTGTTTTCTTTTTGTAGTCATGATAGTGGTAATGGGTGTTTGTTTCTATTTTGTAATGGAATGTAGTATGAAATTGTCTGTATGTGAGAGTTTGATGAGCTAGTGTGTGTTATGTTTTATTTTTGTGGAGTAGTGAGATGAGATATTGATGTGAAATTTTGTGAAGGATTTGGATGTAGAATACTGTTTGTGAGTGGAAGTTCAATGGAAAAGGGGGTGTTGATGTCAGTTGGAGGACAGTATATGTGCTGTGTGAAAGGGAATGTACTGGGGTTATGAGTGTATGAGTTTGGTAGCAGGAAGAGGTGATGTGTGGCGCATTAGAGTGAGGATTTTTGTGTGTGTTTTTGGTAAGAAGAGGGTGGTGGTGTTGGCGGATGATAAGAGAGAGGGTTGAGTATACGGTTTGTTATGTTCCATATAGGTAGCCGAATATCGGCTCAGGTAGTGAATGTACCTTTCACCTACAAACCCCTGATATTACACTACATAACCGTTCTTAGTACTGACCTTTTACCTAGTTATGGTAATGTCCAGAGATGACATGGGGTTTTCTCCGAAAAGCTTAAACCTCATTCATTATGCATGAGGATTCTTGGAATCACATCAGGACAACAGTCATACCATCTCCTGCATAATAACTATATGTAAGGGCCATTCCTTCTGTCATCCTAGTCCGACATGACGCAGCAAGGTATATTCCCAGAGGGCACCACTTTGGGTATATATACACCAAATCTTGCTGAGGTAGTCTGAGGAGAAAAGGACATCCATGCCGACACACTTACGTGCGACACTTAGGTTCCCACATGCAGACACTCCAGCTCGCAGTGGTCTGACATCCCTTGAAGGGTGTCCATCTCGAGACCAAGATGGGTGTCGTGTTGTGGTCGTGCGCCGGGAGGTACACCAAACACAGGACTCAGGTTGGTCTCACATTTCTTTATTTGCATCGCTTATTATTACGAGTTAGCACCCAGTGCAGCTGACGGTCAGCACATCCGTCCCCGTCCATCTCCTAGTCATCATCTGTCCCCTTTCCTGTGTCGTCACCGGATCTGGTGTCCGGTGACCTGGTCACTCTGCCTGAGGACCCACAGGGTCCTAACGCCCTACTGTCCATCGCCCACCCTGTCAGGTCATGACATCGGGGTCCCACAGTCTCTCACTTCAGGTAATGGGGTTGACTTTATCCTTGAGGGATTCTTGACTTTCCACCCAAATACATGCTAGGTACACTTAGGTACATCTAGTTAGGGTCGCATCGCAGGAGTACGCATTTACTCCTGTCATGTATTTTACATACTTGCCTGTATTCATTGTTTTAGCATGATAGTAGAAATCTACCATACTTTACTCTGTTAGTTCTTACAATCATTTATATCTGTTACTGTCTAATGGTTGTTTCAACACACCTATTTTACACTAAAATTACGCTGGTTCAATAAATGCTCATTGAAAAACTTCCCCACCGTATTCTTTGTATCTCTCTGGGACAAAGTGAGCACCAGTGACTGAGTGAAAAGTAGTACACTGTTTCCATGATTCTGAGGGATCAGGGTTATCATGTTTGATAGTTGCCAAGAACTATTCTTTCCTTTGTAATAGGGGTTTCTAGTGGCACTGTGAGCTAGATGGTATACAGTCTAACATACCCATTAGGGGTGTCCAGAATCAGTCCGAACACCAATCCTAAAGTGTATGTTGTCTAAACACGCAGATCCTATATAAGTTTATAGGAATTACACAACAGGTTGGTGGTGATGGAAAGGGGTCTGTTAGGAGTATGTAGAGGGTAGAGATAGTGTTTTGTGTGAATAGGGAGTGTGTCTGTGTGAAGGGATTAAGGTTCTATATAATATGGGGTTGTGTTGTGTTGGTGATGTGTGGATTTTATAGCGGCATAGAACAGATGTGGTTTTTGTGGGAGTGAAGGTGCCACTGTGTGGCACTAGGGGTGGAGTGTTGTATAGATGTTGTTTTGGGGGTTTAGTAGAGGTTGTTGAGATATTAAAATATGGATAGAGTTTGTTTGTTGTAATTGGCCGGTGTGTGTCTGCTGAGATTGTTATTATGTTTGCGTATGTGGATGGCTTAAGCTTGTTGCTGATAAATGGAAGAATTGGAGGAAAGGGCAGCATCTCTGGTCCAAGACCCAAACAAGCAACTGCCCTTGTCCTCGACGCCCAGGCTGAGATGACCGAAGGTTAAATAGCCATAGTGATCAGGCGACCTTAGGCCAATGGTAACTCTTGTCCTAGCCAGTCAGAACCGTAGCCCTAAACCAGAGGTCTTCAATCTGCGGGGCACAGCCCCCAGGGGGGCCTTGGAGTCCTGGGAAGGGGGTCATTCATTCCCAGGCCTCACAATGTAAAGGGTGCTAGGGAGCGGTTCTGGCATTAATTGCTTGAATCACTCCAAGCAATGTGATGGCAAAGATTTGTTGTTTTGTTTAGTGGTAGTAAGAAGAGCTAGCTACTGGGTTGTGAAGTGCATGCTTTTAATCGTAATTGTATTTACACCGTGTTTAGTACCCCTGAGGAGATGTTGAAGGGATAGTTAAACTAAAATTTAAATTTGCATTACTTATGGTCTGGTATTACTAAAATCTACATTTTGGAAGCTCCATTTTATCCTAAAACTATTCGCACAGTTTGTAGCAGTCTATCTTATAATGTGTGTAATGCAAGTATAAAATAACGACTTACACATTCACAGTGCTTTCTGTCACAAGGTGTGACCTCGTAGCACTCAAAATACACAAGTCACTATTCTCCACTGCACCAACCAAATTTAATTCTGTAGCTGTCTGGTCCCAGACAGACCTCTGCAGTTCATTAACTAATAGCAGTTTCCTAATATACTGTAGTGCATTTCTCACTGAGTAACATCTTTTTTTAATTCATTTTTCAGTTAAGCTACCCATTATTTTATATGTAGCTACCTGAAGGTGAAAGACCTAAAAAAATATTGGTGAGCTGATTTATGAGAGGCTTGCGCCACTGGAGCGTCACTTTTTTTTAACCTCTGGTGACACAAGCGTCTCAATCATATCTATGAGGTGATGCAAAGTCAACCTGCATGGCTTTGCAGGGCCTCAAAGATAATGGAGTAAGACAAAAGCAGCGCAAGTCACTGGGTTGTTTTGTCAAGTAAGCGTTCCATGCACATTACAGTGGGTGTTCCCATGCAACACCCATGGATTTTGATGCTGCCCCTGATTTACAAAACCATGTAAACCTGGGCCAGCTCCACAGCAGGCGTAATGAGGAGAAATGTTTTAATTTCTCCTTGCTTTTTCCTCTTTTCATGTGTGCTGCATTCTGCAGCTCACGTAGAAAGAGGAAACCCCCACTCTGGATTGTTTTTGTCAGGAAGGTGCCCCTTTCTGCACAAAAACACAAAAACAATCCTGCCTACATTGGCGCTAGGTAGAAATGTGTGCGCTAGCACAAGGGGAGAAGGAATGCACTATATTTAAAAAATAAGTTGCATTCCTACCCTTTCACATTGGTGTACGGCAGTGGAGCAAGAAAACTTGCGGCCCTGTCTACGCCAATTCCTCATAAATGAGGCCCTTTGTTTTTAGCCATACCTTTGACTGCCCCCACGCTCACTGACCTTCATTGTTTAATATTATTTCCCCTCAGCAAAAATGATTTGCTATGGGAATTGGGGAAGTTTCCAGTTGTCAATAGTTGTCAATGAGGAGTACCAAGTTCTAGACTTTTTTTGTCAGGAGAGGGTCCTTGGGCCTAAAAAGTTTTGACAGGGGGGTCTTGGCATCATAATATTTGAATATCTCTGCCCTAAGCCCTAAACTCAATGGGAGCCCTAGCCATATTAAGCAATCACAGCCCTAGCCCTAGCTACCAATCAAATTCCTAACCCTAAGCTCAAGATCCAATAGAAACTCTGGCCCTGAAACAATCAGAACCCTAACTCATTGGGAAGGAATACTGGGAACTATAGATCGGGTGGCATAAGATCTTTAGTTAACTTTAATATCCTAATGCCTGAACTTTTCATTCGCCATTATTAGTAGGGTATCTTTATTAAAGATGATTACTTTCATAATTAATATTTGTTATTCCAAATCATTTTGACCAGTGGTTTCTTTTCACTTTTAAGATCAATCATGATTAAACTTATGAGGGTGAATAATTTGGCCCGGTGAGATGGGAGATTGAATATGTGGGGGGTGTTTCTCTGTCCTGAATTTATAGGTGTACTATATTGTGGCGTTATTAAATTTTATGTTTGTATGCAATTTGTTTAAACTGCCTCATTGAATAAATAAGCACGAACAAGCATGTCTAGCTTTCGTGAGGACTGTAGTTTGGCAACTGGTAGAGAGGATTCAGATAAGTTTAGCACTGCCTGACATACTGTACTCATTCCTGATCGCGAAGTGGGGTCAGTTGTGCCACGTTCCTCAGGATTCTCCTTGTTTAACATATGTGGCCCATCACTGATGTTTGAACAGAATTTTGTTAATTTTTTCTCTGTATAATCTTTGATCAAATATGAGCTTCTCATCTGAATAATTAGTATCGGTCTAATAAATTAAACTTCTATGCATCCCTTCCTTTCCAGTTTTAGTACTAATATTTAAGGCAGTGTTAAGAAGTTTCCCATTGTTATTATATGTCCTTCAGTTCACCAGTATTTTAGATAGTCTAAAGAAGTCTACAGGTTAACATTACATGCACCACCAATCCTTTAGCCCTTCCACAAATGCATGCTTCAACTGCCTTACACCATAGTAATAATGTCAAAATCCCACTGTTTAAACGTGTCTGAAAATAAAACTCTATAGCTAGATCACATCTATAATCCAAACATCCAAACACTATTTCCACTTACTGTTTCTGCATCCTCAGCTGCATTGCCAAAAAGAACAGACTATTGTTTTAAGGAACACCCATCAGCTCCCATCTTGACTTCACCCACTGACTGTATCAACCTGCTAAAATATCAAATCTCTTGCTTACAAATGGATCAGAACCCTGCAGCGCAATTGGTAGATTGTAAAAAGTCCAGAACATCTCTGAAGCCATGATATTGTCACACTGCCTACCAGATAATGCCTGAGTTTTCTTAAAACCCATTTGCTTCACTCTCATAAGCATAGATGGCTACAAAGTACAACAGTTCTCCACAGCATCAATTCCAATACAGATGTATGTCCCTATAACCAAGGCGACCGAAAATAATAATGTATCCACTATATCGATTTACCACTGCATCGTACGTTACATATAACATTACTCTCAACTCTATCTACACTTACCTTTAAAGGTAAGCATAAGTAGAATTGTGGCTAGTAATTAAGTTCAAAAACAAGTTTATTTAGAAAATTGTCCATAAAACAATCTAAACATTACACATTAATTAAAACCTTTAAATGAACCTCCCTCCTCACCACCCCACCCCCATTACATTTCATTTTTTTAATTCTGTTTAACAGATCGTAGGAACCGAGCAATCCCAACTGCCACGTCTAAGTATCGCATCTCAGACAGTAACTTTACCGCCTTGTTCCTATGAAGAGCATCATATTTATAAAACAAAGGTCTTAAAAACTTAATCCGATTTGCAAGATAAAAAACACAGTCCATAAGAATATGCGTAATAGTACATTTGGCTTTCAAAGGGCAGGGACAAGGATCACTAATATTTTGCACCCCTATCTTATATGGGTGGGATGAATAGATTGGATTACATCCCACCCGTACCCTTAAGATTTCTTTTCTCAAACCTGAATCTGGTAACTGTGATAAGTAAGAGAAGATACAATCTTGGCTAGTAATTAAAAACGTAACTTACAAAGTAGTGGTCGGTCACATATATTGGATTCAATGTAGCCTCTCATCCCCAACTTGGATACAAATTGCTATTGTCTGTCAAACATCCATCTATTCCCTACTTACATATTGTAGGTCAGCTCAAAAGATAGTTGCCTCTTTGCAGACCAAAGACCATTTATAAGTAGTGCACTCTCTATAACACTCTATACAGAGACCATCTATTTAGCAGTAAGAAAAATGCTTCCTTTTCTAAATTATTCATGCACGCATTAATCCAACCAGAAAGCGTCTTGTGCTGATTCTTTGAAGAGCTACTCTATAAAGGTATTTAATTTCCTTATTCGTTGATCAGTGGATATAAGGAATGATTGTAGTTTCTAAGTGAAAGTGAGACTACTTTTCCGCATAAGAAAATGCCAATAGAGTGGCGGGTGGATGGATGTACCAGTTCCCCCAACAAGTAGAGTAAGTCCCCCATCCCCCGACTGGTAGCGTGGCAAAATGTCACTTTCTGAGGGTTTTCAAAAATACTTGGTCTTGCACAACAAAGGTGTTCCATACTTCATGTGTCATAGCTGGACCATTGAAAGTATGTGCACAGCAGCACACCAAAGTACCTGACTGTATTAGTGGTCCCACACCATCGGACCAACTTCTGCTGCTGCTATTGTTGAAATGGAGGTAAAGGTCACAATTCTGTGGAAGTCAATACGTTTGCCTCTTAGCGAGGAGGTACATTTAAGAAAGTACTGTAAACACTTCAAGACCCACTTCTGCCAGATTTACGGATTATAACCTTACTTTCCCTCAGCCCTTACTTTACGTGTACTCTGAAGCAACTGTCTAGTAGACGAGCACTGTAAAAAACGAAAGAGGGACCCTGAACCTAAAAAGGATAAGGGAGAAAGGAACCACCCACCAGGGTAGAGCATATATATAATAACATGAAAAGGCAGTTCCCAATGGTATACAGGACCAAGAGGTTCCAATAGAGCAATTGCCCACAGAGCTGTTGTTTATATTCAAATTATTTTATTGTAATTCATATAAAAAATTCATAGAGACAAGTTCATACTTCAATGAGTAGGACAACAAATATAACAATTATAATGTCAACCCAGAAGCAAAGAGGACTATAAAACAGATACATACAACAAACACTCATTCTATCAGTCTCAAACTCACTCACACACCGATGCAACCATAAAAATTCAAACACATTCGAAACTCTTAACAACCAGACAGAAAAAAGCGCCGACGCGCGTTTCGGAACAGTGCCACAATGTGTAATTCCTTCATCAGGGCGCCAGTAATTCATGTAACTAGGGGCCACATAATCTTCCAGATGTCCGGGTAGATAGTTTTTAGAACATATTCATGAGTTCTGGGCAACCAACAGCAAGTCAGAAAAGGGTTTCTTGACGAAGCCACAACCAGGAAAAAGATTGATGTACAGCCTCACAAAATGACTTGGAGTAGTTTCAAACACGAGGATATCATAAGCAACTGTGCTGTATATTCAAAGTGCCGGAGTACTAGAGATGTAGGAATTCGCGGCCATCAATATGCACATGACGTGAGGTTAAAAACTCTAGTAGATATGCTCTTTTTTATATAGAGAGGCGGGGAAACTTCAAATATCGAGATGAACAACTCAAGCCGGTGCCGTCATCAGGTAGAGGGATACATATAGCCTCGGTATAGTTCTACAAGTCTCTCGTGGAGAAAGTTAAAGCGTCAGGATGCACGTCGATCGGGTCTGCCTTCTGCAGTAGACAGAAAGGTTAAAAGAACGAGCACTACAACAAACCTAAAACAAGCATTTCGCCGAAAAAGCGCTTCGAAAGGTCTTCAGATTCTTGCTGCGGAAATTGAAAAAGGTCATCCCCTGCAGGTCATTGACTGGCATGGGGAACTATGGAAATAAAGTTATAACATGAATGGAGAGCCCACTTCGATGCTAGGATTTGAGAGGTTCCACTGCACATAGGTCTGTGCACAATTGTTATGATCTTGAACTGAACCCAAATGCCCCAAAGGAGCCTGTGGACAGATCTAAGCACAGGGAAAATGTGAACATGTCTTGTCGGTCAGGATATCATGTATTGCAGCCACATTCTGTGCAGTTTGGAGGCATGAGGTTAATGTAAAAGATATTAAGGGGGAATACATGAGAGTAGTAAATATTGTTTTCTAGCAACCCAAGCAAGCATACCACTCCAACCTATTTATTGCAGTCACCGTTTAGTGTGATTTAGAGTTGTGCACGAGAACAGGTTTTACCCAAATATGATATGTATGGGATAGGCCTTACTCCCGGTCCTATTTCAGGCTATAAGTGGTAGTATAGTCATGTCGGACGTTACTCAGGTTATGTATTAATCTATTTGTAATCATGTAGATCTAGTTGCTGCAAGAATAAGATAAGTGTAATGTAGAGGGTTTAGCCCAGATGAGATTCAACGCAATGCAGTAAATATCTGAGGAAATAAACGAGAGTGCTTTGAGGTCTGGTTTATTATTGCGGGATTACTGACAGATTAGTACATTAAAATGATGGGAGTTAGTTACACAGGGTCATGACGGAATCGCTGCCCCCAAGGAACGAAAAGATTTAAATAGCACTTATTAGGTTAACGTAATTGTGATTTACACAGAATAATGATATTTGCTCAGTTGTGTAGGCACAGCTAAAGGGAGCTATACAGTTAATGCTGGTCAAGTTTAGGGTATATGGATAGGGATTACTATCCGTAAAATGCATAAATCTTAACTCAAATGGGATTACTATGGAAGACAAGGATATACTCCGAGAATATTGCTGTTGTGACTTAGTGTCTCATACAGATAAATCTTGATCCCAGGCCCAGTTGTGACAAATCTATCTTTGGTCAGCTTGGCCGTAGGTCCATTGTGCCAACAAAATAGGAAGAAGTGGAAACTAGTCTGGCTTTGGCAGAGCTGCTGGAATACTGGCAGCTCTACTTAGGGGGTTTTGGTGTTCACAGCACTGCAAAACAGTGAGTTGCGGAAGGAAGTCACCCTTTGTGGCGCCGCGGCCAGGGCGACTGACGCTGGAATCTGGGGATCAGGGTTCGATCCCCGGCTCCGGCAGGTTAGCCCAGCACCATGTGACTCTGGGCAATAGCTTGCTTAATCTTCCCGACGGCCCTAACGGGTGAGTGTGCGCTATACAAAATGTGGATTATTTACCTCAGCATGGGGGGGTGGGGGTGTTTTCACTAGATTGTTAGAAAAACTAATCTGTTGATTGTAGCGGTTAGAGCGTCCAGAACAGGTATGCAGTGTTATTGCCTTGGTTGAAAAGCGTAAGTGATGAGAGAGCGATAGGATGATTGTGAGACTGTTCACTTGAGGGATAACATGTAAGCAAGTCTGTAAGGCAGACCCCCCAGGATATAGCGGCATGGATTGGCAAATTTAGCGGCACAAAAATGAAAATTTAGCGGCACAAAAATGGAAATTTAGCGGCATTTAGCGGCATTTTATTTTGGGGTTTTTGCAACACCAAACACAGATATCTTACTGTTTGACCTTGCCCACGTAACGCTTGTTCCTGTGCCTGAGTGTCTAGCACTTATTGCAGTACTATACCTCAAATTATACTCTGTTTTCTCTTATAACTGCACACTTGTCACTTTCATCTCCTCTTGTGCACTTTTGACTACCTCATGCATTTTTGGTTGCTCACAATTTTTACTCAAGTACTTTGTTTGCTCACGATTGTCACTATTACCTTTACTACCTCATGTATTTTTGGTTGCTCACAATTTTTACTCAAGTACTTTGTTTGCTCACGATTGTCACTATTACCTTTACTACCTCATGTATTTTTGGTTGCTCACAATTTTTACTCAAGTATTTTGTTTGCTAACGATTGTCACTATTACCTTTACTACCTCATGTATTTTTGGTTGCTCACAGTTTTTACTACCTCATGTATTTTGTTTGCTCACAAATGTCACTATTACCTTATGTAAGTAACGTATGTTTTTGCAATCTGTCCTTTTGTAAGGTTTCTCATTATGTTTCATCTCTGTTCCTAATGTGAAGCGCTCTGACGCCTTCAGGTAAAGTCCGCGCTATATAAAAGTGCATAAATAAATAAATAATAAAAACTTTACCCAAGGCCGGGCGAGGCCTGCAATAAAAGATTTTCCCTCTCTCCTCTTCCACATCTCCACTGCCCCCCTCCCACCCGGGCAGCGCTTCTTAACGCAGCTGCTTTTAAACTTGCCTACGGACGGTACCTGTCAGTGTTCTGTTCGCCGCCGGCCGGCTTTCCTCCTGCTGCGAGTCTCTGAGGAATGAGGAAGAGTCTTCCTGTGTGTCGCTGCCGCTTCGTGCTCTCTCCCCCTCTTGCTGGTGTGGTGCTGGTCTTCTCCCTCTCTCGGCCGCCGTGGTCTTCTCCCTCTCTCGGCCGCCGTGGTCTTCTCCCTCTCTCGGCCGCCGTGGTCTTCTCCCTCTCTCGGCCACCGTGGTCTTCTCCCTCGCGCGTCCTCGACCTCCTGGCTCCTTCTCTTCTCGCCGCAAATCAAATGGAAAATGGGTGCGGAAACGGGAAACGGCAAATTTCGCGGGCTTTATGCCAAATATCGCGGCATTTGCAGAGATCGCGCGATTTCGCGATTTTTTTGCAAATCGCGAAATCGCGATAAGCTGGAGGGTCTGGTAAGGGAGAGTAAATAGGCGTTTTAGCGAGAGAGGTTGAGCTGCTTTTAATCTCTGCGTGTTGCGAGTGAAAACGGGAAAGGAAAGGTGCACGAGATTCTTTAAGAAATACAAAAGTGATAAGGAACGCTTTTTAGTATTTACCAATAGATATGGGCAATGCACAGTAATTGGAGCACCCAGATAGGGAATGCAGAGTATTCTGATCGTTAATCGAGTTAACAATAATACTATAGTGAATCACATGATTGGGGGACATTATTTTAGAGAAGTGTTTGTGATTTTTGAAAAAAAAGGGGTTTCTCATGTTACATAAAGTGATGAGTTTTAAGGGGGTTAGTAAGCCGTTCTGCACATGGTATGCATAGAATGATTCTAACATGAATGAGACTCACAAATGAGACACTATGTACCCAGTAATGATAATTTATAAGAACGTCACATATTGAGCAGAGCAAAGCTGTTAATGGATATTTGTTTCTGTATTACTTCCAGCGCACCCTGACGAAGAGCACTTGATGCTCGAAATGCATTGGTTTTTTAATAAACGCTGTTTTTGGAAGAACCCTGTGCTTCTGTCGTGCTTGTGCAAGAGGTCCGGATGGGCACAGCATTCGTACTAGAAATTTGAAAATTGCAGCAAAATCCCGTGTGTGGAGTGACATAAAACATGAATAAAAGTGGAAAAATGGATTTACCAGAGACTGATAAAAGAATGGTTAAAATGTTTAAATAGAGGTACAAAAATGAAGGTGACAAAAGTGATTGCCAGAGAGGCACAGCAATTGTGCGGTGGGTTGGGGCAATGATTTTGCCCCTTTATTTGATTATTTACCTCAGACATCTCTAACTAGAGGAAGTCCGGGTGATGGGATATCCTGGGCGCTGTAAAGAAGTAGGTAGGTTTATGAAGAATGAATAAATCGTGTCTTATAACGCGTGTTATCACTCACAATGGGGCAACCTGGCGCTGGAGAATGAAGCGGACGGTCGTGTAACAAACGAGACTCGTGGATAGCTCACTCCAACCCGGGTATGCTGATCATTCAGCCGCTGGGTAGACTGAGAGTGACTACTAGGGCAGTCAATCAGCCACTGAGGCCCTGGAACTGATATTAAAATGAGCTGAGCAACCAAGGATTAAATGACCACGGACGAGGCACAAAACCACAAAGATCTCGAGGCACAGAGGGATTCAATAGCATTGTAAAATGAGTAAATGCAAAGGACATGGTTGAAGTAGCCAGTGGACAAGGTTGGGTGAATGGATGTGTTGACCCCTTCAACCGCAGATGAGGCAGCATGAGGTACTGAAGGATCAGCAGTGTAGACAGGGTTGTCAGACAGCTGTCTCAGGAGGAGCAGGCCACCAAAGGAGTCATGGGATAGGGTCTGGAAGGTCGTCCAGGTTGCTAGCCTCGAGTCATTGTCACAGGCCCCTGGTAGCCTGGTATCAAGTGGCCAAGTAGCGTCACAGTCGGTGGCGATTACATCAAGAGGTGAGGGTAATTGCAGCTGGTAGAAGACCTCAAAGTCACATTCGCTACATCAAAGTGGCGAAAGCAATGCAAGAAGTCAGGGGTCAGGTAGAGAGAGTGGACCCTACAAGAGGCAGGTCAGAAATGGCCCAGGACAAAAATGTCCTGTTCTATTCAGAAGGAAGCACAGGACTCAGAAAGATAAAAGCGAGCCCACAGGGTGCTGGTCTGGAAGGGTATGGAGGAAAAGGGAACAAAAGGGTGGGCATCAAGGGAGCAGCAGAGGCCTATTGTCTGCTATACAGGCAGGAGACAACAAGCAACCAGTGTTTCAATTTTGGTCATCTCTTAAACAGGGGTTTGTCTTGTTGAGTAAAATGGTTTGGGGGGAGGGTGCGAGCTATAAATTTCCCAACAAGCAAGGAATTATACTGAACTAAAAAAAGTCAGTGATGAGCTGAAGGATGCAAGAGGCGTCTGACTGGTGGTAATAGTCAAAGCTCGGAATGTGTCTCAAAAGCTAAAAATCGGGACCTTAACCAAACTTTGCATCAGGGCAAACGTTGCACATCCAAACCAAAGACCATACCATACATCCCAAATAGAATCCTCTGGCACCTATGTCCTATAGAATATTGATGCCACCCAGCTTCTACCTGCACACATACCAGGCACTCAGGATGTCAAAAAAAGGCCCAGTCAAGGCTCTTCTCTGGAACTTAGTAGAGCGAGGCTGGTACACTGGATTGGATTGGATTGGATTTATATTTGTATAGCGCGATAGCTACCCGCACGCATCCTAGCGCTTAAGAGCAACGGGAGTGTGTGGCAGGGGCAGAGTTATCTACTGAAAAGAAGGGTTTTTAATTTTTTCCGGAAAAGCAGAATGTTAGGTTCTGATCGGAGGGGGATTGGAAGAGAGTTCCAGAGTTTTGCCGCGTTTACTGAAAACATTCTGCCTCCGCTCCTCTCTCTTCTGATCCTAGGATTGATGACTTGGAAGGTATGGGCCGATCTAAGCTGTCTGTTAGGATGGTAGGGGGTGATCAGGGTGTGGTTCAGACTTGCTCCTTTCCTCCAGTAGGCATGGTGGGCAATACACATGCTTTTGAAGTCAATTATTTCCCTCACTGGCAACCAGTGGAGATCTTTTAGTTTAGATTTCACAGATTGGCGGCGGGGGATGCGCAAGAGAGTGCGGGCAGCGCAATTTTGAATCACCTGGAGTTTTCTCAGGGTTATTTGGGGGGCACCTAGGTAGAGGGCATTCCCGAAATCCAGCCGGGAGAGAATTAGGCCCTGGACCATGATCTGTCTGGCTTTGAATGGTAGGAGCGGAAGGATCTTCCGGATGAGTCTCAAGATGCCCATGCAGGTGGCAGATAGTTTGGTTGCCTGATAGCTAAGAGTCAGTGTCTTGTCCATCCAGATTCCTAGGCTCTTGATGGTATCCTTGGCTATAGGTGCAGGGCCCAGTGCTGGTGGCCACAAGGATTCAATGGATTTCTGTGGGGGGTTACCCAGTACCATTAGCTCTGTCTTATCTCCGTTTAATTTTAGATAAGACTGGGTCATCCAAGCATAAACTGCCTCCATACAGCCCCTTAGATTACTTGGTTGAGAAGAGGGGTGATTCAGAGTTACCACCAGCTGGGTGTCATCAGCGTAGGACACAATTTGAACACCAAAAGGGCGATCTATCTCAGCAAGGGGGCGCATGTATATGTTGAACAGTGTGGGGCTCATGGAGGAGCCCTGAGGAACCCCACAACTGAGTGGTTTACTGGGCGAGGTGACATTGCCCTCACAGACTCGGAACGAGCGTTCTGAGAGGAATGATTGGAGCCAGGATGCTGCTTTAGAGGTGATTCCTAGTTCTGAGATTCTGTGCAGTAAAATATCATGTTTTACGGTGTCGAAGGCGGCACTGAGGTCCAATAAGATGATGGCCGCAGTGCCGCCCTGATCCACAATCGTTCTGGCTCCTTCCATCACAGCAAGGAGCGCAGATTCTGTTCCGTGCATGGGTCGGAATCCAGTCTGTGATGCATCCAGTGAGTTGTTCGTTTCCAAGAAATTTGTGAGGGAATGGTTTACATGTTTTTCCGCAATTTTGCTTATCCATGGTAACAGGGAGATCTGGCGGTTGTTCCCCGGGTTTTTTTGATCAAGATTGGCCTTTTTGAGAAGGGCCCTAACTGTCGCCTGCTTCCACTTGGCTGGTACGCTACCTGAGGATAGAGAATTGTTGATCAGGTTTAGGATGGTGGGCAGAATAATGGGGATGATTGTTCTGAGTGACTGAGCTGGGGCTGGGTCACTGGGAGATCCAGATTTTACCTGGAGAATCATAGATTCCAGGGTGGTAGGCTCCTGTGGTGGGAAGGTGTCCAGGGTGGCAGGAGGGGGCGGACTTGTTTCCTTGTGACCCGTTTGGATGTAAGGGGCTTGAGGGAAGGAAGAATAGATCATGGCTATTTTATTGTGGAAATATTCTGCCTGCTCATTGCAGCGAGTCTGAGCACTTAGAGGATCTGGTAAGTTGTCCGGAAGTTTGAGCAGGGTTTTTGCAATTTGGTATATCTCCCTCGGTTTGGATGCTGCTTCATTTATTTTGGTTTTTTTTTAAATGGCTTGAGCATTTTTTATGTCATTTTTATAGAGTTTTATGGCATTCCGGTATGCATCTTTACTGACTTGTGAGTAGTCAATGCGCCATTTTCTTTCTAATTTTTTACATTCCTTCTTCCGGTTGCGTAGATCCTGGGAGAACCATGGTGCACTTTTTGGTCTCTGTTTAGATTTGATATCTTTGATTGGGATAATGCGATCTAAGGAATTAGTGATCCATTTATTGAAATTGTCATTACTGACAACCGGATCAGGGTTGCCTTCTGGGACGGAGGCTTCCAGAGTAGATGCCCACTGATTGGAGCTACGTTTTGACCAGTTGTGGTCTCTCCTGGATACGGGGGGTGGTGTGGGGCGTAGACCTGACGGTGACCAGGAAAATGGGATCAGGGATTGGTTGGACCATGGGAGAGGAATGGGTGGACTGACTATAAGGTGAGTGCAATTACTGAAAATTGGATCCAAGAGATGTCCCTTGGAGTGTGTGGGTCCCAACACTCGCTGGGAGAGTTCTAGTGCCTCGAGACTGTGAAATAATTCGGTAGCTGCCGAGTCCTGGGAGTCATCTAAATGGACATTGAGGTCGCCCAGCATGGTGTAGTTCGGTAGGTTGCAGACTCCGCTGGCTATTGCGGGTGCTAAGTCGTTAATAAAGTTACTAGGGGTGCCGGGAGGCCGGTAAACAAGAGTCCCTGAGAAGGTACATGTAGGGGAGAAGTCCAGCGAAAATGTGATATTTTCACAAATAGACAGGTTAGTAGGGGAGGTGCGGCAGGAGTATCGGTTTTTATATATGACAGCTATGCCGCCGCCTTTTCCTGATGGGCGATCAGCCCGAAGAATTTGATATCCTGCGGGGAGTGCCTGAATGATGTCGGAGTCTGTGTGTAACCATGTTTCTGTAAGGAATAGGGCGTCAGGTTCTTTGTCAGAGAGCAGCAAGGAAATCTCCAGGGCGTGCTTAGGAAGCGATCTACAGTTCACAAGGCACATGTGATATAATGGGAGAGGTTTTGGGGGGCAGCTTTGGTATGTACAGTGTTGACAGAGAAACTGTTTTGTGGTTGGGTCCCAGGATGTGAGACATTGAGCATTGGTAGAGCCTCGCAATTGGTGTAAGGTGCTAGAGCTATAGGTAATAGTCTTTATTTGGCCAGCGGTTGTGGTCCCTGGCCCCGGCCAGTCGCGGACGGGCGCAGACTGTCACTCATTACCAGGGAAAGTTAAAACTCCTGTCTGGTTCTAAGGATTCAAAAACTGCATGCTGTTCTCACCAATAAGAGCCTGATTAGAAGGTTGGCGGGCGGGTTAAACGTGATGGATATACCGTCCGCCGTATTACGAGCTACATTATATTCCATGTGACATAATGGAACTTTAATACCTCGGACGGGATATCCGTCACGTTTGTGATTGTTAGACGGGGACCTGGAGGGTCGGCCGAGCACAGTGATCGCACAGACAGGTAACTTCCCCCCCACAGATGGACACCACACAAAGATCAGGGTAACACCTTTTATAGGCACTTCTGGTAGTAGAGTGGTACGATACAAGGCGATCAGGACACGATGATCCTCTCAATTCTAGTCTCTAGTAAGGGAAGGGGGTAGCGGGACAGTCTTGGTACCCACGGGTACTGAGGTGTAACGGTGATAGCTCACAATCCTCGAGCTCGGTGTTCGGATGGGTCAGACCGCGGCAGCGCCGGCAGGTCCCGAAGAGGTCGTAGGTGGCAACGGGCCGCGGCAGCGCCAGCAGGTCCCAACGAGGATGAAGGTTACAACGGGCCGCGGCAGCGCCAGCAGGTCCCACGAGAATGCAGGTTGCAACGGGCCGCGGCAGCGCCAGCAGGTCCCACGAGGATGAAGGTTGCAGAGGGCCGCGGCAGCGCCAGCAGGCAGGCCAATAGTTCACAAGGCAGGGCTGTGGCAGCGCCAGCAGTCCGTCAAGGATGAGTTCGTCGCGGTGTCTCTCGACTCCAGGATACAACTGCCTTCCTGTCCTGGGGCGGCCTCAGTTATAGGTCTGGCGCCCTTTGATGTCCGGACCCTCGCTCTTGGAGGTCGGGAGGTCTGGGATGAGGGAGTCCAGACACCCAGCAGGGGGGTGGAGCCAGCGCCCGAGGAGGCTGGGGGTGCTCGGCACCTGGCGGGGGAGAGCCATCGACACTTCTTACTCCCATTGACCTGCCAAGTGGTCCGTTCACCTCCTGGGTGGAGGGTGGTGCCGGGATGTCGGGGCCTGGCCAGGCCCAGGGTTGGGGTCGGGCTGAGGCCGCGCGGCCGCGTGGTGCCGTGTCCAAGATGGCGGCTGGGCCGGGCAATGGTGCTGACGGCGGCCCGGGCCCTGTCCTGCGGGGAGGGAGCGAGCCCTTCATGTGGCCTGTCCAACAGTGATGAAGTAACCGGTCCGCCAAACTCCTAATCAGGCCCTAAGTGTCTGAGATCTGGGGCATGTAATAAAGAAGCCAGCTTGCGACGCCGCTCCAGATCAGAGTCCTACTCCTGGTCTGCGGTACCTATACATATACAAGTCCTCAGCGTGCACAGCGATACCATTGACATTAATAAAGTTAATGCTTCCAGGTGGGTGACTCAGAGCCTGGGGTGCACACTCGCAAAATCATGCAGGGGACATTCACATCCCAACAGCAGTAAAATGCCGGGATTGTACAAGGTGCTAAACAGATAACTTAAGATACATCCCTGATGCTTGACGCCCATCATATGGGTAAGGCAAACGGCTCCTAACAACGTACTCAAAATCCAGGAATGATTTACATCAGTGTGAATGTTTATCATTTAGAGGCCTGGTTTCCATTCTCTCACGTGTGGAAAGGAGACAAGTTTAACAGGAAGATGATGGCAAGCAATGAGGAATAATGGCAGAGCTATACTTGGTATAGCTGAGGAAGATGATGGCAAGCAATGAGGATTAATGGCAGAGTTATACTTGGTACAACTGGTGAATAAGCAGGGAGTTAGATGCAGGTCAGGGCTGAAATGCTGTGCCAGATCTGTGGGGGTGTCAAGTGTCAGCGTGAAGCTGTTTGTCATGCAGTGTAGATCTGAATTGTGTGTGTGCCCCACGCGTCTCTATCCATGCTTGTGTACTGTGTCTGGCCTGTGTGAGGGGGTTGCGGGAGTCACTGTAGATATCTGCAACAGCCCTCCTTGTTTTGCTGCATGACCTGCACCATGTGAGTTGCAATGTCCCAGGTGTCAAAGGTCGGTGCAGTGGGGTCTTACTGGCGCTGTAGCAGTGGCTCGCCTAGACAGGAGGCTCACTCCACTGGCAGGCAGCTTCTTGATTGGAGGGTGTTGTAAATAAGTAGAAACTCCAGTGTGGTAGGTAACTGAAGTTTAATAGAGCACAAACAGCAGTATCCCTAACGCTTGCTGGCCAGGCACAAACTGACTCTAACAGAATTCCACATGAGTCAGAGCCAACTAGATTCTGGAATGCAAGGTAGGAACATAGAGAACAAGAACCATAGAGTTATACATGGTAAGTGTTAGAACCCGGGGTCTCTGGTTGGCAGAGGTAAGTACCTTAGACCAAGTAGGGACCCTTGCTTCTAGTCAGGGCGAAGGAATAACCCTCTGAGATAACCCCTGCTCACCCTCTAGGTAGCATGGCGCGAGCAGTCTAGGCTAAACAGAGGCAATGTGGATAACATTTGCACTTAACACAACAATAATCCCCAATCCGGGAAACAACCATTACAACGCAACTTTTACAACGCACTACCATTACAACGAAACTTTTACAACGCAAAAACCATTACAACGCATGTAGTTACAACGCATGTTTTTACAACGCAGGTACCTTTACAACGCATACCATTACAACGTAAGTATTGGTAAGTATATAATTATATTTTAAATTTTATATGTTTGGGTTTTTAAGGGGTATTTTTAGGGTTCAGGGTCAGTTTTCAGTTTTTGGGTAAAGGGGCATTTTTAGGGTTCAGGGTCAGTTTTCAGTTTTTGGGTAAAGGGGTATTTTTAGGGTTCAGGGTCAGTTTTCAGTTTTTGGGTAAAGGGGTATTTTTAGGGTTCAGGGTCAGTTTTCAGTTTTTGGGTAAAGGGGCATTTTTAGGGTTCAGGGTCAGTTTTTAGTTTTTGGGTAAAGGGGTATTTTTAGGGTTCAGGGTCAGTTTTCAGGTAAAGGGGTATTTTTAGGGTTCAGGGTCAGTTTTCAGTTTTTGGGTAAAGGGGTATTTTTAGGGTTCAGGGTCAGTTTTCAGTTTTTGAGTAAAGGGGTATTTTTAGGGTTCAGGGTCAGTTTTTAGTTTTTGGGTAAAGGGGTATTTTTAGGGTTCAGGGTCAGTTTTCAGTTTTTGGGTAAAGGGGTATTTTTAGGGTTCAGGGTCAGTTTTCAGTTTTTGGGTAAAGGGGTATTTTTAGGGTTCAGGGTCAGTTTGGGGTTTTTGGGTAAAGGGGTATTTTTAGGGTTCAGGGACAGTTTTGGGTTTATGGGGTACAGGGGTATTTTTAGGGTTCAGGGTCAGTTTTGGGTTTTTGGGGTACAGGGGTATTTTTAGGGTTCAGGGTCAGTTTTGGGTTTTTGGGGTACAGGGGTATAAGGTAAAAATAAAATAAAATAAAATTTAAATTAAATCAATTAAATAAAATTAAATTAAATTAAATTATATTATTTTCAATTATTTTAAATTAAAAAATATATATATATACTTACCAATACTTACGTTGTAATGGTATGCGTTGTAAAGGTACCTGCGTTGTAAAAACATGCGTTGTAAATACATGCGTTGTAAAAGTTTTTGCGTTGTAAAAAATTCGTTGTAATGGCATGCGTTGTAAAAGTATGAGTTGTAACGTCATACATCCCCCAATCCACCACAAACTGAGACCACACAGGTAAGTATATTTTATAAAAATATATAGCTTTATCTAGTTTCAGCCTGTAAATGAAGCAGTTGCACGATAATCACTTCTTTAGACAACGTAGCATTTTATCTTACGGGTTGCACTTAATTTTAAGGTTGGTACTTGTAAATAGGAAGTTCTTGTCATTTAAAACAATAGTCTCAGGTCTCTTGTGAATCAGGGTCCCAAAATAATCACGACTGACTTATTTTAAGAAAAGGTGCTCTCCAAAACGAGCAAGGAACCCTCTGCCCACGCGTGCTCTTATGCGTGGGCTTCATGTGTTGCAAATGCGCTCCTTGCGCGAGGCCCGGGAACTCTTTCTTTCCCCCGGGACAGGCTCACGCGTTCTTAAGCCTCGGGCGCCTCGCGCACAGCAGATCTCCCGCGCCCCCACCCCGGCCGGTCCCCTGTCCTCTCCCGCCCGCTCTCGACAATCCAACGAGCGGCGGGGGAGGTGGTGCTGCTCACCTGGTGGGGGACGGCTGGCCGGGGGTGCGGAACGCTTCAGAGTCCCTCGGCGAGGTCGGCTCTCGCTGAGGGGTCGTCTCCTCTCTTCCTTCTCTCCGTGCCGGGACCAACCAATCCCGTCGCGCCGTTGGGTCGAGCGTCCCGCAGCACCCGGGAGTCAGCCACTGGCAGTGCGGCCAACGATGACGCTCCTCTCCTTCGGCCAATCACGGCCCGATCCCGCTGATGACGCTGCGCCGCACGGGCCAATCCCGTCGCGGCGTTAGTGAGGGGGCTCGGCTCCCTCCACCAATGGGAGCGCGGCGGCTTCGTTCTTCGCCGCGGCAGCCCCCTGGACCTCGGAGCAAGTTACGGGGGGGGTTTCCTGGCCCCGGGCCGCGGTGGTGATTTGGCGGCACAGGGTTTTCAGTGCGCCTTGCACTGGGAAGGCCCACAAGTCTCCGGGCTGCCACACACACACGCGTGTCGATGAACACGCCGATCTTGGCCCCTCAGCAGGCTGGGTCAGCGCGGCGCTCTCATGCAGATGAGAGAGCAGCCCACGCACTGATCGGGCAACCTACAGGATTTCACGATCTCCTCGCCACACAGCAGCTTCAGGGGGCACAGCAGGGTCTTGTAGTCCTTGGGCAACCTTTATGTCCCTGGGTTGCAGACAGGGGGCCAGCTCTTCTCAGGCCCTTGGAGATTCAAGATTGTAGACACAGCACACAACAAAGTCTTGGCAGTTGCAAGCAGGCAGGGTCACAGCACACAGCAAAGTCCCTTTCTCCTCCTCAGCTTCCAGTTAGACAGTAGAACAGGTCAGCCCTTAGAGCACACAGCAAGGCAATCTTCCTTTGGTTCTCTAGCCGTCCTCCTTCCAGCCGAGGTTCCTTCTTGGTTGCAGAGTTTCAGAATCTAAATCTCTGTAGTCAGGGGTCCTTTCCTTATACCCCTCAATGTCTTTGAAGTCCTTTGAAGTCTTTGTGCATGGAGGCCCTTGGTCCAGTCTAAACCAGTTCTGGGGGTTGCGGAGCACTGAGGTGTCTCTGGTTTTCTTCTCCCTGTCAGCTTCAGGGCCAGAGGTGTCAGTTGACCACCAGGAGGGAGCTAGCATGGGAGAGGTGGCCGGCACAGCCCAGTACTTATCACGCATTCCTTCCTCCCACCTCCCAGGCAGGCAGATGTGCCCTTTCATCCCCGGGCTGGCTCCGACCCTCTCCTCCGGGGGCTCTGCAGCCCCCCTGTCACACCCAAGCATTCCACAAACCCAGGCACACAGAAAGGTTTAGACAAGAGAACAGCCACTTTCTAAAAGTGCTATTCTCCAACACAGGATTTAAAAACACCCTTCACTAAAAGATGTGTCATTAAATTCTGAGTTCAGGGATATCTTTCATTTATGTCCCATCTTGTTCCTATGGGAAGATAGGCTGGTATCACATGGGGCCAGTCTACTCTATGGAGCAAGAGAGCCGCTGCCCACTACCAGAGCATGTGACCTGCACTAGTACATGCTCTACCTTAGCTATACACTGCACCCTGCCCAGGGGGGTACCTTGAGCCTTCCATAGGGGTGGCTGATGTGCACAGACAGGGAAGGGTTAGGCCCAGCCAGTGGAGACACTGGCCAGGGGGACAGGGCAGTCCACTGACTGCACACAGGCCCTGCGCTGGCAGGCCTGAGTCACTATTTTAAAGCTACTCATGTGGGTGGCGCAATCTGCGCTGCAGGCCCACTAGTAGCATCTGTCATCACCAGCCCTGGCACACACAGTGCACTTTACTAGGGACTTCGTGGTGATACAAATATGCCAATCAGGTATATTCAATCAATATCACAATTCACAGAGGGAGCACTTACACTCTGGCACTGATCAGCAGTGGCAGAGTGTCCAAAGCATCTAAATCAGCAAAAACGAAATCCAGCACAGCATCAAAACACGAGTCAGAGGCAAAAAGATGGGGGAAGAACCACGCCAAAAGGTGTCAGGTCTAACAGTAAGCAATATACAACAGAGGGCTAGGCAATCCGTCTGCATTGGGGTGACAGGGGCTGCTGGAAGGATGACGCATGCTTCTTTAAACCCAGATTTGATTGGATGGGAGGCAGGCACAAGCACCCGAAGTATGGCACTGGAGGTTGTGACGCTATCTGCGTGTAACAGGAGGCTCAAGCCATTGCCAGCAGCCATCCATCCATCCTGCACACACAAGTGCCTGAGAAGACGTCAAAACTGCTGCGGGTTAGACGTGTTTGGCTACGACCTCTGTGTAACACTAAGTCTGCTGACGGCCCCAATGTCACATTGGACCAGCATGGCCTACTGCAACAGGTAGGAGGACCAGGCTCAAACTGTTCCCCATCAGACCTGACTTCTCGTGGCAGCCAACCGATTCTGAACATTATTGAGAGGTCCACTCCATACACTGCCCCCCCACCACAAATATAAAAAGAATTGCCCCAGCTTTTAAAAATGCACATGGTATTTTCCTTGCCTGGTGCTGACAGGCGCTGCAGTGTACTTTGGCTTTCGTTTCGAGTCGGCTGTGATGCTGATTGGCTGGTAACGGTACTTCCCCAGGGGACGTTTAGAGCCGATTTCCCGGCAAACTCGTAACGAGAGCCCCGTTTGGTCAAATGGATTGTTTCACTCCAGTTTGTGTAAAAATGGAATTCGTAGGTGTAAACTAGGTTCGCAATCCAAAGTAATGGATTTGTAGAGGAGAGATGTTTTTCTTTGCGACATTGTAATTGATTATAAAAGGAGGGTTGCTTTTCACATCTTGGAATACCAGTGGTTTACGTACTCGTTGGTTCTTTGTGTTTCGGCTGTCCAAAAGTACATCTTTTTTTTTTCTTTTTCTCTTCGCAATGCAATATTTTTTTCAGTGTCATTTATTTATTGGTCCTGCTCTATAGGCTGAATTAGTCTTTTTCAAACTGGCTTACTCTGTTCTCCTGCTACGGTTATATTTTGTTAAGTAAGATGTTAGGTGTCACTGTACACAGACTACCTGCACTAACTGGAAAGCAGCCACATTGCAAGCTGGTGTCACGCATTTGACCACACCCAGCAGAGAAACTGCACGGTTCCCCATTTTGTAGATAAGGCGGATGGAGATTGTTTTCGTTTCTCTTTTCACACCTCCCTCCTCATCTTTTCGTGCTCTTTCGAGCCTGCTAAACTGGAGATCAATCCGTCCGAGCCAGGCCCCGCCCGCCTCGCCTCGCCTCTCCCACTTTCAGAGACAGCAGCGCTGGGGCTTTGGTGCGTGTGCGCTCGTGTGTTACTTCAGGGAAAAAACTGAAGTGGCCGCCATATGCTTAGGATTTTTTAAACATTTCCCTCAAGTTCTTAACTGTAGGGAGTCTGGACACACACCTCAATGGGAAGTTCTCATTTGCTAAACAAGGGGTTGCCTCCTCTAGGTAAAACATTTTGCACTGTTGTATTTTATCCCGATTCCTTGCTTCCAGCGCGCTGGTGGGCGGCTGCGTTGATATCTGTGTATACATAAAGGCTTGTTCTGCTCCCCTCCCATCCCCCTCCCTTGGCCGCCTGCTTGCTTTGTGTGTGAGTGAGAGGGAGGGAGGGAGCAGGGCGAGGGAGAGCGAGAGAGAGAGTGAGAGTGCATTTTTTGAAGACTTGGTCGCGAAATATGGTTATTTATTATTGAGCTGCGTCGATGGCCAAATATCATCATGGACACGAGTACTTTGCGCAGCAACTGTTGGGATGGTGGGCATTTATTTCTATTTCTAAAGCTGTACCTTCTTGTTCCAGACCCCTTTGTGAGATGCAAACTTGTTTGCAATCGTATTTTTCTGGTGGATTACAAATCTGTGCTGCATACTTGATTTTATTTTCCAATTGTGTGCGTTGATTTAACTGGACTTGAACTGCGGAGGAATGCAGGTAACAACGTTGCTGCTGTCTGTATGCGCCGTGTATGGGCCGTGCTCGGCGATGCTGTCTTGTGTTTCTTGTTTCATGCGATCGTTTGCGTAGACGGGTTTGTTGGCTTGGATCTCTGGTGCGCGCAGTGCGATGCATTTTCTGATTTTAGCGTCGCCTTCCTCTCGCAGAGCCCTGTGTGATTTTATGGCTCAAAGGCGTTCATGCCGGGGCTCGTGTTACAGGGCTCGGAGACCGAGGAAACACACTCCCTTTGCAAGACAATGATGAATAGGGCTCGAGGCTGCCTATCTCTGGCATCGGCAGGTGATGCAAAGCGGTGCACCGGGACTGCATGGGAACTAGAAATGTGCGCTGGAAACGGCATTTGCTTGTACTTTTTAAATAGCTAATATATTTAAGAGACACGTGAAGGCTGAGCATGCAACAGCGCTCCCAGCAAGAACTGTGATGTTTTAGGACGCATTTATTCTGTGCACAGTGTATGGGGGGCGGATGGGGCAGTGTCCACTCCTTGGAGGAAGGGTGTGTGTTGTTTATTTGCGCCGCAGCGGCCACGAGGTTAATGTGTAGCCCTGGGGCTTCCTGCCACATAAATTCAAGGAAAACACGATTTGAAGAAATGTGCATGTTTTCCCCTCGCGGTGAATTAACACAAGTTACAGTTGATTTGATGCTGCACGTGTAGGGCAATAGGGTGGGAACTAGCGCAGTCCTGGTGACACCCTCCCCTGCAGTTTTAGTGCCCCCCCCTACAGATTTAATGCCCCCCCTCTCTGCTGCGGGTACGGGGTGTGGGAACCCGATGACACGGCCTCGGACAATAATGCTGATAGCGCAAATCAAACAAGCCCCCCCCCCCCCCCCCACACGTATAATAGGAAGCCAGCCCGTTTAGCAGTGCGAACGCTGGGCCAGCGACATGATTTAATTTCCATTGGGGTGGTTGTGATATCGCTGTGTTTATAAGGAGTTGTTTTCTGCCGTGAGTCTGTTTTACTTAGTGCCGGATCTGAGTTGCAAAGCTAGCAGGATGGCGATTGACAGTAACGACACATTCTCCACCTTTCGAGATTAATTTTCATATGCATTTTGTAGGTGTAATCTAAGGCGCTTGTTCTCATTTCGTCAGCATATATATGTCCTTGTTTATCTTAAATGCACACTGTGACTTTAGATAGGGGAGCTCGTAGGGGTGTTTCTACCCTTTACATTTACCAGTATGCAACGAAGTCACACTTTTTGCATATTCTGTGCCCTAGTGAGCCAAGGGCATGACACTTAATGTGTAAGGTATTAATAATGCACTGCGGCCGCTAGCTTCATAACCGGAAGCTTTGGCGATCCCCTTGGGGGCCCGCCCCCTTGGAATGGCTCTCTTCTGCAAGGGATCTAACGTCGTTCGGATTCCCTGGAGCGCCCGGACTTGAAAGTGCAGGCCGCGGTGCGGGTGCACAGCCAGCCAGCCCCTTGTGCATGCATGTGTGGCCATGCGTTACTACAAGCTGCAGACATACATCAGTGTCGCCACGCGCCCCCTTAAAGCGGGCCGAACCCGTATTAATGGTGGGGGGCTGCCTGATGAGTTATCGAACACATCAATTAATGCATTTATTTTGCAAATTGAACTACTTCTCAAAACATCAGCTTATGAGCTACGAAAATACACATATTTTCGTTTCAAATAAATACTTTTCAGTTTTGATATGTGCATTTTAATTGAGCCTACCTAGCAAATCGATCTAATTTAGTTTGTTGCATTGCACACAGTAAAGCTACTTGCAGGTAGCGTGAGAGCCACTGGTAGCTCATGAACTACTTGTTGGAGAAGCCTGCGTTAGACCTTGCTAGTGATGAATGGATTGGACCATTGTTTTATGTTTTTGCAGAAATTCAGTTTTGTCTGTCAAGTTAGCAAATGTGTATCATCTCATCATTTTATTTTGTTTAGATATGTGGTGAATTAAAGTTTACCAGAACTGGTGTGCTTTCCATGACGAATCTTCAAAGTATAGCACTGTTTGAATGAACGTAGTTCTTAGTGTGGCTTAATGTAGAGATGTATTTCACTGTCAAAAAAATATCTTGATAGTTTGCTCACTGTATACTAGTGCAGTCTGTATTTCAAACTATTAACTAGTGTTATTTTGTTGATGGGGCAAATCTGTATCATCTTCCTCTAAGCTTTCGCATCACTGGATGTACCTATTGTTTCTAAATTTACTAGATGTGAAGTGTCACCAATTTCTTAAACCAACGTATGCCATCAGTTCCCCCACGCAAGCATTTCTCTTGTGGTTCAGTTATACAGTTATACATCCTGTACTACCAAAATGTAAAAGGCATCATGGAAGTCCACAAGTACACTTGGTGCCCTCAACTGTAAATTTTTTGCTTCATAATTATATGTGAACCCTGATTTCCTGCATTTCTAGCTCTTGGTTTCTCAAAGCTCCCTCCTTCTCACAAATTGTTTTGTTCAATTAATTTCACACACCATGAGTTGTATACATACGTCTGATCACATTATGTTGACTTATTACTTATGTGACTCTCCCAAAGCTCGATGCATTCTTTTTTGAGTGAATTACTGCTGAGATCCTCATATGTTTAATGAAACTTGAGTCTCTCTTAGCTCCCATACCATTCACTCCTAAGGTCCTTCATTACCATCATACCACCATCTCCAATAACATCTAAGGTCATTCACTCTGCACTCCCTTTATCCATTCTATCCATTCTAGACCGTGGAGTCTTCTTTCTGATGTGTCAGGATAATACTCCCTTGGCCTTGCCTCGAAGTGGCCATCTTGTACAGTTATTCATATTCGTACCTAGTGGGGAAGGCCTGTTTTTGTCTTCTGAATTACCTCCATTGACTGGTGAGGTGCTTTTCCTGAGAGCTGAACACCTTGTACAAATAGGTACTGACTGTATTTATTTTGTTAGTAGTTTTGACAAGAACCTTGCCATGAACGCCCTCAGTCCCTCATTGGCATTGGAAACTAGGAGAAATAAGGCGCACAAATGTGCAATAAAATTTCTCTTTCCAGCTCAAAGGCTGATCCAAACCCACCAAAAGAATATATTTATTCAGCAACTTTAAAAAATGCAGTTCAAGATATACGATTTTTATTAAGTTTTTGAATATTAAGGTATACAAGACCAATAGGTGTACAGAGGTCCAGAAAAAGTAAATCGGGTGTAGCCAGGGATATGTACAAAATAAGCATGAGACACAAGTTAGGAGTGCGATAAAGCGTATGAGGGTGCACCAGGTAATGAAGTCCAATCCGTCTTCGTAGTTTTCAAAACCTTTATTTGTTTTTAATAGTTTTTCCAATGGATAAACATCCATAATCACAAATACTGCTCAGCCAACGCATTTCGTTCCAAACAGTAGGAACTTCAGCAGGGCTTAGGATTCAATAAAAGCTTATTTCACCCCAAAAACTATATTCTTGACCCACCTTATTGCGCTGGATAGTTCGGTAATTGCCTGGGCATCATCATGCCCATGACAAAATAGCTTAATAAGTATGCTTCTCCAGCGTCGTCCCGCTATCGATGACGTTCCTACTGTTTGGAACGAAACTCGTTGGCTGAGCAATATATGTGAATAAGGATGGTTATCCATTGAACATTTTTTAAAAACAAATACAAGGTTTGAAAACTACAATGGCTGATTGGACTTCATTACCTGGCACACCCTCATACGCTTTATCGATTAAGGATCTGGAACCCAGAGGCACATTACATCCGCAGGTGCTGGAGTGTTAATGCGCAGGAGGACATCCATAGCAAACAAACTAGCGTGAGGAGCAACTTTAGAAGTCCGCCGTTGGGTTTCTTTTTTCAGTTGACCAGTTAGGAGAGCATTCACCTTAGGCCAATCCATGTCCGGCTGGGTTGAAGTCGGGTGAGGTTGGAAATATAGTCATTTAGCAACTCAAGTTTAGGTCATGTGTTGCCTTCCCAAATTCATTGTTCCTTAGACCAGAAAGAAAGAGTTTAGTGTCTCACCAGCGAATGCAACTGTTTATCCTTTACATATTAATGGGTCCTAGTGGCCCTAGAACTACCATCAACTTAAAATATCCTGCTCTTCCTATTGAATTTTAAAACTTTCAATGTTTTTCCTTCGCCTTTTTCTCTTCTATATTAATTCTATATTAATTAGTAATTTAAACCATACTAAAGACAGTTATAATTAATACATTTCACTTGTTTTTATATGGTGCTAGGGATTTGCTCTGACGGTTTATGAGATGTTGGTTGTTGGGATTGAGAATGATACTGGGTTGGAGAAGATAGCTTTTAGTTGGTTTCTGAACTTTAGTCGAGAAGGTGTCAGTTGTACTGATGTTCTTAGTCTAGGTTGTGGATAGACAGGTCTTGCATTTGCAGCATTATTTTGTTTCTAATCTTCTCCAATGTTCTCAACATATATATATATATATATATACTTCCTAATAAAACCAACTTAAATTGAGTATTTCCTGAGTATTCTGGACCCGGATCATACTTTAATCCTCATTGCTTCACACTGTAGATCTGTGCAATGAGATTGTACTCTGGGTTTGTCTAAATAATTAGGTTCATAATTGCGCACAAGACAGAAAAGCATGGCGTAGACTACATATGTAGACGTGGAATGAATAATATGCTGTTTATTGCCATTGTTGTAGGTGAGGAAGGGCATCATGATCTATTCAAGGCTTTGCTTCTAGTGAGTCGTAACCCTTCCCCCCCAATTGTAGTAATCCGCATCAGCATATTCATCTTTGAACATCTCTAGTATTATATGCTAGTGAAAATAAATGTGGACCAGAAAACATCATTTGAAACAAGTGTACTAATAAACACAGTTTAACATTTATTACTTTAAATGCTAAATTCATACAACTGGCTGCTACCACAGTAGAGCTTTACCGACTGGAGAGAGCACTGCTTAATGTTTCAAAAAATTTAATTTAGCCTTACAAAAGAAACAAACTAGTGCCATACTCACAAGGCACTTTAACTGTGATTGTTATCTGACTTTATGGATTGAACCGCTTGTGCCATTGTAATTGTTAAATATCTTTCTAACTACTACACAATGAAACTTATCCTGGCATTAACCATACATACACACCCTCCTGTGTAATATTTAATTTGTTGCCATTGGGTGGGAAATTATACCTGAAGCTTCTCCTTTCAAGGGTGTTGGCCCCTCCTCGCACTCAAAAGTAACTTCACATATGTGTATATTCTGTGCGTACACCTATGTACAGTGCGTATATGGATATATTATATATATATATATATACACACACAGATGCACAAAGTATGCCGTTATGCCATTGTTGAGTAAGTAGAGGGGCCATTACTTATGAGATGCGAAACCCATCTGTTATACCTTGTTATTTTTTCATGTATATTTCTTCTAACAAAGTATTTTAACAAAACCAGAATGCAAGTGGCTACATTTGTGCAACAGTGTAAAATCACATGCAAAAGTCCTTGTGACTATCGTTTGTGTTTAGAAGGAGGGAGGAGGTTGTTCCCTTGTGTGAAGTCAGTGTAACATGCAATCTTTTCGCAATAAACAGTTTCACCATGCTACTTTCATTGTACTGTGACAATGACACAATAATATGGCATTTGTCTATCGCACTATAGTCATACATGCGTCAGTCAACATGCATTTATTTATGGTACAGTTGCTCACAATAATGTATTGTAGGCTCCCATTCATTTTTTTCTACCATGGCGTACATATTTATATGTGTATGTTATGAATATGTTATTTTCCATTGTGTCATTTATAACATTGTGTATATAATTCTACATGGAGTTCTGCTTTTTGAATTTAGCTCGGGACATTTTTATACTTTTCTTGATTATGGTCAGAGCCTATGGTAAACAGATTTATTAGTGATTCTTCTAGTCCCCACACCTCTCCACCCCAGTCTGTTCCTCAGATACTTAGTGTGCCCAGCTGCTATAATGGGTCGTCTTTTTCAATATATGTTATGTTTTGCCCTCTGAATGGATGAGCGACTTTGTACCCTCCGGTGCCTGAAACAGAAACTGTTTCCTTGTTGTCCATTTGCATTTGTTCTGTGCATACAATACTGGACTTACGTGTTCAAGTTTCTCTGAATAGAGGCTTTCATAGCAACTGTTATTGTTTTCACTTGGACGTGCTTTGAGCTAAGCGGAAACTGGAAATGCTTCTCAGTTGATTCAAGGAATAAAACAAGATGTAAAACAGATAATGAGACTTAATGGTTCAACAAATTGCGCTGTTAAATTTGTGCCTGCCCGTAACAAAGAATGGATACTCATATTAAATTAAGGGTACTTTTCATTTGATATTTAGGTATAGCAGAACGGAATTTCCTGAATAACATTAGGTCGTGGGACGAAAATAACTCACTTGATAGTGGCTCAAAACAAGCAGGGTCAACTTGCCTGTTTTTAGAAGGCATCGCTAGTTCATTGGCTGTTTGAGGAAGGCTTTTAACACCTTTGAGTTTTACTGCCCCTATAGAAAGATTTGATTGTTTCGAGGGCGGCAGCTGCAAGCTGGTAATGCACAGAAACCCCTGTGGGCTGTACCAACAAGATACATGTTGCAACGTGTGCAGTTAGGTTGCAATTTATGGGCCCTAATACACAACTTAAAAAGGAAAATCTTCAAGGAAGTAGTCCTTTCTCAGAACACGAGAGCGATCTTTACATAACAATTCATCTGGTTTTGACTGCATTCAAGAACGAGAGTAATAACCTATATAAAGGGTGTTGCTCTCATATGTAGATTAGCATTTTCTTTCTGAGATTTTTCAAAATTCCTATTCTGCTCTTGAAACAGACATTAGCTTGAGCAGACCTAGAGAGCCATACCGAGTCTGCAGTGCTACTCCTATATGCTCCTCTTGACCTTTGCTCCTGAGCAGACGTTCAGGTTACTCCAGGCCGTTATGTCAGTGACCCTGAAAAATTACAAGTTCCTTGGAAACACCACAAACCTGCCATGTTTTACATGGATATGTTGTCTTCTGATTTCCAGGGGAAACTGCAGGGTAGAATAATGAATTACTGCATTTACCAAGATGCAAAGGGGCCAACTGTGCTGGGACTGTGAGGCAGTGTGCTCCCAACCCCCATTCTGTTTAGAATAATGAATTACTGGGGACATGAGACTTGGAATTCTTATTCCCTCCCAGGAATTGTCGCACATCTTCTTCCATAGAAGTGGATGGCGGATGCTCTTTTCACGCGCACCCCAAAAATTCATAATTGGGAATCCTATTTGATGATTTCACAAAGAGAATCCAAGGGGAAAAGGTAGTACAGAACAGCAGTCGTTTTTTTTCCGCACTCTAAACACCTTTCTGTAGATTGTCTTTGTTAGAAGTTTGGTCTCTAGTTGGCCGAAATATACACCATTTACAAGTAGGGACCACAATCTTAGTCAGGGTAAGTCACAACACAATCGTGAATTATCCTGCAGCTTGGCATAGAACTGGCAGGTCTAAACGAAAAGGCAATGTGTAAAGTATTTGTGCAATAACTCATACAACAACATAGTAAATGCAACACAAAAAGATTCCATAACAGTTAAGAAAAACAGAGATTATTTATCGGAGTAAAACAAGTAAAAAATTATCAAAATCCATCCAGTAGATGTAGAGCATAGAAGCAGGTAATGCTAAAACAGTTGCTTGGGACCGGGGCAAATCCAAAGTTCAGACCGACTGCGATGGAGTACGGGCTGGTGGCAGGGAATCACTTGGGGCTGCTGAACTCTGTACCTTGAATCCTAGGGCACAGTCAGCGCAGCAGTGCTTTGTGTCATATAGCATCGATTCAGAGAGGCTGTTCAGTGAGTCTTTGTGCTAATTTGACAGAAACCCAGCTGCAGAACCCACTTCTGTGGCTCAGAACCTGGAGGGGGCACCTCAGGCTAGGTTAGGACTCACAGAAGACGGTGCCCGGCAGCACCAGCAGAATTGCAGGAAGTCTTTTGTGTCCCTGAGACTTCAGAAGCAGGAGGCAAACTAACAATCCCTTGGAAATCACTTTGGAGGGAAGGCAGAGTCCTGCTCCCCTTCCAGCAGAGTCCGAGAGCAGCAGGCCAATAAGCAGGAAAACAGTCTTTTCAGAAACCAGTCCAGTTGAGTCCTTTGAGCAGCATAGTAGTTCTACTGACTGAGATTCGATGTAGGTCCAGAAGTTTCTGATTTAATGGGGCCAGGAACCCAGTATTTCTACCCAAATGGGCCTTTGATATGATGGGGAACTTAAAAGAGTGGTTTTGAAGTGCACCAGAGTCTCAATCATTCCCAGCCCTTACTCCAGATTACAAGTGGGGGGTTATCAGTCATTTGAGTGAGGTCCGACCACCACCCTTTGAAGGGTAAGGGTGAGGTCCTTCATCCCATCTGCCCAGGAACCCCATCAGAATGCAGATGGAAGCTAAATCACACCAATCCCTTTTCTTTGGCTATCTAGAAGGAATGCACAAAGTGAACTGTCCCCCAGGCCAGACGCGTATTAGAGAAAGGCTGTAAGGCACACAGAGCAGAATGAGCAGAGAAATGTCCACTTTCTAAAAGTGCTATTTATAAAATAGTAATGTTAAATCCGACCTTACCAGTAAATAGGATTTATCATTACCATTCTAAAGATAGGAAACATGAAAACGCGACTTCTTTCTGATCAGAAATGACAGCTAAAAGGTATTTTATGTTATTACCAATTCTCGCTGATGTGTAGAGTAGGCCTCATAGCAATGAAAAACTAATTTAGCGGTTTGTCACTGCCAAGTACATGTCCTGCCTTTTACTTACATAGTTTCCTGCCCTTTGGGTAACCAAGGGCTTTCATTAGGGGTGACTTATACACAATAAAAGGGACAGTTCAGGTTTGGCAAGTAGTTTTAAATGCCAAGTCAAAGTGGCAGGCCTGAGACATGGTTAAGGGGCTAAATATGTGGGGGACACAATCGTTACTGCAGGCCCACTAGTAGCACTTAATTTACAGGCCCTGGGCACATGTAGTGCCCTTTACGAGGGGCTTATGAGCAAATTAAATATAACAATTGGGTATGAGCCAATGTTACCATGTTTAGGGGAGAGAGCAGAAGCACTTTAGCACCGATAAGCAGTGGTAAGTTGCCCAGGGTCTTAAAGCCAGCAAAAACGAGTACAGAACAATAGAAGGAGGCAGGCAAAAAGTTGAGGGAAGACCACTCTAAGGCCGTCAGGTCTAACGGTTTTCGTATGCCAAAAGACAGAAAATATAAAATATATACAATTGTTTTTCATATATATATATATATATATATATATATATATATATATATATATATATATATATATATATATATATATTTTTTTTTTCATAAGCTGCTGTTCTGTTCTTATTCAATTCCTCACCTTTTGTAATGGTCTTTCATTCTTGGCTGTCTGTTATCTTAAGGAATGACAATGCTGTGAGCGAGAAATTGTATTTAAAAATACATGCCTCTATTTTTCTTATTGTACATTACCTCTATCCATATCTGTTCCAAATCTTAATGATGGCACTGAAAAAAGTCTGTTTTTAAAAGCAAACATCAATAGTGATCACAGCCTAGTATTCAGAAATATATTTGCGAATGCGCAGGATAAACAGTGTCAAGAAAAGAGCTTAAAAATGATTGAGAAGTTTTAAGTTCAAACGAATATATGCTTGTTGATCCTGTTAATCTCATGGAACTGGCACCAACAATAAATTTGGAACAAACAAATCTCTGCTTTCAACAAATAATTTGTAATGCAGTAGAATGCTGTTACTTCTACCAGAACACGACTTAGAAGCTTAATTTCCAGCTTCTTTCCTCCTTAAAACAAAATACTAGAGTATGTCTTCAATCTTCTTGCTCTTCTTTCTGTATGGAGATTTCATACAATACCTGCAGTGTTGTCTTTACTTACATTCCCTTTGATTACCCTTAACTGTATTCTGCACCATTGCCGGTCATCCTAATTGCAATTTATGGTGTTCTATGTTCAGGTAAATCCTCTTGTTGAAATTCATATCACACATGCACATATAATATCACAGATTTACTTAATTTCTGACAGTAATTCCTAAATTCTAAATTAAAATAAAATTACATTAGGTATGTGACATAAACCTAATACAAATGGTAAACCTAAATTAGATTAAATTGTATTGCATTTTTTAAATTGCTTTGACTTAGTAACCATTACTTTACCGTAATCCTAATTCTAAAATCAACCAAACCTGAAGTTAAATTATATTACAGCAAATTAGTTATGTAAAATATATGCGATTTACTGGCTTTAATGTAACACTAATACTAACCATGAGTACTTTTTAAATATATTAAACACCCCACTTTAACCGAACCCTAAAGCTATTCGTAGCCTTAAATCATTTTCATATAATGAGATTTAAATGAGATATTCTTAACCTAATCCTATTGTTATCCGTATCATTCAACTACATTAACTTAACATACAAAAATTTGGTGCAACAATGATGCTTATTCCTAAACCTCCAACATTTAAGTAGATTCTTTGTTTGCACTTGATGATTTTATTAGTGGTACTAAACAATCGGAGGAGTACACCCTGGAGGTACCTCAATGCCTCCGCCAGAGAGATAGAGGTGCACAAGAGAAGGACAGATTCATCCTTTGTTAGAAGACCCGTCACTCACCAACCTAGTTGGTGACATGCTTCATCATCGGGGTCCCTCCCAGATAGCCGAATGCCATCCGGGTGTGCTGAGACACCAGACTACAGTGGAGCGGGTTTGTTTTAGATTTTTTTATGTGTGGAGGTGAAAAACAGTGGTTTAAAAGTTGGCCAGTTTAAAACTCTCTACAAAAACCTCTTTATTCTGGAGTAACTAAGCAACAGTAAAATATTCGTGAGACACCATACTAGATTAGGATGGCCTGTGGTATCAAAAGTGAAGTAAAGAAATAAAAATGGTCTACATGTTTCAACCTCTTGAGTGACTATAAGATTTTCGTCAGGACCAATGGTGGTAGCGTGGGCGGTATACACACGCTAAGGTGTACCCTACCCTTGGCTACGTGGTAACCCCACTTGGTACTCACAGTGGTGGTTAATGTTTCTTTCCCTGGTTCCTAGAAAGAGAAATCCTGTAAAGACAAAGAGAATCGCAAAGCATAATTCATTAAATACAAAGCGTGTTCAAAGGGCTCCTCTTGTTCATCATCCAATGCTATGTGGCGTGTAGCAATAATGGATGTGATTGTATGACTCACAGCTGGTCATGCCAAACGTGCCATTGACGTGATTATGGCACCATAGGGCTTAAGAAATTGCCCTTGATTATATATTACAACCCACTCATTGCTGTGTGTCTGTGCACTCTTACAAAACTCAGTGTTTTCACAGATCCAGTTTGTGAGCGATCAAAGTGCTGTCAAAGGGCAGTGAATACCGCTTCACAATAATCAGAACACACATTCACGTTTCATCTTTAAAATTGTGGGTGCCTACGCTCGCACTCAGCTAGTGGGAGTGTGATTGAAACATAGTGATTCGGCATACATTTCAGAAGGACACATGCGGCCAACATCCATTAGCAAGTACAAAAGGTAAAGGCGAGGGCGTGAGGCTTACTTGCAGCGCTAAAGTAGCATGCCTTATGGGCGTCGGGGTCTGAATATGTGATCCTACCACGATCTATGTGGGAGAATCAAAAAATGATTAGAGCGGAGGGTTAGGGAAGGCGGGGCAGACTAAGCGGTGCCCACCCGCTAAAGGTCTGTAACTTACTTCGTGGTGAATCAGCCTATTTTGCAAACCGTAGCCTTAAATCATTTTCATATAATGAAATTTAAATGAGATAATCTTAACCTAATCCTATTGTTATCTGTAACATTCAACTACATTAATTTAACATACATAAATGTGGTGCAACAATGATGCTTATTCCTAAACCTACGGCATTTAAGTAGATTCTTTGTTTGCACTTGGTGATTTTATTAGTGGACCAGGGAGCGGAAGTCTTTGATTTTGATGAACCCATTTTCAGTGGAATTGGATTCTCAGCATTGGTCATTACTGTGGTGGTGGTGACACTCGCAGGAGTGTCACCGTTGGTAGTGGAATTAATTGAGTGTCCTTGTTGTAGGGTTGTGAGCTTTAATGAGTACATACTCCTTAACTAAGGAGTACAGTAGTTCCATGTTTTTAGCCTGTCCGCTGAAGATGAGTGGGTTGTGATGAATGCTGAATGGGAATGCAGCATGGCTAAATTAATCTAGTGGTGGTGGGTGCTGAATTCACTGGTTTCCTTGATTGCGAATATGTCCAAATTCGATCTTGGAATTAAAAGTACATCCAAAGTACAAAATGACCTTTTTTATTGCATAATAGTCCCCCTTAAGATCTGGCTTAGGTGCCCCAAGGGTAGGAGGTATTTCTACAAAAAAAAACAGGGACAATAAAACAGATGTTTTATATTCCCTTTTAGAGAAAAACAGCCAAAGTTGTTTTTCCCGATTGTAATGATGCTAGCCGGAAAAGCTAACATGGGAAGGCTTTATTAAACTTCAATCAAAAGTTAGACTTTAATGGAGTTAGCTAGCAATATAATTCAAAGTGTCAAAATAATGGTTAAAATAAAACCAACAACTTGCCAAGGTCTGATTTATTATAAATATTGCAGGAAAGTGGTTTTAGAACTTACAATCCTGAAGTTACCTAAAATCGCTCTGAAGCAGCCTTTGCTGATTAGCCAGCCTTTGACAGCCTAAGACAAGCGGCTCCCAGAGTAGGTGTGAACAGGCCTAAGGCTGAAACAATATAACCATTTGGTGGGAGGAGATTGGAGAAGCCAGGGAGAGGAAGGGGGCTGGTTAGATAAATGGAACTTCAAAGGCGGGAGTCCCAGGACACGGGTCACCCCCCCACTCCCTTGATTGCCGGCCACATGGGAGTCCCTGTAATTAGATTAGGAGAGGGGCTGGAAGGGGAGTGTAGTGAAGTGTTAGCCACACCTTTGGGTTGGGTTATACAGAAAAATACTCCATGGAGAGCATTTCTCCATTTTGATTTTTGGAGAACAGTGCATGCTGGGTCAGAAATTTGTCACACTTCATGGGAAGTTGTCATAGCAGGGGGAGGCAACTTCACCCCTAATGGTTGTGGTGTCCCTCCTCCCCCTCTTGTCAGCCCAGACTGGAGGGTAAATATAGCAGAGCTGTAGGAGCTCCTCAGAACACTGCCTGGAACTAAAGAAGAAGAAAGACTGCCCTGCCGGAATCTTGGACTGCACCACAGAAGGCTTGCACCCAAAAGGACTGCACCTCTCAAGGCTCCACAAAAAAGACTGAGGCAAATTAGTAGAATCCTTGATAAACAACAGGTACAACAGAGCTGAAAGAAGTCGCCTGCAAGCCCAAAGAGAAGAGCACCCGTGCTGACCAGTGCTAACTGGATTTTTCTTGAACTGTGCAGATGCATTGTGAAAGATAAAGTTCTAGCCCCCAAGTGGCAATCCAGACCTTCTGAACCTTTGGCCAAGTGTTAGAGTACACTTACGTCCGCAAAGTAACCAAGAACCAACTAGACTACAGCTCCTGGACCCGTCTTCAATGAATTCTTAACCCTCAAGAGGCACCTCTCTGACCGTGATCCTTTGGAGTGGTTCCCGAGCTCACTCAATTCAAGCTTTTGGGCTCTTTGCGAACGGGTCAGTTCACACTGAAGCTGCACCGCTCACACAGAGAATGAGCACACGCTGCTGCAAGTTCGTCTCTTTCCCCAGCAAGCATCATCTGTTGGAGTGGATCAACACCGCGAGGCTCCATTCCGCCCGTCTGCGCAGCTTGGCCCTGCTGACCATCACCAGCAACGTTCTCCGTGCTCCTGGTGAACTTCACCCCAGCGGACAGGACGCTTGGCACAAAACTTAAGGTAAACTTTCAGTGGAACTAATCTGGGACTGTTTCGGACTGTGCTCCATCTCGGTCAGCTTGAATTTTTAGATTTGACCCTGTCCAGCTTGACTGAATAGCCATGGTTGGCGCTTTATGCTTTTAGGCGCTATAATACAGTCTATTTTTTAAAAATTCATATTTGCGGATCCCTACATTGAATTTTTGTCGTTTGGCATAATTTTAAAGATAAAATATTCTCTAGTTGTATAAAATGGTGTTGGAGTTTTGTGTTATCTTTTACTTATACACTGTTTTGGTTATATTAACTGCTTTACATTTACCTAAGTTAAGCCTGACTGCTCGTTGCTAAGCTACCAAGGATTGAGCGATGATTAATTTATTGAGGCTTGACTGGCCTTATTAGTGATTGTGATATTATTACTAGCTGAAGTTGAATACCCCAACCTACTAATAACCCACTTTCCTACATCCAGTTTTTGCCTTTGGAGCATGTATATTTAGTGATGTGTTGCTTGATGTTAGTGTCTTGTAGGTTGAGGATTGTTTTTCTCTTGGCATGAAAAGATGGGAGTTGAGGAGCCAGAGGAAGACTTTGTTGGAGTGTTTGCTGGATAGTGTGACAGTAGCATCATTCGTTTCTTCAGTGAAAAGCTTTCTGATGAGGTCACAGTGTGAGTCATGGCTGTGACAAGACAAACTGCGGAAACTGAGGCTATGCCTCATTGAACCTTCCTGAACCTTTGACATGTGCATGTTGGCAATCTGGACATGCACACATTTGCTGTAGTTCAAATGAAATGATTGAGAAAGTTGTTCGGGACCTTGCTCATTACAGAGCCAAAGTGAACGTACACAGGCCCATGTATAGTAAATATGGGGTTTTGCTCGCTGCAGCAAAACACCCGCACGTCTGCTGATGTTGTAGTTCTGATGTTTATACATTATGCAAATAACATATCTTTTAGAAGCTATTATTTGAAAAATTAGATGTAAATTGCTGATTTTCAAATGGCCTGCTAACATGTTGGCTTTCAACCATGGTCACATGGACAACAAATATTCTTTGAAGCATCATGTTAGGGTACTGTAGCTTACTAAAGAAGTAACTGATCTGTGGTTATTGATGAGGCATTTCAAAAGAAGATTTGAAATAAAAATATACTTATTTTACATTTTGCACTTCAAATACTTCTTGTAAAAATCCTATTCATCTTCAAACAGGAGAGGTTTTTGAAAATTTATATTCAAAGTGGAAATTATAGATCAGTTTTGAAACCACGACTAAGTGAGGAGCAAGGAGAGAAGAGGTGACAGTTTTTGAATTTTAAAATTAAAATCCTCTTGTTTTCACTGTGGTAGTGTCTAAAGAGCTTTATATTATGTTGCCAAATTGAAGCACTGCCATGAAAAGTTAAAATATTTTTTTATAAATCTAGAGCGGTCAATTGGGTCCCCAAAGTCCTAAGAGATTGTAATGCTCATTTAATAAAGATTAAATGAGAAAGAGCATTCAAAATGACTTCTGCAGCCAGCCTCGTCTTTACTAATAATACACCAAACCATTTGGAAACTTAAAATACTATTTATTAGATTCTGCCTGGCTGTCATGTGAATGGGACTGGTATTACCTTTGTGAGGGTTGTCCCTAGAGATCTTATTTTTCCAAGCAGACTAGGTATGGAATGGTGAGAAACTAGCAATAAGTGAGGTGGATTGACTTCTAGTTAGACCCGGCTTCTTTTCATTTCACCAAAACGATTGTCAACTCTTTTACCACTTTCCATTAAATAAAATGAATAGCACAAAAGAAGCATGAAGTCACTTTTTTTTACCTAATTGACTTTAAGTTCATTTCCATACAGTACATAAGAATAAATAGTCTGAAACTGTATGCATTTACAACTATGTTCAATCATAACCCAACTTAAAAAGTATAAATAGTAATCCATTGTAAAAAGTGCATTTTTCTTCGAAGCCACACTTTAATAAAGACGTTTAATAAAGACTGACCCGTCTTTATTAAAGTGTGGCTTCGAAGAAAAATGCACTTTTTACAATGGATTACTATTTATACTTTTCAAGTTGGTTTATGATTGAACATATTTGTAAATGCATACATCTTCAGAAGTGCAGAGAGGCATTATTCTTTCTACCTGCAGCTCCTAGGTAGCTGTGATTTATATTAAAGAGTGTTCCTTCCTTAAAATGTCATTAAGAAGTCGGGGAAAGATGGTAGGTTAAGATAAGGGCACACCAATACATCACCTGAACACGCTATGTACAGTCTGGATTTTAGTCATTCAACATTCCTAAGGAATGGTTTATTACTAATGTTACTTTTACAGTAGGTTTATTTCTGTGTGTATTGTATTATATTCTATTTAACTGTTTTAAGGGTTCAAACCTCTGGCTTTGCTGCACTGACATATGTTTGAATTGCAATTTGTGTTGATTATAAATATGTGGATTGTATTTTAGTGATTCACACTGACTTATATTCTAACTTTTTACCATTATGGTTGACTTAGCTGCAGTTTATTGTTGTGGTGATTGTGGAATTGCATTCTATTTCTTTTATTATTTGATCTAAAATCGAATAAAGAAAAATGTATGTAAACATTTCACTTTTTATGTTGAATGAACAATATTGTTTTGCTTTAAATATTTTTTAATGATGACCATTTTCTCCCAGCAAAAGTTTGTTGATGAGGATTTAAGCAGATAGCATTTACATGAACGTCAAAGA
The DNA here is from genome assembly GCF_964261635.1 of Lissotriton helveticus. Taxonomy (NCBI): domain Eukaryota; kingdom Metazoa; phylum Chordata; class Amphibia; order Caudata; family Salamandridae; genus Lissotriton; species Lissotriton helveticus. The sequence continues at coordinate 406,898,866 of NC_136060.1, forward strand.
TGGCTGTGGGCTCTTTTAATTACTGACATTGAAGGGCCGGGGGAAGGATACTGAATGGGGTACAGCATCGGGCTTTAATTTTAACAGGAAGTGTTTTCCTGGTTTTATGCACTTATATTAATTTTGATCCTTGATAGAGTATCTAAAGACCATTATCATAAGGTGGCACAGCACTAAATTTACAGAGCATGCCATAGAACACTGAACGAAAAAAGAAAAATATGACTGAAGAGGTTGTCTTCAGAGAGATACTGGTATGTTTGTCGTGCTGGTTTGGCTACAGTAGACAAGGACAGATATATGATGTCTTTTAAAAACTGCTGTTTAAAATCGAAGATTGACTCGGCCTTTCAGATACGTGTCTGTATAGCACTCCAGATCATTGGCACTTTTCCAAAATATGACTGTTTCAGGATGGAAGAATCTAAAAAGCAAAACTATGCTCAAGCTGGACAATCTCAATGTCTATTTCTGCCAAAAAAGCTAAAGTGTTTGAGATAAATAATCAGCGATTTCTATGGTTTACACCTTGTAGGGGCTACACGCACTCTTAAATGTAGGAGAACGATCTATGTGAAGACAACTCAGTAAAGATGCTGAGACATCTATTTATATTTATAACCAGCCGTGCTGCTGAGGGCTGCTTTAAAGGGAGCTCAGCCACTTTCAGGCAGTCGGGTCAGTATTGCATTTCGGTAGTCTATGCGTAAAATGACTTGGACGCCGTGTCCAGTTGAAACATTGGAAAGGGACCAAAGTATTGGATAACAAAAGCAAAGATTAGTTCTGATTACAGACTCAGATGGCAAAATAATATGCTTTAATAACTGATGCTGATTAAAGGAGGGCAAGGATGAACCTGGACTTGTAAATGCATTTTCTTTCTTAGGGACTGATTAGTTGTGTCCAAGGAATAAGACTAAGAGCCTGACTACGAGTTTGGCGGTGCTGGAGCGGGGCGGCACGCCACCGCACACTCCCACACCACCAAACTCGACCGCCGGTCGCCTGCCAGATTACGATTTTCCTCATAGTCTGGCAGGCAGTCCTTTGGCGTTCCCATGGTGGCGCCTTTCAAAAAGGCACTGCAATGAGAACGTCAAAGCCCATTCCTGAACAGCATGGACTATATAGTCCATGCCATGCAGGAAAGGGAGTGTATGCACACAGGGGACACAACATATGCCCCCCTGTATGCATCACATGGGCCTGAGGCACCAAGGGGCCCTGTAGGGCCCCATTTGTTTCTTCACTTTGACCCTTTCCAATGTGTCTTCGCCGTGGTTAGGGTTGCAGTGAAGAAACTGCACCGCCCAGCATATTGCGGCCTCAAGATCACCACGCCTCCGCCAGGGATCGCGGATCCCTGGCTGCTGCGGCGGTCCTCTCAAGGTCCGACCGCTGTACTCGTAATACAGCGGTCGGATCACTGGTGCGGCAGTCCCCAACAGCCACAACACCTCCACCGCGCATTTGGCAGCCATTAGGACCGCAAAACTGGTAATCAGGACCTAAGAGATGAATATTCCAGGCTTATTATTGGATGAAATCCATACCTCCGGGAATTATGTGATTTCATTAAACCTTTAAAAAACACGCATAAACTCAAGGAAACTGCTCTGCTGAAAAATGTGTTGAAATTATTGCCTTGTGTACATTAATAGAAACCAAATATATAATCAAGAGCTGCAACACATTTTACCAAAGTTCAATAAAACTTCCTATCCGTTTAACGTTGGTACCGTAGCCGTGTTGAGATTGGCAATGTTTTATTTGGAATGTGGACATTATCCTGTGTACCTCATGTTTTGACACATATTCCGCATGTTTATTTTTAGGCCCATCTATGCATTTTGCAGGTACAATGTTCAGTGTGTTCACTTTAGGGCCATGCGCACACTAACAAACATGAACCAGTTTTTTTTAACATGTTTGCATCCTTAGTTATCACCCCTTTATTCCGCCTGAAAGCGAATGATGTAGTGTCAAAATGGAACGCCCGATTCATAGAGCAGGTATGCTCTTTCCCACATAGAAAATCCTGCTGATCTATTTGAGCAAGTGCTGATACAAAATGCTAAAAGAGAATGGACGCTTAAAACACATTGGGCCTCTCAGAAAGTTGAACTTGCTGAGATTCACAAATGGTTAGCATGTAGCCTCCCACCCTACAAGCGTTTGGAACTCTTTAAGGTGATCAGGCTTAGAGTGTTGTTTTTGTTCTAGATTTCCACTGTAAGAAGTAATGGCAACTACTGGTTCCCGAACTGGTGTTTTGTATAACTTGTACCACTGTCTGAGCTTGTGAGCTTTGTGTGTGATCAACAGTAACAAAAAAGAGACCAATGGAGTAATCATTGGATGCCTTCACAGGCTTTGGTGAAGGGCACGTCTCGTTGCTCCTGTGTCGTTTCAAATATCAGTTTTAATCATTGATTCCCATGTATTGCCTTCTGAATCCATTTCAACAGCGGCGGCTCCTCCGCTAAGGCGTAGGAGCATCGCCCCACTGCTCAAAGAGCAGGGCAAAGGAAAATTAAATGATAATAACCGAACGCTATTATTATCATCGTATTTTTAGTCTGGAAGCTTCATGTTAAGGTGGGGCGGGGCTGGGCTTCCGTGAACCAGAGGGAGCAGGAGTGGCTGCTGCACTTGGCCGTCATGCGCACTTGCATGTTCTCCACCGGGTGTATTGTATAGCCTTGGTGGAGAACCTGCACAGCCTTCCAGTCCCTGTATGAATGTCGGATCATAGTGCTCAGACCAATCCCAAAGCTGCTGTAAGACAGCGTCTTGATTGGCTAGGGCAGCCTGGGTGCTTCCGGTAGGCAGGGTTCAGCGAAGACTGAGGAGAAGCGACGGCTGGCGACCCATAGGTAAGTTGGTAAGTTCAAATTTTTCTAACCCCTCCCCCCCGCCGCCGTCCCCTACCACTCCCCACTGCACTTAAATATCTTGAAACAAAATTCCCTCCTTTGTTAGAATTAGCATTTAAAATAGAGGTCTGCTCCCTCCAATCATGCAGAACATGCCACAACTTTGTGTCCGGTCTTACTCTAGAAATATGTACCTCTTGTAACAGTCACTCATTTAAAACACATCCTTACAGGATAAAAACAAAAGATAGACCGTTCACCTTGGTGAGGAAAAGACAAAGCAACAAATGTAAACCATAGGTTTCTTTTTCAGTCGAGCCTAGCATTGCAGTGCATGCACTGCTCGCTTTGCAAGGCATGCTGTATTAGGGTATAATGTTGAAGTGGTGTGGAAGCCCCGCCCACTCTCCTCCCATACTTTTCATTGGCTGGTGGCATTGTTTTTGGTAAAGGCTGGCTTCCGATTGATAATGAGGCTTGTTAGTCCCGCCTTGGTAACGTCCTGTCTCCCATTTGTTGCTGCCCTGTCTCCATTTGTTGCCGCCCTGAAGGACTGGACCTTTACTTCGCTCCTAACATGGCATTCTTTATCTTATACAATGTCTGCAATGCCAGCATTGAGCATGTACAGGTGTCCCTTGCGATTTGTTTACTGTATTTGATTATTTGTGCATTAACAAACCGTGAGCTTTGCCTGAGCCTCTCTTGAATGTTCCCTATATGTCTGTTGTTGTCTTTTGGTTTTTGTAGTAGGATGCAGGCTTGTGTCCCACTTTAAGTATTTGTTTGTGTGTACATTCCGCTTAATTCTCATCATTAAATATCAAACCTCTGTCCAGCTGAACAAGTTTACTTACTATAGATCTGACTGGGTCTATATTCATTTGTGGCTGACTTTCCCTGTTTGCCTTGGGACCACTGTAGTGTAAAATAATAGATTCCCAAGGTCCCTGGCTGACTCTTCTTGGGTCCCTTTGTTGTTTATAAATTTATCTAGTGGGTGAGTACTATTTACTTTCATAATGGCGGCTGTCCTACTGCAGGCTCTACGTGCTTTGGTGCCTTCTTTACTCACCCCACTCCCTCCAGTTGTTCGTACCTTCAAATAAAGCCCCTGTCCCTCACGTCCGTGCTTCCCCGGTTGTCCATGATCACTACAATTTGGCAAATCATTTAATTTCCCTGTGACTTAAAACATGAATCTGTCCTTATGTAAAGTGGCTGGTGCTCATGTGAAGCGCTCTACCTCCGGGTTCAGTTAGCGCTGTATAGCGCCGAAAAAAAAGTTCTCGGCAAACATGCGTTCCGTCTTTACCATCCCGACAGCTCCACTCCCTTCTGTCCCCATCCACCATCACCCTCCCCGATTTTCTGTTTCTCCTTCCACGTTGAGCTCTGACACCTTCACTTTCAGATACAGTTCTGTGTGGAGGGTGAGGGCTGGGAGGCCAGCCAGAGAGGACACAGCTGGCTGCACACATTCTAAATGGCGCTACTAGATCTCTTGTAATCCTCCTTTAATGCACATTTTGTTGTCGGAAGAGGTGGTTTCCCACTGTAGCGAGCTTTGACAAGTAGATGTGGTAGATGTTGTCTGACTGGGGTATGGCTGTGCCTGAGACTGGGGGCACTGCTTTGGACGTTAACGCCCTTTTCTTCCACAGAGGCCCAACTGCAGTAAACTGATTTGGCTCCTTGGGACTATGGACTGCAGCTGGATCTCTAAATTAGGCGATGTCTGGGACAGCAGCTATATGGAATCATTCAAGGACCTGACTGAAGACTTCTCATTACACAAAATCCAATTCCTCTGTCTCTTACCCTGGAACCCTACTGAGAGCAGCTGATGGAGCTACCAAACTATAGCTCAGTACTATGAAGTTGGTTCTGGAGCTGCTGGGAAAGAGCGGCGAATTCCAGATGTATTGCTCCTTAGTAATCAAAGACCCTGACCATGTTATGAGTCCAAGTCTTCGTTGGGAATGCAGTGTGGGTATTATGGATTACTACGATTGCAAAGAGGTGAAAGTGACACCCTAAAAATTTACTGTATCAGCCCACCTATGTCTCATTCATTCTGCTATTTCCTCACAACATATTATATTCGAGAAGGGATGTGCAAAATGTGTGCCGGGCAGGCACAGCCTCAAATTGCATCAGATGCCATGATGTGATTGGCAACTTTATACATGTGGTCTGGGCATGCACGAAATTCAGAGCGTACTGGTTACAAATGCAACTTTCACTATCGGCGTTAGTGGGGTGGCTTGTTAGGTCGAGCCTGGGCAGCTCATGTGCTGCTCTGCGGCATGCAATATTGGAGAATGCTCTTGAAGCCCCACCCACTTTCCACCCATATTTGTCATTGACTTGTGTCATTGCCTTTCGTAAATGCTGGCTTCTGATTAGTGCATAGGCTTGTTAGTCCCTCTTTAGTACTGGCTTTTCTTCATTTGTAACCTCCCATGAGGACTGGCCCTTTTACTTCGGTTGCTACACGGTTTGCGTTATAAGTTTGTGAGCACTAGTTAATTCTCTTCCCCTATTCCACCCACGACATCGCTGCACATGCTGGCTTTTATTTTAATAGTAATGTGTTTATTCAAATTACAGCGCGGTCCGATTTAACTAAAGCGGCCACGCTTTCACTTTAGCGGCCCCCTTATTTAATTACCAGCTAGCGCGGGCCGCTTTCACCTTAGCAGCCATGCTACAAAATCTTTTGAAATTAGCCACAGGCGCTTTCACTTTAATGTTGCCCGCGCCCCTTTGATTAGACGCTGCTTACTGTAACCTGAATAGGCGAATAGCGTATAAAAAAGGGCGTGGCCACCATTAAAATGGACTCTCATTTGCGAGAGTTTGAGCTCTTGGCATTAAAAATAACAATGCCTTACATCTTTTATTCCCTATCTGCCTCTACATGAAGATACATTGTCAGTGCACTGTCTGACATGCAGGAGTAAGGCCATTTTATGATTTTCAAACAGGTTGTACCGAAGAACATCTTCGTTCGTAGACTGTTAACAATTACGTTGCAGTATTAATTTTTCTGAAAGTCATTCTTTACAAGAAGCCAGTAGAGTTGACCACATTAAAGCTGAGGTTAGTCGGGCTAAAAAAAACATGCCGCAGAGTATCGGAATGAGCATGTTTTTCTAGGGGCACCAGTGATTGTCCGGTTCCAGAGATCCTGCCTTAGTTAGGGGCTTCAATCCGTAGGCTTGGTTCATTACACTGCTTAGTGTTTGTCAAATGGAGCTTATTAGGTCTGGCGTTATACAAGATCGTTTGTTTTTACTACAATGAAAATAATACCTCTATGGGCTTTCAGCCAGCCCGGTTCATTTATTAGTCTGTTGTGTGGTTGATGTTTTTCTTCTGCTCACTACAACTTATTGCATTGGACCGTAGGACAGCCCAATTCAGCCATTGGAAAACTTCACTGTGATCTACGCCATTCTGCTCTTTCACAAGGATCTGCACACAAAGTAGTTCCCTTCAGAGTTTTGTCATTGCCATTGTATAGTTTTCGAGGCCTAAATATATGTTTGCTTCATTCAGCCAGTGTCTGTCTGATCTATTTAAGCTATCTAATCTCTCTATCTATCTATCGTGTCAGCGAGGGCTTAGCAGCACCCCCAACAAAAACGTTTTACAAAAACCTTGACCAAACGAGCACTGGCAGCTAATGCCAGACCTTTAAGCTTTGCCAGTGCTTTTTCACATTTCAAGATTCCATAAGCACCAGTCTGCTGTAATATGCAGCACATTACACTTCTCTTTAATCTTATTTAGTTTGTGTGCGTACTTTTTGTGATATGTTGCCCTGGCATTGGTGTTCACCAATATTGAAACAGGGTGAGAAGTTTCGTATAATCTGGACATCTACTCTCCATCCATGTGGTGATATTTCTGGAAGTTCACCGTTGTGCCCTGTTGGCAAATCTTTCTGCCACGGTAGGTGCCCAGGCAGCAAGTCCAGCCATTCTGAATTTTTGAATTTTAATCCGTTTTTGCTCCTGACAATGCACAATTTATATGTAAAGAGAAAACAACACAATGTAATTATAGTGCCGAAGTAGATTTTTTACTGCATCATATTTGTCAGTAAAAGACAACAGTACGTGGACATTTTACATTAAAATAGAAGTGCTCACATTTTTGTAAAGATTGCAAAGACCAATGCTCTCTGAACTCTTTTCTTTTAAAGAATACTATTACTGTACGCAACAGCTTTCTTAAAAAGAAAAAAATAAAGTAATCTATTGTATTGTACAACTTGAACAAATCAGCCAAACATTTGCGCAGTTATAGAAAAACCCAGGTTGCTTCTGTTCTGATACTTTTTTAGTTTTCCTGTTTCTCCAGTCTGTTTGTTTTTCTTGCCATTTCTCTTGCTAGGAAACCAGTTGTTGTGGCAATTTCAGACTTTTGCTTTCCAGTACCACTGCACAGACAACATCATGCATGCTTTTGTTTCAGGAAAATTGCATTATTTTGTTTTTAAGCTGCCACATAAAACAGAAATTTGGACTGGGACCTGTGTGTGCATTTGTTTATTTGTGTGTTCGGATGTGGGTGATCCACTGTTATCTAACGAATTAAACAATAACAGTAAGCTCATAGCAGTGGACAACAAAGCCACAGAAGCTAGCTCAGACAATTAGTTTGCCATTCAAGTGAAATTTCTGCAAGAAATGTATTTTTAGGAAAATAAGCTAGACAAGGTTTTGGAACAATAAGCCTTTTTCCTTCCAGCCCCAAGCTGAGAATAGTGTCCAGATCCATCCAGTCCAAGTCCATGTCCCTGAATCTGGGTGGATTTCAGTGGCAATTTTGTATAATTTAGAAATTGCTTCAAAAACAGAAGGGGAATGGTCTGCGATATACACACACCAACTGCTCTCAATGATGCGGCATGCTTCACCACGGCCAGCTAGGATGACATCGAGGACCATCCTATTTTGGAGCGCCACAATTCTTGCAATTTGTAGTTATTACGTGAGGTTTCCAAGTGCCATGGCTATCTGATTGGTTACCGCCTCTACAACACGTGGCATGCGCCAGATATTTCTGCTGTTTAAGGCCGCACCAACAAAGAATAGTCCCAAATTAAAGTCAACATACTGCTGCTGTGCAGTATCAGTTTGAACCAACTCATCATGATTTATTGTCCTCTTATAGCGGTTTTTAGAAATGTCATTATACAGTTTATAATCTTTGTGGTAGGATGCAGGAGCCAAAAACACAGGTGGTAATAAAAAGGACACGTAGCAGCTACCCGACCACCCAATAGGTAGGTGGTAATACCCTTTACTTCCACAAATAAAATAAGTATTATGTGATGACAAAAAACTACAATTGTTTATTCCAGTAATGTTCAGTGCAATCAATTTTCCCCACAGGAATCCTACCAATACTGCTCACACATAGGTCTGCTCGAGCTCTAGTAACAGCTATAACAGGAGATCCATTTCTTTTGGTTGTTCGAGTGTTTGAGAAAACATAAGGTGCGGTGGAGTTTCCTCGAATACTCCTCCATTTCCCATACAGTTCCTTAAGTCTGTGGATCTCCTTCCTCATCAGGGTAGCACACCTTATTGAGCTGAAAATGTGGTCTTCTTACATCAGCATAAGTAATATTAGCAACTTCAGATGCCCATAGCAGGGCAAACCAAGCCTGACAAGAACCATTGTGTGAAAACGGCAGAGGAATGAAAGGTGTTCCTCCCTTTTTCTGATTAGCTGGCATCATTCCACACCCCCAACAGTTGGTAATATTTGTAGCATTGTGGGTGTGATGCAATATTTGAATAAACGTATTGTTGAAATAGGACTGTCGGTGCTTCTGCTCGTAATATGGGAGAGTGTAATAATGGTGCTCAATGGGGACAGGAATAGTGACAGTAGATTTCGAGCAGGAGTTACTCCCTCTATAACCCATGTTATCATAGCAATGATGATAACAATGGAAGTGAGTCCAACAACAAACATTTATTTATTTATTTAAGAAGTTTTCTATAGCGCTGTCAAGACCCAAGGGTATCAGAACGCTTTACAGTAGGATCATATCATATAATCAACAGATACATGACATAGCAGCGATATAACAATCAACGAGTGACAGAGTAAAGAGCAGCGTAATTGTAATGCAAAGCCTCTTTGGCTTCAAGATTCTTCAGGGCCGTAGGATTGGAGCATAGCTCTGTGGTTGCTGTCTGTTCCGGGTTATCCACAACCTAGGGAACGGTTGAGGAACAGGGATTTGAGTTGAATTTTGAATTCCACAAAGGAAGGTATGGTTCTGATCTGCGGGGGAAGGAATTCCAGGTTTTGGGGACGCTTCCAGTGAAAGAGCATTCCGCTGTTCATTTTCTTCTAGTTTTAGGTGGGATGAGTAGGAGGGAGTTAGAGCTTCTCAGATTCCTGGCATCTGGACAAAACTTCTCTGATCTCCAGCAAATATAGGTCCATTCCCAGCCTCGATAAATGCACTCCATCATCACGGAAAAACTCAACTGACTCAAAACGGATATCCCTGTGTGACACTCTCCCGAAACCCAATTGACGGCAAAACCTTGACATTTCTGAGTTCACCTTTTCCTTGCCCTGTCAATGGCTCTGGGGTTCACCGACCCTCTCCAGATCCTCTGCGGAACCAATTCCGTCCAAAACACATGGCAACCAGACCAACGCTCCTTAATTAAAAACAAATCCCTCTTCATTGCCCTCAGCAGTACCACACCCTTTCCCCACAAAGATCGTTCTCTCCCAAGTGCAACAATAAAATATCCGGGCATAGGCCCTTCACCATTGCCTTATTCAAACATGGTAAGAGTTCCCTACAAAGCATACCCCCCTTCCCCTTCCAGACAATGTTAAACATTTGGTCATTAAAACCCAACATTTTTCCAAAATAACTCTGGGCCGCCTGAACCTGGGCCCATTTGATGAACGAATGCCCCACTATCCAAACCGACACTTCTTTAGACTGGGGCCCTGCCACAGAACCTGTAAAGAGAAAAATACAATGAATCTCAAAGCAAGGAGGATGATGCATGCGCCTCCCCCGCCTTTCCCCTCATATAACGCTGAAAACAGTTTGACGACCTGCGCCATAGCCGCATGATTTCCATTTGAGACCAGCCCCTGTTATGCGCTTCAGTCGCTGCACCAATCCTAAAAGAGTGAGTTCCATACTGCTCCCCGTCCAACCCAATCTTCCGCAAAGCTTTACTCAAAACCATGCGCAATTGATATGCTGTTACTCGCGCCCCATTGATATGCTGAAAAACGGGATCGCACTCTTACCCCCGTGACAATGTCTTCCAGCGACGGGCCAAACGCATGGGGCAAGTAGCCTTAGGAGTCCTCGCTTCCAACCAAACACCTTTTCCTGTTTTCCTCTGATCAGTTTTAGAACTAGACAGCCAAATATGCAAACCTTCTTCTGATAAAAACACTTCTTGCCAAGAGATTTCCTTTTTTAATTTGGTACCCAATAGCTCCGAGACTCGAAAAGCCCCAAAAAACATGAATGCCATCAGAGCGGCAAACAAACAAGCCTCAAAGTCATCCCTGCAAACTAAAGGTAAAACTTCCAACAAACGAGCCAAATTCTGCCTCTAGAGAGGAGCACGGGACAACTGAACATCTCCCCGCTCCCTAGTCCAACCTTCAAGCATTCTTTTCCCTACCTCGCCAGCCGAAGGAGAATAACCCCAAAAGAGTTTCCCCATAAAAGACATACCTGCTAATTTCCTGGCGATGGTCACCCGGGAAAGGCCTCTCTCTATAAGATCCAAGATAAACTGTACTACATCTTCAGAACAACGCCAAGCTTATTCCCGCCTACATGCACCAGACGCCAAAAATTCCTTCCATGCAAGGGAATATGCTGTTCGAGTGGACGCAGACAAAGAGCCTACCACCAGTTGTAATACCCTACGTTGCCTACATACCACAGATGTTCCGGCATTGGGGTCGGTGTCCTGTCTGCCTCCATGGCCAGCCCAAGGAATCTTCCCCTCTGCGAACGAGACAAAGCATCAGCTATGTCATTGTCCACACCAGGAATATGCAAAGCTCGAGATGTAATCTCATGCTTTAGGCAGCCTAGCACAAACACCCTCATCAACTTCAAAATCTGTTCATCTCTAGCTGACTACCTGTTGACGATCTCAACCACTGCCATGTTGTCCACACGAAAAAGAACCTTCCTGTGTGCCAGTTCCTCACCGCAAAGGTCAATGCCACTAACAATGGGAAAAGCTAAAGAAATGTTATGCTCCTCCCTCCATCCCTCCAATCTTGTGGCCACTTCTCTGCACACCACCTGCCTTGCCAGTTTAAGCCAAAACCGTCATTGCCTGCTGCATCCGAAAACATTTGAACATCCCACTGCACATCCTCTTCCCTGACCAGTGCCACACCATTAAATGAAGTAAGAAAAACGGACCACATACGCAGATCCTCCTACACTCCCGCTGTGACAAGCGGACATGGTGGTGAGGCAAAGGCTGAAAAGCTAAAGCTCTGCCAATCCCCTACAGAAAGCCCTCCCTGTCCTGACTACCCTGCAAGCGAAGTTAAGATTCCCCCGTAACACCCGAATCTCCTTCACCTTCTGTTTTGGCAGCATACTGACCAGCAAGTCCAGCATTTTCAACTCTTTTGTCATCCGACAAGCGAGCCCGCATTGCCACTGAATCAATTTCAATACCCAAAAAGGATAAAACTGTAGCAGGTCCCAATGTTTCTATCAGGAGCCAAGGGCACTCCCATGTCCTCCATGAGCTCATGGAAAGTGTCCAGAGCTGTCTGGCACTCCGCGGAGCCCGGGGAACCAACAAAGAAAAAATCATCCAAATAGTGTGTTACCAACGTATGGTGCGTGAAATGCCATTGCAAAAAGGTGCTGAAACATTCAAATAGAGCACATGACATGGAGCAACCCATCGGTAATGCTTTGTCCACGTACCATTTACCCTCGAAATAGATACCCAGAAGATCCCAATCATCTGGATAGACTGGAAGCAACCGAAACGCAGACTTAATGTCACATTTTGCCATCTCTGCGGTTGCGCCCGCGGTCACCACTAGTGACATGGCCATGTCAACCGAGGAATATGAAACAGAGGCAGCCTCCTCATCAGGGAAATCATTCACCGAAGACCCCTCAGGCCATGACAAATGCTGAATTAGCCTCTTCTGCCCTTGCTCTTTTTTGGGCACCACTCCAATAGGTGTTATTATCAAGTTCTCTATTGGCCAATCATCAAAAGGGCCTGCCATCCTTCCTTCATACACTTCTTTGCTCAGTTTTTCTCGCACCACCCCGCTATGCTCTGCCGCTGACTTCAAGCTATCTGCCCACCTTCTCCGCCTTGGACCCTGATAACCCAAATGAAATCCATATTGTAAACCTTCCAAAAGCTTCTGTTTCAACCCCACATCCTCATACTCCCGTAGTGCGTGTTCTAGCTTTGACAGCCTAACTGGCGTAGAAGCCCTTTGGCCTAGTGCCCTGCGCCCCACTACCCCCCGACTCCCCTGAAATTGCTGTGGGGTGCCAGATGTACCTGCTCCTGTCTGGAGCCCTTGCTGACCTCCTTGCGATTTAGCTCCCCAACAGCTAACCAGGGGATGCCGCTTACCACACTTGGAGCATTCTTATCTGTACTTACAGTGCTCCCTTGTGCAAAGCCCTTCATTATAATCCCAGCATGCCCCAATTCCAGTCTGTGTAGCCGTTGCGCTTCCCACCCCACCCGGGTGGCTTCCCCTGAAAGGGCCGATATATTAACGGCAGTCCGCTAGCTGTAAAAATGGTCTTGCCGCCTGCAGCCGCCCCCATCATATGCTGCCATAAATCTGTATCTAACTCGCCCCATTTTGCTTCTGGGTCCCATGCCATCCGAGCCCGAAACTCCTCATCATATTGAGCCCATGCATAACCTCCCCCAGTAACCTGCGCTTTCCGAATCACATCCATATATTTAAATATAGACACGCTGCGCTCCGGGAATTTCTCACAATATACGCTTGCATAAATTAAAAACGCTGCCGTCCAGTTCAGTGGTCAATGGCACTTTAGGGCGCTTAGCCAACTCATACTCCTCTTTCTTAGAGCCCTCCTTAGACCTGACCTCCCTATGCAGGAGTTTCAATCTCAACATACTCACCCTTCCATATGCGCTCCTTGGTTGCCAACATTAAATGAGCACCTAAAGGCTTGGTTACCCCCATGTAAGGCAGCTTCTTAATTTTCAATTCCTTACTGCGGCTCTTTAACTCCCCCAGCTGCATTTGTATTAGTCCCACTCTCTACCTTAGTGCCCAGTGCCACACCTCCGTCGTCAGTGCCCACTCCCGTGTCCTTAACATATTTACCTTTGAGCAGTCTCCCTTCCAACACCACCCCAACCCCCTCCACCCCTGTCCCCACAGACACTGTTTTTGGTTTGACCTGTGTACCAGCGGTCTCACCTGGCTCTAAAGAAGCTGCTCTAGCGGACTTCGACTGCCGTGCTGAGACATCCAATCTATCCCTTGTTAGACGAGCCATCACCAAAGGGTCGCACTCTCTTCTGTTTCTTGTCTGCTGTACCACTCCTGAAACCTGTAAAACATTATGAGACAAGTGAGAGGGCCCTCCCCCTCCATATTCTGCAATTCCCCTTCCTTGGGGCTGTCTTCATCATAATCGAGCAAAATCGGCTCCACCCCCTGAAGCCCATCAGTATCAAATTCAATCTCACAGGTCCTACCAGGCCCAGCATTACCAACACTGGCCCTCATGGCCTCTGAAAGTCCTCCTGGCGGGGGAGCCGACTGTACTCGCCGGTACTCCCCCTTGCGTTGACTCTGAAAATCCATAGCCGACGGTAAGGTAGACCACCTAGACCTGCTAGTCGTTGGGGCCAGCGAGGTCGCGCGGGACCTTCGTGTGCTGTCTGCAACGGAATCCCTTGTTGGTACGGAAAGTGCCGCGCAAGGCTCCACCCTCCCTTCACCTCGGCGCAATTGGGCCGTTCCACGCCCTACCGAGTCTGCTACGCCATGACGATCTGTATGCTGAAAAGAAAAAGTTTGGACTGATGTGCTGGGACCCCTAATGGCAAAAGCCGACTCAGACCCCTGACAACTAGAAATTACTGGACCTGCTGACCTCCTTCTTACCTGACCTGCTCAGCTCTGCCAGTACTCACCACCGGAAGATAACCACCCCCTTCCTCGTCATCACTCCATTCCAACACAGCCTCTACCACTGCCGAAGCTTGGCCCCAACTCTCAACCCCCCTAGTAACGTCACTCTCCCCTTGATGCCTCTCCACAGGACCCCTGACATCCTTAAAATCCCCAAGACGCACATGGCATTCAGACCTTTCAACCACACCACGACCCCACAATGATCCTGACCAAGAGGGAAAAATGTCTAGACCATCCCAAGCCTGACCACCGCCCGCCGGCTCCAAATCCCTTCGCACCTTTAACAATGAACTTGGCACAAAACCCCAGCACTCTCCCCAGGGGACATGTCCCACGCTCCAGCTCGTGTAGCCACAAAAGCACCACCACTACATGAAAAACTCCCTTGCATCAAAACCTGAAACTTCCCCCTTACCACTCACCCCCCCCCTCTGCTTGAGCCCATTCGCCATATCCCTTAGAGCTCCCTCCCACTGATAAAACACCCCCCCCTCAAAGAAGGGGGGTGAAAATAGCAAAGGGCTGCCAATTTCTCATCATCATACAATTCCCCCTCTTCCCCTTCAACATCTTGCCTGTCAAATTCAAAAGCTTGTGCAGGAGAGGATCGATCTACCCCCAAAACGCTCCCTTGCGCTATGATATGCCTGCCTTCTGTGCCCTCTGGCCAAGCGCCTTGATTTTCTCCACACGGAACAACGAGAGAAGCCTCCTCCAGCTCCCCTCCCACTTCCCAATCGCTCCGCCCCTCCCCCAGAGCACCTACGCGCGAGCTCTGAAGCGCCTCCCCAGCTCCTATCTCCGATAAACGCCCCGCTGCAGAACATGATGAAGAGCGCTTCGTGCCCCCCCGTCGACCTCCACGCTTCTTGCTTCTGACGGGCGATGCACCTGCCCCCATCCTCTGTTCACGGGGCCGGACCGCATCAAAGGCATTTCCCGCACCCGCCGGACGCCTAAGCAACACCTGCGCAAGCCCAGCTGACATGTCCAATGCCTCCCTGCCCCCCTCCCCCCTCCTGTACCCGACGGGTCCGGCTTCCTCATATGGGACAGGCCCCGCTCACTCACCGGAGACGCCCTCCGCTGTTTCGGTGATGTACACGCAGCGACAGCAGCTGCGACGCCAGCAGAGGCCTGCCGGGATGGGCGCGCTGACCCCGCGCCGATAACCAGATCCATTCTACCAGCCTCGCTCAACAAGTGAAGCGCTTCCAGGAACCTGTTATCCTCCATAATCAAGGTAAGACGTTGTAAACAGTAATGCACCTAACTAAAGCCTACCTAACGCTCTGATAACCTTAACACCACAAAAAATTCCTGCCTAAGCTTCCAGCCACCAGGTCACCAAACCTAAAATGGTGGCTGGGAGCAGGAGCCCAAAGCATTTATGCTTGGGCTCCATTTGGGCTATAAACCAAAAACAGCCCAAAATGGCCGAAGCTCAGGGCTTCCAACCCCCCCTCACAGCCCCTCCCAAATCGCCCGGGGAGGGGGGTCCTCCCTGCGGTTGGCTGCCCTCACCCAAGCCCCCCTTCGGACAGATGGTTTGCTACCCGCAGAAGTCTGGTTCTGTAATTTAGTTGTGTTTGAGCTATGTAGGTAGATCGTAACGGACAATCCTGCCGCCATAGTATTTAACCATCAGGCTGCAGGCTCGCTGGTTGCTTTCGGAGGAGGAAGATACTGCGAGAACAATGGCCACATTTTAACAGCAACCTCTTTCAGGGTTGGGCTAATGTGATCGTTTTTCTCTGAGAGGATTTTGGTTGCTAGCCAGAGACTAGTAATGGTGTCCATCTTTTTAATCTTATGATGGACTTTTGCAGAACATGATATATCTGCAACGAACTCCTCTTGTCATCAGAAACACAGGAGACAGACCACAGGACCAGATGTTCGATTTCTCGTTTATTTGCTCAAGTTAGTGAAAGAGTGCATTACGCGTTTCGGGCTACCAGGGCCCATGTTCACATGCAACATTTGTTTGTACTTTTTTTGTTTTTATAGTGCCCATTTCTCCCAAGCATAGCCACCCCTCCATACATCATGTGATCATAAAGATAAAAGACAGATTCACATTTCAAGTGCCTTAATGTCCGTATAAATACATAGTTACAAATTTAAAATCACATAAGCATTCAAGTTTGAATTGAAGTCACTGGATAAATCCATCAAATACTTGTATCTAGAGGGGGGCAAAAGAAAAAGGATGACGAAATTAAAACCAGTCTTTCTTTAAATAGTAATAATATACATCCTCATTTCATTAAGGGGACCAGAGAATTGGAAATTGGGTGACATTAGATTAAGTTATTTTATCAAAAGTGCAAACAGTGCATGTCCATAAAGTGCAAAAGACCAATTGTGACAAGTATTGTGTCCTAGAGGAAGAAAAAGTGCCAATGTGCATAAAGAGACATGCTTGTAAATATTATACCTCATCATCATATTTTCAACAATTGGGTCGGACACCACATTTTGTTCATTATAAAATTCATGATCAAAGTATTTCAAAATCCAAACAAGTATATTCATAATTTACTAAAATTTATAAAAACACCCTGTGTATAAAAAATGTATAAAAATATCACAATAAATATAGGTAATAAATTACATATATTTACAAATAGGGAATGAACCAAGAGAATTTCATATTTTCCGACTAACAGGGACCCTGACTAGACGGAAAAAATGTATAATGATATACAAAGAAACTTATTTTGTATAAAATTAGATCTAAAGCAAACTCCAGGCAACAGGGAACCTGACTGCCTGGGAGCGTGAAACAGTGACTGATAATTTAGCTCAAACAAGACTGAGTCAGTGTAGGGGTATATAGGGATTTTAAAGAAAAGTGTGCAAGTCCTCTGTGTTATTAAGGCCATTCGGACTTTTGCTGTCGAATTCCAATATCATATTAGATTCCAGCTGCCTTAACTTTAAATCCCTGTTGCCACCTCTTCGTAGTTTAGGTATAGCTCCTACAACATAGTATGATAAGCAATTTACATCCCTGTTGTGTGTGGACTCAAAGTGGCGTGCAATTGGATAACTCGAGTCACCATGCAGAATTGCCCGCAAATGCTGGAGGATCCTGACGTGCACTTGTTTGATGGTACTCCCAATATAATTTAGGCCACAAGTGCACGTCAGGACGTATACCGCAAATTCAGTTTTACATGTGTATTGACCTACAATTGGGATTGCGGTCTCACTGAATGGGGTAAGATAATGGGTCTTATTGACCCCAAATTTGCAGGCCCTGCAACTAGAGCACTTGCGGAATCCACCCACTGTCTGCATCCAATTTGCTTTTTGCTTAAGTTCTGGACTTGACTGGTCCAGAACAGCTCCCATGTTGCATGCCCTTCGGAAAGTTATTGTTGGTTTAGGGGGCAACAATGCTCCTAACACTGAATCTGACATTATGATGGGCCAGTTTTTAGCAATGATTTTCCTAATTGAATTCTCCTGGTCACTGAATGCTGTAATGAATCTAGGACATGATTCATTCTTGGCATCATCATTAGCTGAAGAATCTTCTGTAACAGGATTGACCAGGAATAGGCTATCGCGAGGTCTCAAATTTGCTTTTTTCAAAGCCTGATCAAAAATCTTTTTGGAGTAACCTCGTTCCCTTAGTCGAATTTCTAGATCCCTCACACAGTGTAATCTTCATTTGTGCTACAGATCCTTTTCAATCGGAGGATCTCTCCGTAGGGGATACTATGGATCGTGTGCTTTGAATGAAGGCTGGATGCGTGAAGGGTGGTGTTCCCTGCGGTAGGTTTCCTAAATAGTGTGGTTTGAATTCTATTGTCATTATCAATATACACTTTAACATCTAGGAACTCTACTTCATTCTTACTCATATGAGATGTGAATTTGAGGTTCAAATGGTTGACATTGATGTCATTGACAAAGGCGATAGCCTCCTCCATTTCACCCTGCCATACAATAAACACATCGTCGATGTATCTAAGGAACTTGATTATTTTTTCATCCACCCATTTTTTGTGCGTCCTATTGAGGACCTGCTCCTCCCACCAGCCTACGTGTAGGCACGCATAGCTGGGTGAGAAGCAGGCCCCCATAGCTATACCTCGAATCTGACGCCAAACATCTTTTTCAAAGGCAAAAAAGTTGTTGCACAAACACCACTCGATAAGGCTTAAAATAACCTTGTTATGTTCATAGTAATGTGCCGACCTGCGACTCAGAAAGTGTTTAACAGCATTTAAACCGTCAGTATGGGCTATGCTGGTGTATAATGATTCAACATCTAGCGTTATTAACACCATATCTTCCTGCCATTCTACTGTTTAAAGATTTTTTTTTAAATCAGTAGTGTCTCTTACATAGCTTGGAAGTAGTTTTACAGGTTCTTGCAAGAAAAAGTCTATATACTGGCCCACTTTCTCACCCATGCTGTTGATTGCTGAGATGATTGGTCTCCCAGATAATGGTGAGATACCTTTGTGTATTTTGGGGATAAGGTAGAAGACAGGCTGAGTGGGGAATTCATTATACAAGTATTTAAACTCCTCCCCTGAAATTAAACCTTCTCTTCTGCATTTATTGAGCAACTTGTGAAGATTATCCTTGGCTTGACCATACTCTTTTATTGCTAGACTTGATATAACAATCGCCGTCATGCAGCTGTCTATGCGCTTCAATAATGTAGTCAGATTTTGGCCAAAGAACCAAGTTGCCACCCTTATCCGCTGTTTTTATTACTATATTTGGGTTGGTGCCTAGCCTCTTCATCAATGCAAAATTATTTGCCCGTTGCTGACTGAACTCTTGTCTCTTATCTCTGTTAACTTTCTTGTAAAGTGTTTTTACCTCTGAAATAACGCAGTCATGAAAGGTGTCTATTGCATCCCTGGTCATTAATGGTAGAAAATCAGACTT
Organism: Lissotriton helveticus; assembly: GCF_964261635.1. NCBI lineage: Eukaryota > Metazoa > Chordata > Amphibia > Caudata > Salamandridae > Lissotriton > Lissotriton helveticus. The sequence goes on from NC_136060.1 coordinate 406,917,876, forward strand.
GCCTTTGTATGGAGTTAATCCTGCACCTTTCTGTATCATATTGATTTTGCTCTATCGTCTTTGAGTTGAGATATCTTCCTCTTGTGGTGCCAATTGAGAATCCGATGTCGCATTTAAATCATGTAAGTCCAAGAATAAGGGGACGTCAGCTGCCACTATCTCAGGAGCCCCTGAGACTGTGGCTGCAGTACAAGTGTTCGAGACAGTTTTCAATCTCTGAAGTGTGAAGAACTTTTTGAGTTTCCATATATAGCAGAATACGTCAACACGAGTTGGCGCATATTTAAAGGACTGTGCTGGGCAGTAATTGAGGCCTAAGGACAAAAGTTGTTCCTCCGCCTTTGTCAGAACAACATCCGAAAGGTTGATAACGGCATTATTCACTGATGTTTCTTTTTCCGCCAACCTTGTGGCTTCTTTTGCTGCACTTTTTTGCTTTTGTTTCCGTCGTCTCTCGCATCTTCTTGTATTCCAACGTTTCCGGCTAAGTTCTTTTGTTGTGGTCTGAGTGTTGACAGTCTTTCCGATACTAAAAAATCAAGCTCCTGCTCTATATTGAAGATTGTCTCCGGTTGTTGTTGAGTAAATGACTCCACACTTGAGACACTGGATGCACTTGAAAGGGTATTGGATTCCACTGACGTTGTACTCAGCGTGTCATCGTTGTTTCTGCCACTTGCACCTATGCTTGCATTTATTCCCACAGCTGTTGTGGTCTGTTGTTTGTTACCCTTTCCCATATACTGTTGTCGTTTTGTGTTGTTATATTTACGTGCAAACGTGAATATTTGGCCATTAGCATAGTCAGCTTGGTCTCGGGCGAACTTGCTTATCTTCCTCACTTTAATTTTGTCCCCATGTTTTTTAGGTCTCGCCTGTCGATGCGCATGCGCATCGAGCAAGCGAGACTATAGGGGCTCATCGACTCTTTATCTAACTTGCAAGGAATCGTGGCGATTCCTTGCAGTGCCCGTGACTTTTAAGCTCAATGCGCATGTGCATTGAGCTTAAAAGCGCGTGCACAGCCGCCCGCATTCCTCCGACACCTTTGAAGTGAAGCTTAGCTTCACTTCAAAGGCCCGGCTTCTTCACACCCACATGCCGCTCTGCCCCGCTCCGCCCCCTCCCCTGAGTCATCCTGCCTGCCCAGACTTCTCCTCCCCCCTACTTACATCCCGCTTTCACTTGTTTTTTGTTCCGACTCGACGTTCCCCCCCGCCCCCTCCCGCCACGCAATGCCGAGAGCTTGTTTTTTAATGCCATCTTTTCTCCCCACGCTCTTTGGAGAGAATGCATTTGTGTTTTCTAATTGCTTCCCCTGACTGACGCCTTCCCGGATCATTGCAACCACAGTCACTTGCAGGTTTGCAAAACAGGCTGGGTAAACAAACAGATGACGTGGGCAGTTCAGTGCGATTGTCCAGCGAGTTGATATCGTCCGCAAGTTATTGTCCGCCCTCTGGTGCTTTGGACCACATCCTGACCCTATAGCCCTGAAAAATGATGGTACCACACAAGCCTATTGACCGCATACTGTCTGTGGTGTCTGCCCGCCCGCTCTCCACTCTATCAGGCAGCCAGCCGCACTCCTCCCACACCCCCGCTCCGCCCCCTCACTCTCTCTGCCCGCCCGCTCTCCACTCCATCAGGCAGCCAGCTTCAGGAGAGCAATCTGGAGAGCAATCTGCGGGGTGTCGCCATTTTAGCAGCACGGGCTTTCCCGATCACTGGACACTTACAAATTGGGCAGCAGCATTGAAGGCTTTGCTGCCTTACAAAACCGGCTCAGCGTGGCTGTCGCAACGCAAGTTTCCGTGTGTCCTGGAAGGCATCAAGTGCAATACTCTATTCCTCGTGGAACAGATCCAGCAGGACAGACGAGTACAAGAATAGTAGTTTGTATCAAAAGCATGACCTTCATTACCGCATGATAGCTGGGTGTTAATCAGCATGGATAAGTCTATTCCTTAGCGAACGGTGACATTTCTAATGTAGCTTCAGCGCCATCGGAAGTATAAAGCACTATATCCGTATCATACCATTATCGGCACTACAGGTCTTGTGTTGCGGATTGAGTTTCCTTTTAGAGGAAAGTTTGGTTCTGATTTGCATGTGTGCCAACTGGGGCCTCTGGTCAAGAATTGTAACTTCTGTCATTGCACAGAGCCCTAGAACTTAGGGTGGCTGATTATCTCACAAGAACATAAGAAACTTTACACGAAAAAAACACGCCCTTTTGGCAGGGCCACTGGAGCTTACTTGACTAACTATTTACAGCTGTTGGCTGGAGACTGTCATGTCTGGGTTCATTATGATATTCCGAGCGTTAAAACATACACTGCCAAACGCGCCTTCACATCCTCACCCCCTCATCCTCACACACCCTCACTCACCCTCACCCTCACTCACCCTCAACCCCTCACCCTCACTCACCCTCACCCTCACTCACCCTCACCCACCCTCACTCACCCTCAACCCCTCACCCTCACTCACCCTCACTCACCCTCAACCCCTCACCCTCACTAACACTCACCCTCACTCACCCTCAACGCCTCACCCTCACTCACCCTCAACCCCTCACCCTCACTCACCCTCACTCACCCTCACCCTCACTTACCCTCAACCCTTCACCCTCAAACCCTCACTCACCCTCACCCTCACTCTCACTCACCCTCACTCACCCTCAACCCCTCAGCATCACACTCACTCACCCTCACCCTCACTCACCCTCAACCCCTCACCTACCCTCACCCTCAACCACTCACCCTCACCCTCACTCACCCTCAACACCTCACTCGCCCTCACCCTCACTCACCCTCAACACCTCAACCTCAACCCCTCACCCTCACTCACCCTCACCCACCCTCACTCACCCTCACTCTCACTCACCCTCAACCCCTCACCCTCACTCACCCTCACTCACCCTCAACCCCTCACCCTCACCCACCCTCAACCCCTCACCCTAACTCACACTCACCCTCACTCACCCTCACCCTCACTCACCCTCACTCACCCTCACTCTCACTCACCCTCAACCCCTCACTCACCCTCAACCCCTCACTCACCCTCACTCACTCACCCTCACTCACCCTCACCCTCACCCACCCTCACCCTCACTCACCCTCACTCTCACTCACCCTCACCCTCACTCACCCTCAACCCCTCACCCTCACACAGTGCAATAGGTCTCGGAGCATTTGAGTTAGAGCTTTTACATTTGTTTATGGCTTTTTTTCTTTGTAATTCTTTAGCATTGCCTACAGGAAACAAAAATGCTAAAGATTTACAAAAAAAACCCATAAACAATTCTAAAAGCACTAACTCTAATGCTGCGAGACCTATTGCATTTCCAATGCTTGTTTAGTCTTTCCAGCATTGTGTCTTTTAGCTTTTTTGAAGTTTCAGTTTCCGTGATTTTATCAATGTCCTCTTGGATTTTCTCGATGGTTAATAAAATCTCTGCTCGGTCTATGGCTGCATATTTTGTTAAAATTCGAACAGAGTTCATAGAAGCAGCCAGATTATTTTCTCCCCATTCTTTAAGCATCAGTGGGTTGGGATTTTCGAAACTAGGTGCAAGTAGTATTCGTAGCCCCCTTGGGACCCGTCCAGCAGCTATATATTTGGATAGCGAATAATGCTCCCACCACTTCGTTATCTCCAGGCGCCTCTGCTTTTCCAGCTCTTTGTATAGCGTTCCGATGTTTGTTTCTTCCCTAATAGATGCATTAGTCGGGGGTTGCTTGTCGCCACTATATCCCGGCGATATATCTATGTAAATGAGTTACCCTCCCTCCACCGAATATTACAACATAATGCATGAGCATTCTGCGACCCAAAAAAATAGCATTCATTAGTCATGTTTCGTGATTACTAGGAACCGGTCCCGTTTTAACGCTAGTGGAGCTTCTTTATTAGGGACCCCTCCCTTCAAACCACCCACCCCACTATAACGCACACTACCACGATCCACCAGTTCCGCTCATCTTGCCATAGCCCCTCTCTTACACGCATTCCATTTGTTTCATAGCGCTACTCAGACCAGCAGTAGGGTATTGAGCACTAGATATCTCACTCACAGAACAAATGAATCGTGTGTAATTATTGTTTACATTTTTAGTCTATGATTGGGCGTCAAGAGATTAAATGTTAGAAATATCTGGACTGTTAATTTGCAGATCCTCCATGGATTCACAAATCCTATTAAAACAAGCATTTGCAATGCAATAGGTGTTGCATTTGTGAGTTTGAGCGATTAGCATTGTAAATGACAATGCCTTTTACTTATGTGTATTGAAAACCTACAAGCAGTGCGTAATTATAGTTGTTGATTACGAGAAGCAAGGCTGGCAGTAACTGCGGCTTTTCAAAACACATAAATAAAAGGCAGTGTCATTTACAATGCCAATAGCTCAAACTTTCTCAAATGAGACCTATTGCATTGCAAATGCTTGTTTTTTTAGTCCCGCTCGGCATGCTTTTTGTTTTGCCTAAACTCCCAAATCACAATGTGTTAGGGTCGATTTGTTTTCCTAAACCGGGTTCTGCATGGCAACACCAGCAATTGAAAATTAGTGACGATCCCCCCACCCCAAATATGGTGAAGCAAATCTCAATGCGACCTGGTGGCCTAGTGGCAAAGGGGGACAATAGGTCAGGGGTGCCATCTGAGGCACTGTAGTCAGAAACACTGCTTGAATAGGGCCTAGGAACTACAAGTTTGACTGATGGGCCGTCTGCTGTATTTTTGTCAGAGGACACCCATATCTGCCAATCTGTAAAAGGGGCCCATGTCAGAGGTGTCCTCGATTCTTTTCCCTGGGCAAACTATTACATTTTCCTCTTACTTTTTTCCTTCACTTGCAGACTGTAGTAATGAGCCACTACATTTAAGAGTTTCCAAGTACGCTTTATTAGTTCATGAGTAACAGGTGCTCCCAGCTTGGCGGCAGACTCTCACACCTGAACGTTCTAACACGCACTCCCGAGGGCAGAGTGGGTTGTACCAAGGTGAGAGAAAGGAGAGGGGTGGGTGAGTAGGAGGAGGAGATTACAACACACCTTCCCCCTTAAGGAGAGAAGAGAATTGAGAGTATGCGACCGGAGGGGGAGAGGGGAGGCGAAAGATGGGAGGAGAGAAGGCATGGAGGCGGGGAAGAAAGGAGGGAAAGAAAAGAGAAAGAAAAGTGGGAGCTGGATCAACGGAACATTAAATCACCAACAGGGAATCAGTATATATACCTCCGTGGAGGAAAAATTTGAACTGTAACCAAGAAACAACGAACAACCACCTATCGTGCCATCTCGTTGACTTCAGTATAGGACCGACAGTTGACGGCAAGGAGCCATGGGTTTCTTTTGGCCAGCTAAGTCCCGCACAGAGTCCTGACCATTCTGGCAAGTGCTGAACCTCCATATTTTGCAATGGATGTTGGCGGATGTGCCGATCCATAAGGGTCAGCTTGCGCCACCTCGCCGTTGCACTTCTGTTACCTGTGGGGTGGGTCTGGTGATATAGGCACCAGGCAGAAACGAGTACTACCTAACTTTCCTTCAAGGTTCCTCTTGGCGTGAACAAGATTACATTTTCTCCCAACTAGGCGTTGAGAACTCCTCTACTAGTCTTTCCATCCCCCTCAAGGAGGAGGATCTTGGCGGCCACGCTGCTTCACCCCTTGGACAGTATCTGGGGCCCGGACACCCCCTTTTTGTTCCCTCTGACAAGATAAGTCTCTCTCTCGCTGTCATCACCGGTGACAGGTTTGGTCCAACTACTACTCTCCTTTCTTTGACTGTAAGCAGAGTCCTGACCATTGTCGAACTCCATTTCGAGGTGCTCCGGAACTTTAGCATCAGTCTCTGCTGTCCCCCGACGGTCATCCTGCACGTTTCCTTGACTCTCCTGGCCGAACTCAGAAGTGCTTCCTGGGTCATGACTCTCCTGCATACTACACAAATTATCAAGAGGGCCCTTCTTCCCTGACAGACCTCTTATTGGGCAACCTGCAAGTATTTTCTGCGTTTCCCTACTCTCATACTCCCTCTTACCCTTGTAAGGCCTTTGAAAGAATTTTGCTCGATTCTCACTCTTGTCCTCTAACGAGCTTAAACTTTCTTGTCTTTTCTTTCTAACATATTTCACAAATTCTACCTTTTTTATAGTCCTGAACTCAGCTGATGGGATACTTTCCCTCTTCTCCCTGTGATTGAAGTGTTCACTCTCACATTTTATTTTTCCTCGCTTCTTAGTTGCACTGGTAGTGCGCTCTCCCTTACTTGCGAACTCTCCGTTTTTCGCACCTTCCTCACCACGTCCTTTTTTCCCGCATTTCCTTAGTAAATCTCTTGCGTCCATCCAACCTTGGCAAGTTTCTGGTTTTTTCCTTGGATTGTCCTTTGCCACATCCTTTACCCAAGCTTTATCGCTTGTCGCATCTTGCAGAGCCACTAAACCCTTTGACATTGACGTGCGAGTGATCCATGTTTCACCCTTAGTTGCATCCGTGCTACTTATCAGTGTCGGTTCATCTTTGAGTCCTTCTCTTTTACCCTTAAAAGATATTCTCAGTTTCTTTTGATCCTTCCACCCTGGCCTGGTGGGTCCTCCTTCAGCTGTATATCTATTACTGGTTGTCTTACTTCTCTTGTACATTAATTTCATGTCTATGTATACTTTCTCTTTAATGTCTTCTCCTGCATACGCTTTCAGGCATGTGTTGGCCTCCTTCAATTTGTTTCCACATGTTTTCCCAAATTTGTTATTCCACTCCCTCAGGGTTACCAGACTATTAAGAGTCCCATATTCGGAGCTTCTTTTTGACGTCACTACATCTATGAAAATGGTACACACCGGGTTCAATCCGCTCACCTCAACTCCCTCTTTGGTGTCCATTCCTTCCTCGTACACTTCATCTTTAATTTCCTTAATACACGAGGCTTGTGTTTGATGTGCCTTCAACCCCTTCAACATATTCTCATAAATATTTCGGGCAGTACCTTTCATGTCCACCTTTACTCTTTCGTGGTACTTTTTTTTTATTTCTCCTGTTCCCAGACACTTAATTAATTTTCCCACCTTTTCATCTGAGGTGAGGGGTGCTTGTTCATCCGCCAGAACTGATGTATATTCCTCCCAATCTTCTTTCCACTCACTCCATTCCCTCCTTAACAACTCAGCACGAGAGAAATCACCCATTAGTATTGTTTTCTTTCTTGATATTTTTTTTTTTTTTTTTTCCTAGAATAGTAAGTGGAGATATGGTGTTTAGTCGCCCACAAGTTGGCCACTCGGTGGCTCCTAGTACCAGAGGTTTGTTCACTCAAGCCAAGGTGTTAATGAACGGGCGATATGGTTCTCTGCTTTACCTTAAGTGCACTAAAGGTGTCTTCCAAACACGCTTGTGTGCTAACTGTCACCATACCCTGGTAACAGATCACCTGAAAATTCACAGCTCCCCACGCTACGTGCTTCCTCAGCGTAGTTTCCAAGCACTATACTGCGGTTCTCTAGTCTCCCTTCTCCTCCGAGATATCCTCAAGCATCTTCAACGCGTTGCCTCCCACAGGTTTCTAGCTCGGAACCAGAGGTTAACCTCTCCCTCTGTTCCTGCTGAATATCCTCCCACGGCTTCAACTCGCTGCTTCTGTTCCGTATTCTGCGTGGCAGCCTGGGTTAAAATCCTTCCCTGATCCTTCCAGCCATTACAAACGGCAGGATGCCGCGGGGCCACAGGGGTACGCACCGTCCCTGTTCCTCTCCGCTATCACCAAAGACTCAATATGCTGCCTCAGTTGGGTTTCACTCACGAGTTCACTGCACTCTCTGTTCCACTTGGATCTCTTCACACTGCTTCTATTCGCATTTTCAGTACTATTAGCCACTGGGCCACAGGTGTTACGCACCTTCTCAGATCCTCTCAGATATTTCAACCGGTTCAACGTGCTGCCTCAGTTCGTTTTCACTCGTAGTAACTAGGGTTCGCTACACCCTCTGTTCTCTCTGTTCTTCTTGTATCTCCTCTCACTGCTTCAATTCACCTTTTCTTTTCCGTTTACCCCAGGGCCACCGGGGTTGCGCACCTTCCCTGTTCCTCTCAGATATTGCAAACGGCTCAAAGTGCTGCCTCAGTTTGTTTTCCCTCACAGGCAGTAGGGCTCACTGTACCCTCTGTCCCTTTTTTTTTCTTTAATCTCCTCACACTGCTTCCATTCGCATTCTCAGATCCGTTTACTCCGGGACCACAGGGGTTACACGCCTTCCTGATCCTCTAAGATACCACCAATGACTCAATCGACTGCCACTGTTAACTTTCTTTCACAGGAATTAAGGTTCGCTCTGCCCCTATACCTCAGGTGTGGGTCCTCACACCTACTACACGCCGTCACCAATTCCTTTCAGAAACCACTTCACTCTGGGTTCCGCTGTACACTCCTACCAGTGTTTCCACTGCTGTCACTCACCCTTGTCTCGTGCGTCGCTCACTCCGCCTCGGATAACTCTACTTCACAGAAAGAGAGATACGACTGTTTTCCTGCTCTGCACCCTTTCTGATCCAACAGCTTCATCGGCTCACCTCTTAGCCTGGTGCGAATCCCTCAGGTGCGGACCAGTCTCGATTCCTTGCGCCTTCACCTCTGTGCTGCGGAGTCCTCTGTTTATTTCTCGCTTGCAGAACAGGAACTTCCTGTAGCCGACCTTGCGGTTGTTTAACGCAAGTGCGCTGTTCCTTACTCTCCCAATTGGGTACTAACTCTCCCTCCGTGAAAGGCAAACACTGCACGTTGCCGAATCTACTCTTTTACAGGGGTGTTTATTTCCGCTGACAAGTTCTTTATCTTGAGGATAATATAATTTTCTCCGCTCAGCCTTGGCTCCTGGGTGAAGCCTGCCCCCTTCAGTCACCAGAACGGATAGTCGGCGAGAACTGCTGCTGTCGGAAACCGTTACGGCCCCTCAGACTTCACAGGCGAACTTCGCCTACCCAGCGCTGCCCCCAGCAGTCCCGCTCCACTCCACAAGAAGACGAGCCTCCTTACTTGCTCCACCTCAGCGTCAGATTTCACTGTTGTACAAAATCCGTGTTCCACTGCCAGACCGTTCTGTCACCGTTACTTCACGATCAGCTTTCCCAACTCTTCTCACGTTGGTCGCTCCCAGGGAGCACTGGTACCAGATGCACAGACCTAGTCCAGACTTTAATTGAAGAGGGAACGTTCCTCCTCTCCACTCGGCACCCTCTCACCTTCACCGAGGCTTCACACTCGACTTCTCACAATTCCCTTAGTCGATGATCTCACGTCCCTCCACCGGAACGCCTCGATGATACAGCCTGGGTTACCGGTTAGCCTGTTGTCCTGTGATCTTCAATATCAACTGGTGAGTACTTTATTCAATTTCTAAAATTCCGCACAAGCATCAACTTCTCCAGGGGGGAACACCCAACTGACCCTGGCTCAGCTCCTCGTCCTCGTCGCCATGAAATGTAGTAATGAGCCACTACATTTAAGAGTTTCCAAGTACGCTTTATTAGTTCATGAGTAACAGGTGCTCCCAGCTTGGCGGCAGACTCTCACACCTGAACGTTCTAACACGCACTCCCGAGGGCAGAGTGGGTTGTACCAAGGTGAGAGAAAGGAGAGGGGTGGGTGAGTAGGAGGAGGAGATTACAACACAGACATTGGGGTGTTTGGAGGCTTAGTAACTGCCAATATTTACTTCTACAGAGATGGAAATGTGCTTCAGTATGTTATCGGAAGTCTGTCGTGCTAGAGGCAAAGTACATACCTACTAATCTCATTTTACGAGCAACGCTGAACAAACGGAATATTGTTTTATCATTAAACAGCTTTAGAGCACCGCTCTCAGTTTCACTTTAATTACTCAAAAGTGAAATCTAAACCTAAAGACTGTGCACACTGTCCAAAAGCCGCTCATTAATTAATATGCTGAGTAGACAATGAAGCCTCAGAGAAATAACAGACGAATGGTCTTAAAACAGAGAAAGAAACAGGAGCAGGAACAGAGCTTCCTTTGAGGTTACTGTCTGGTTGCAAAATACATATTGTGTCAACATTTACAGGGGCTTGCAGTCCACTTGCTGCTTACCATTGGTTGGCTTCACTGTCACTCTTATTTGCTAGGTTTCTGCGTGATGGCTTTCCATGTTGGAGCCTATCCATCTTCTCTTTGTCCCTCCCATGGAGAATAGCCTCTGTACCATCTCTTTGACTGGCTTCTATGCTTCCACTGCAGGTTTCTAGGGAAGTATAATTCTCTTTTTAAGTACTCTGAGAGTGTAGGTGTTTTCCAGCTGTCTCCCTCCTGTGCTTTTTGTCCCGCCCCCATGTTCTCTATCGCACATCTGTGTGCCTTTCTTCCCCCACCCGCACTTGTTACCTTGTCTCACCTGTGTGCTCTCCCCTCGCTGCGCTCCACATTGCTGTCTTTTACTTGTGTTTCTCCCTTTGCCCCAGTATTCCCCAGTGCTTAATTTGTAAAAGAATAATTGCTGGGCCCCAAGGTTTTGCTCAGAAACTCCCAACCTGAGCTATTTAACACCAGTGTGCCAAATGCCACGGTTGCACAGAGTTGATTCCATATCATGTCTCTTTAATCCACCACTCTGCCTTTTTATCTGTTTTATAAGTTCCTGCTTTCGCACTTGTCACTTTTTTATGCCTTTCTCTTTCCCCTTCTTTCCTCCTTGTGTTTTTCTCTCTCTTGATTAAAGTTTGATGTGGAAAAATAGTTGCTGGTCCCCAACAATGATTGCAGACGAAACTCACCGGCAACCACTGGTTCATTTTAGGCATTGGTTCGCTCTCATGTGTTTCTTCTCCTCCAACCCGCAGTGTTGCTTCATCCCCAACCCTCCACAAACCGCCACTGCAACTTTCTCATCTTCTAATTTTTGTAAGCAATTTCATGCTATTTTTTACCAAATCACTTTCATACTACTTTATTTTTCAAAGTACTGATCCATCTTGGATCAGTAAATAAAAAGAAGGAAAAAAAGCCTGTCGTTTTGTAGGCATGTGCATGCTTGTTGAATGCATGCTAATACCTACAGAATGACGTGGCAGTCCCTTTATTGCAATTTTTTTAAAATTATTTAACCCAAGCCGTATGGCATAGTTCCCATAGGTGAGATATATTGGCTTTACCAATCCTTGTTGCATTGTGCCTTGGTGGCAGAGAAGACTATTGTCATATCACTCATGATGTTTCCTTAACTGTTTGCGACGTGGAAATAAAAAAAAACATTTAATCACCGAAGTTTGGCAAACAAAGACTACTGTAGGGAAATAAAATGATCTGTAGGGGGTAATTTTCATAATTTAGGGAAAACTGGAGTGGGAAATAGGGGAGGAGGAGAGGCACTGCTTAACATTTTTTTCGTTTAATAAAAAAAAAGGTTATTTGAGTATCCTGGGACTGACGTTATTTGTGTCTTGTATAGGTACTCTAGAGCACTCAACAGTCATCAGTTACAGTTGACATGTCTACATGGATTGCCTTCCTCTTTGGAAAACGTGTCTCTTACGGCATTTTTCGCACATGCCTTTCGTTGAATAGGTTCTTTGATACAGGAATAGACTGGATTATTGTATTCAACGCTAGCGATGATCTCTTAAAACCTGCATTTGGCGCTAGTTGGAAGATCCCTAAAGTGTCCTAACTATGACAGTCCTTTCGAGCAAAAATCATGAATTTATTCTACACTCTGCAAGACCCAGTGGTCTAGGTGTCATTCGGTGAATTTTCTGTGATGCAACGCATTGAATGGGACGCATTAAATATGTTGTGGTTCTTTCCTCAAATGTTTTTTTAAACAGGAAGTAATCACATCTGTCATTCTGTAGAATGGTTCTTTGTTTAAAAGAATTTTTAAAGGAAAACGATGAACTGTGGCTCAGTACAGGCTCGAGGTTAAGACACTAAAGGAGGGCTGCCTGGGAATTCTCCAGCAGGGGGCACCACATTGACCCTGCAAGGAGCCAGTGGCGGCATTGCTGCAGTGTGTGTAAAATGCCACTTGGCCCAAAGCAACAGAATAATTACACCAACCATGGTGGGTCTCTTAAACATAATTGTGCCACTTCCTTTCATGTGAGCCATAGTAATATCTTCCCCCTCAATACCTCTGGGGTCCACTTCTGCTGCTTTTCTTTGTGTGTTAGATGTCCGTATTTCTCCAGTTATGCGTCAGCTCTTGTGTCTTTTGGCTCTCTGACTGGGGATCTAGACGTCTTGTATTCTTACATGGTCTCTGTTTTTGTTTGTGAAGGATAACTTTCTCCTTTTGTTTCTTTTCTTGCGTTAACACTGCTGCTTCGGGTGGAGATTTGAGACGCTAATTTAAATTTCATGCTCAAACCTTCATGCTTTCATTTGTAGGACTCTTCCTCTCAGTAATTTCTCGGTCTGAAGAGAACGTCGCTTTGAGAAAAGCGATTTACCATGGCTTCCGTGTTGCCTATGTCTGATTTTTTTCAATCGGAAAGCTCCTTACAGTCTCTCTGGTTGGTAGTGTAGGAGAGTGGGGTCTGCAATCCCATGGCCACCCCAGATTTTTGCTTTTTGCTTCACTGGTTTACGACTTTCCCTGGCTGTGGGCCTGCTAATCAGACCCACAGCCTAGCTGTCCTCTCTCTAAATTGACAAGCATGTACCTTAGGTGCATTTACCAATTGGTACTGGGCCACCTTATCAGTCCCTGTACAGCATACCTTAGGTATCCAGGGCATTGGTGTTCCCAGGGCCTACCAGGGGCTGCAGCATGTATTATGCCACCCCTGGCTGGCCACCCAAATCTGACACAACTGGCTGCACGACAGCTGGGGCAAGGAGGTGTAATCACCCTTTGCTTTAGATATAGTATTCCTATATCTAACCCTAAAATGGACACATATATTCCTATCAGTCACTCCTATGGCAGGCCTTATCAATCCTGAAGGCAGAGTGCTTGGAATTATGTGAGATGGTGCTCTGGCATGAGCTGAGCCCGTTTGCAGCTTGCGGAACCAAGTCCTCATAGCTGTTCCATGATAACGCTATACCATATACTCTTAAGTGCATTATGAACCTCGCGGTCAAATGCAACTTTGGCATAGCATTATCAAAACATGTCGAGTAAGGTGTCATACGAATTGGAATACTAACCCCTCGCCAATTCTGGCGACGGGGTTAGCATTCCAGCCTTCTAGAGGGACACAACATGTATGTAACTGTGAAACCCGGTTAAAGTTAACTCGAGCCTCAGCATCACAAAATGGATGCTGCCACCACAGACACAAGTCTGACCTCCTGCTGCTGGGAGTCCTTCCAGCGAGGGGGGCTCGGACAAAGGGTTTCCTGCCTTGGGAGGTGCTAGCACCACCCCAGACAGGATTTTGTGTATTCCATGTAGGCAGGGCTGAGAGGAAGGTGACTGCAAGTGGCACCCCGGTGCTCACTGTGCATATGCCGGCTCAAACCAGTTCCAGGGGCACACCAGCCCCTGAGCTGGGGAGAGACCGGACAAAGGAGAGGGGTGTAACCACCCCCCTCCTGGTCCCACCCATGGGCAGGACCTAGTCGCGTGCCAGCCCCTTTTCTTAGAATAAAGGTAGGAGCGGGCACCCTTCCCAAATTGGATAATCTTGAAACTCTAACTACTTTCCACGAAAGGAACTCTTGTAATTCTCTGACGACTCTCCCTTGTGGCTAAGGAGTAGCCACCCTGCACCAGCAGGCACCATCTAAGCGCTTGCGGTTTGCTGCACGTCCATCCTCCGGATCAAGACTGACCAGCTCGACGAGACCCGGATTCCCTGCCATCTCTGACCTCTACCTGCATCATCAGCCCAGCTGAGATTCGTGGGTGCGACGAGACCCGTGGGACCGGCTATCTTCAAGACCTGCACGACGCTTAACCAGCACGACCGCCGAGGGATCCTCGAGTGGGTGCACTGGGGTTTGAGAAGCCCCAACCCTGAGCAGCTCCAGCACCGAAGTCCAGCCCCCCAGCATCCACAAGATCTGCGTGGGGCCCTTCTGCTGCCTTGCTGTTTGCCACGTTGTCCGGTCACTTGCCCATCGGCTAGTGGCCCTCCTGACGACGTACCACGACGTTTTCACCGCTGGTCTAGGTCCTCTAGACTGGCCCTTGCTCCTTGTTCAACAAGAAGTGCCCTGGACCCTCCTGGTCCACTCCAGACGCCATTTTGATTCAACCGCGTGGGCTTGCCTTTGCCAAGGCTTGTTGCTCCAATCTTGGATCCAGCATCGCCGACAGCAGACACCATCGTGGGACAGCTCGCACCCCCAGCCTGGACGCCGACAACGCCTCCTGGCCCGTGTGGCTGCAGAGTCCAGCGTCACCCACTCACCTGATCGCGGTGACTTCATCCGGTGCCATCCTGGTGCCCACACAATCACTGGCTAGTGATTGAGAACTGAGTCCCCTCTGCTTTCAGGTCGACTTCTTCACTGATCCAGCCTTGGATCACACCGAACATCTTCACTGGTCGCCTGCCAGCAACATCTTCTTTCAGGCTCCATAGACTACAACGAGGATTCCCGACGTCATTTGAACCCTATGCAGCCGCAGCCCCTGGGCTAGGTAACACGAGCATTTCGGTGCTCCAGCACAGGTTCACTATCCTAGTGTCCAGATCCTTTTTCGTTTTTAGTCTACCTAGTCGGATTCGTCCGGAAACAGTAACTTTAGAATTACTAGCATCCATAGACTTTGTCCCGCATCCCGCGTAAGAGTTCCCACTCTGCACCCGGGTTCTCTAGGCCTCCTGCTCCTAACCTGAGGGTTCAGTAAGGTAGTCCTAGCGGTCCTGAAGCCTCTGGATCGTGTTACTTACCTGCTAGTATTTCGCATTCCACTTTTAGAGTATATGGTTTTTCGTGCCCCTTGGGCATTTGTGTTATTTGTGCAACTTGCAGTATTTTCTTAATAGTTTTGTATTGTGCTTAGCTCCCTGACTCATAAAGAGTTCAGGGTAGTCTTGTTATTAATAAATATCCTTTATTTTTTATATAACAACTTGTGTGGTGTCCTTTCACTTGGTGTTCAAGGGGTATATGTGATGGTAAAACAGCTGGCTTAACACACCCTCTAGAGTTTAGCCTAAAGACTGCTCTTGTCCACGCTACTAGGATAGCTGGTCTATAAGGTTGACTTACAACCAATCATCAATAAGGGTTGTTTGGAATGATACAGAGTGATCACTAGAATAGTGAACACTATATATCAGGCCAACTTCTCACAGGTAGTACAAAATTGCTGGCCCATAGATATATGGGCTTCAGGGCTATGAATGCTGGTTTGGGCTTGTGGTGATTTGTTTCTTGCCTCTCCAGTAGGAAGTCGGACAGTTCTTTTGGTGGTGGTGGTGGGGGGAGGTCATAGAAAGAATCTCAGTGGGAATTCCTTACAAAATATCCTCCTGTTGCCCCATTTTATACCACTCCTCCAAGGCCCTGTTTCTGTTTCAGGATACTCATCCTTGTCATTGCACTGATACACTAAGGAATCAATAGTTTGGCTACAAGAGCTGGGCTACTTTCTTACCAAGATGCACCATACAGAGGCAACAGCTTCTGTTCGGTTGGGGATTTGTGGACCCAGTCCCTCGCTTGACTTCAGTGAGAACAGAATGCCCCGAATCACTGGAGTCAAATCAAGTTAATCCATCAACTTCAATTTGAGAGACCAATCAATCAATCAATCATAGCATTTGTATAGCGCGCTACTCACCCGGAAGGGTCTCAAGGCGCTTGGGGGGAGGGGGTCCGCTACTGCTCGAACAGCCAGGTCTTGAGTTGTTTCCTGAAGGCGAGATGGTCCTGTGTCAGCCGGAGGTGGATGGGGAGGGAGTTCCATGTCTTGGCTGCCAGGTAGGAGAAGGATCTTCCTCCGGCGGTGGCTCTTCGGATGCGTGGTACGGCGGCAAGGGCGAGGCTTGTAGAGCGTAGCTGGCGGGTGGGTGTGTAAAAGGTCAGGCGGTCGTTGAGGTACTTGGGGCCCAGGTCGTGGAGAGACTTGTGTGCGTGGGTAAGGAGGCTGAACGTGATCCTTTTGCTGACGGGGAGCCAGTGCAGGTCCCTCAGGTGGCCGGAGATGTGGCTGCGTCGGGGGATGTCCAAGATGAGTCGGGCGGAGGCGTTTTGTATGCGCTGGAGTCTTTTCTGTAGTTTGGCTGTGGTTCCCGCCTAGAGCGTGTTCCCGTAGTCCAGTCGGCTGGCGACGAGTGCCTGGGTTACCGTCTTCCTGGTTTCGGTCGGGATCCAGCGGAAGATCTTTCGAAGCACGACGAGGAGACGGCGTTGACTTGTCTGGTCATCGAGAGGGAGGAGTCCAGGATGAAGCCCAGGTTGCGTGCGTGGTCTGTTTGCTTTGCAGCGGTGCCCAGGGCGGGAGGCCACCAGGAGTCGTCCCAGGCGGAGGGCGATGGTCCCAGGATGAGGACTTCCGTCTTGTCTGAGTTCAGTCTCAGGCGGCTGTTCTTCATCCACTCAGCGACGTCTTTCATCCCTTCGTGTAGGCTGGTAGGACAGTAAGAAACTGGCTTCCTCAAGGTGTATGCACCCTTTCCTCTTGGAAAACTTTTTAAGTTCCTCAAAGAGATTAGAAGTGAAGCTTACATGGGCAGTTGCATGCTCTCAGCCCTTGTTCTTGCTTGCACCTTGATGTAACAAGTACACTATTGCTGCAGCCGCACGTTCCGAATTTTGGTAATACTTTTTAAAACTTCTTTCTTTGCAGATTCTCAGAGGTCTTTAAAGTAGCAAAATAATGGTATGTTGCTCCCTAGAAACCACTATAATAAATCAATGTATGCTGCTTAGTCTTGAGAAGCTTTCTTGAACTGGCATCATGCCCAGTGTTGGTATTCGATCATTAACCAAAAGTATATACTGTGAAGTTAGTTATGTGGTTTGTTACCACCTAGAATTAACAATAAAACATAAAACTCAGCGTGGAGTAATTAGGACCCAACCACTTGCTACGGTTTTCAAACAACAACTGGCCACCTGTCAGCAAATGTATCTTGAATAACAAGAAGTGCCAAGATACTAATAATGTGTACCCCAGTGAGATGTAGACGATTACATCCTAATAGATTTGATTTTGAAATCGTTTAATTTTAGAAACGCCTGGTGCAAGCATCAACAGTTCACCATATTTTTATATAATCTGCATTCACAAGTGTGATAAATGTGCCATTTTTTTATAGCAAGGATGTTCCTAACGGTATATAAAGTTGCGTATAATGTGTGCGAATCCGGGTTTAGATTTGCCTTTTTAGCACTTTTGCATGGGTGTCAGGGATTTGTTACACTCCTTTTCCACCTAAAATCAATATTGATTTCCCTGAATATGGGCATCTTGTTGGCATAGAGTTTGATCTGCTGAAGTTTGCAACCGTGCGGATGTAGAATTTAGGTGTCTGCTTTCCCACTGAGAGCGTAGAAAGATATCAGGCTGGTTGGATGGGAGCTGACTTGGTTTAGGAAACTATAGCTGCTCACGTAATGAGTAAGGGTTACAATTCATAGTTTCCACCACTACAGGTGGAGACAAATGCTCCAGTTGATGTGTTGTGCTGGGTAGCAAATGGTGAGAATTAAATGATTGGCCACATGGATGCTTGAGAATATCTCACAAATACAGGAGTTATGCCAGTGATGAGGGGAATAGTACTCAAATAAAACAATAGTAAAAGCAAAGTGCAGATAAACAATTAAAATTTGAAGTGATTGGGCGCAAGGACCCAGGAGTGATGGTTGGCACCAAAATATTTTCAGACCGAGTATTTATAAATGCACCTTTGCAGTCTGACCCTGTAGTGATGCATCTAAACTTCATGATATTATGGAGAATGCAGCTTTTGAAAATATAGCAAGAAAAATATATATTGCAATGCCCACAGGTGTTAGTTCAAGGACGATAATGGAAAGGACTTTATGAAAGTAATACGTTCAGATCTAAAGAGTTTGGACGTGGAGTTTGAACGGTAGTGGTGACATGGACTTGTAACTCCACTTCTGCAGCTCTCGTGCTTCCTCTCCATTTGTTCCTATGTCCCTCCCTCTAACTAAGCATTCTTTTTGTCTTCCTCTTCCTTCATGTTCTCCCTTTCTTTCTCGTCTTCCTCTGTCACCTTCCTTGTCTCTTACTCCCCTTCTTCTCTCATTCCATCACTTCTGTTGGAAAATCTCCCCTTCTGAAGGGTCATCCCGAGTCATTTTGCCTGCTTACCTCCTCTTTTTGTTGTATGTTTTTTTTGTCTTTAGGACTATGAGCACTTTACGACTACTAACCAGTGGTAAAGTACATGTGTTCTCTTCTCTAAACATGGTATGATTGGTTTACACCTATTTGACATATTTAGTTTACTTGTAAGTCCCTTGTAAAGTGGTATACCATAAAGCCAGGGCCTGCACATTAAATGCAACTAGTGGGCCTACAGCACTGATTGTGCCACCAATACGGGTATCCCTTCAAACCTGTCTCAGGCCTGTCACTAAAGGGCCTGAGTGTGCAGTTACCTGCCATCTTGACTTGGCATTTGAAACTACTTACCAAGCCTTAAACTCCTCTATTATTACACCGAGTCACCCCTACTGTAGCCCCAGGTAGCCGTAAGGGCAGGGTGCTGTGTAAATAAAAGGTAGGGCATGTACTTTTAAGTTTCACGTATCTTGGTAGTGACAAAAATCCAAATTCTTTTTCCACTACTGTGAGGTCTACTCCTATCATAGGCTTGCTTTGGGAATTCCTTAATACACTTTTTAGGTGAAATTCCCGATCAAAAAGGAGTATCTGCAACATGTTTCATATCCTTGAAATGGTATTGATAAATCCTCTTTACTGGTAACATTGGATTTAAAATGACTGTTTTAGAAATGCTACTTTTAGAAAGTTGGCATTTCTCTGCTCTCACTGCTCTGCGTGCCTTGCACCCTGCTGATCTCTTCCCTGCTGAGGACAAGAAGTGGACCCATCTCACTTGAACCCAGAGTGACTCCAAGGGATTGCTGCCTTGCCCCCTGTTCTGAAGTCTGAGGGCCATCAAAGACTTCCTTCAACCCTGCAACAGCACCTCGACTTTGCCATCTGTGAGTTCTGCTCTGCCAGGTGTTGCCAATCCAGTCCTGGGCTCTTGAAAGGTGATTTGTGCTATCCTGAGCCAACCAAATTAATGCAGTAAAGAATTTGCACCGATCTGAACTGAGGCATTGCCATCAATGCCGAGCAGGAGCCGATTGTCAACATCGCTTTGACATACTGTGCGATGACGACGGACAGCGCAGCTCGACAGCGACACAGCACCTACATCCTAAAGGGGTTAGTCGATGAAGCCTTCATCGCCTGCACAGATCGGAACCAACGCATCAAGCCTTCGATATCTACTCCAACCAAAGTACTTTTTCAGCGGGACCTACGCAAGTCCTGCAGCTGGCCTGCCGTCAGTTGCGGTCGGCCTGAACTTTGAATTTTCCCTGGTCCAGCGCGACCTCAAGTAACCACATAACACTATTTGTTTCTAAGTACTCCATTTTGATTTCATCTTTTAAAAATTATAACTCTGGTTCAAATTATTGTTTTTTTGTCGTTTTGTTCTTGTTTTACTCCTAAAAATGTAGTCTATTTTCTAATCCGGTGTGTAGTATTATTGTGGTGTTTTCATTGTGTTACTGTGTGTGTTGCACAAATTCTATGTCATGACCAGAGGCGAGGATTATGCTCTACTTTCTTTTATTTCCAAGCTCAGATATTTCAACTTCAACAACAAAAAACTACAAGTTCCATCACTGTTGTAGTCCAAAGGGTGTTCCCCGTCCTCCAATCAGGCGCTGTCCCAGGCTCCCAAGGGCTCGCTGCTGCTAATACCCTTCCTCTTTCTTTCCTGCTCTCAGCAAGATAAGTAGTGTTTTTCCTCTCGCTCTTTGGAGTGACAGAATTGGGCTTTTATTCTGTACCGTTTCGTGTTTATGGCGATTTCTATGGTGACTGTGTCATTTCGTTAATTATGGTAATTTGTTTGCCTTTATTATGGTGAGGCGCGTAGTTGCGCGATGCTGTGATATAATTGTTTCGTAGTTACCTTTCTGGTTAACTTTACTGGTGGTTATTGTACCCGTTGTGTTTCTGCTTATCTGTGCAGTTTTTTCTTGCAGGGGGACCGCAGGAGCTGTTACTTCGCTGCACTCGCGGTCCCTCCACGGCACGGTGCGGAGCTGCGCCCTGAGTGACATGGGTCGTGTCTCTGCGACTCTCTGATCCGCGACGCTCTAGACACGTCGGGATCAGAGAGCGCAGACTGCCCGCCCGGTGAAACCGGCCTCGGGGCTCTGGGAACCAGTACGCCTGCATTTGGCGGGTCTGTAGTGCACCGCATATCTCCCTACGCCCGCGAAGCGGGTCAGTATTACCGCCGTGAGGCGAGCTTGTTTTGATACGTGGCATTGCGCTTGGCAGTGCTCCTCGGGAGATTATAGGGCAGGCCCAGAGCAGAGATACCCTGTTGAGAGTGAGGGTGAGTTGCCCCTGCGGGTTATTCCCAGCTCACACCTTGGGTGTATTAAATAGTGCCTGGTCACTCCTGAACCTTTCCCCCCTACGAGGTAGTTTATTCTACTAGCGCCTAGAGCGTTGAGGGCTGTCACTGGGTAGAGATACCTTTGTTTGTTACTCCCCACTCTGCTTACTACCATGGAGGAGTATGTGGAGGAGGAATCTGTCCAGGTCATTCCCCTGGATGATGATTTCTGCGATGCAGTGGATGCCTCCGTCCACCAGGCTGTTTCTGAGGCCATGGGGTCTTTTGAGAGGCGCATCATGAAATATGCGGTAGCGTTTGAGGCGCAGCGCCCCCATAAACGCAAGAGCGAATCGCAAGGTGAATCGGGTGCTTTTGAACACCTGAAAAAGCCGTTTTTGGCCAGATCCAAAGGAGAGCCACAACCTAGCCCCCTCGAGCTTCAGGACTTACCCCCATTGCATGACGATGATGGTGACTCCGTTGACGAGTCTGCGGACGAGGCTGGTCTGTCCAGGCCTTGGCAGCCCGCAGAGCCATCAGCCACTGACACCCCAGAGGGGGAGGTTCCTTCGTATATACTAGTACCCGAGGATCTTGTCCACCCCCGGTCATCGGAGTGGACGCCCTCCAGTTAAGTTTCGGCGTTTGTGCGGGACGCCTCCGCAAACCCCTTGAAAAAGCTGAATGCCCACGTCCTGCCCTACCGGGCAAAGTGGTTTTGACCCCGGAGGTGTACACTCGTATGGCCACCTTCCTCCAGAAGTACATCCGGGATCCGAAGAAGGGAATTGATCGATCCTGGCGGTTGTGTCAAGACAAACTGTTAGACATTGCAGGCCCCTTAACCAAAGTGTTGGAGCTGGCAGAAGAAGCCCAGGCATCGGATTCCCCTCTCTCTGCAGAGCGTATCTCCAACTGGGAGTAGCGTGTCATTGTATTTTTAGGCAACGCTAACTGTGCCCTTTCGACCGAAAGGAGGCGCTCCTTCTTGATAAAGGTCGACCCAAAGTTGGGCAACCTTGCCACATCAGAGATGCGAGTGGTTTCACAAGGTGGCCTCTTTGGAGAGCCATTTATTAGAGAACTGACGAGGTTTGTAGCTACCTTTACCTCGCTTGACAAAGCTCAGTCCTCTATTAAGCAGGTTTTCAACCCTAAGGTTTTCGTTGGGGCCGGCTGTGGCAGAGGGCGCTCGACTGGCTGCTTCTTCACTCAAGGCCCTCAAAGGGGCTCCGGCAAGAAGCAGCAGGATTCCAACTGACAGGCGTTCTTACAGTCCCGTTGCAGTTTCCGAGGTCACGGCGGCAGAGGACAAGGCAGAGGTCTCAACGTGCCTAACGCAGGTGAGAGTACCTCCTTTATCCGCTACCACGGTGGGTGGCAGGCTAGCGTGTTTCGTAGATTCTTGGAGGGATATTACAGCCGACACTTGAGTTACAAACCATCCAGGGGTTCCACATAGAGTTTTACGGTTCACCAAAGCAGGACGCTCGTCCTCGACTGTTGGTTTTTGCACAAGATCATAGATCAGGAGGTGGCCGATCTGATGCAGAAAGTAGCTGTGGTCCCAGCACACCTTCAACCTGGGTTTTTTTTTAGTAACATCTTTCTAGTCGACAAGGTGGACGGTGGCCAACGGCCCGTTATCAACTTGAAAGACTTCAATCAATGGCTGGTGTAAAATGGAGGGCATCCATCTGTTGGGGGATCTGCTCCAACCGGACGATTGGATGGTCCGCTTGGATCTAAAAGACGCGTACTTGGTGGTGTCTGTATTTGCCCCACATTGTCGCTTCCTGCAGTTTATGTGGCGGAATCAAGTGTTCGAGTTCGTCTCTCTTCCCTTCAGACTGTCTTCGGCCCCTTGGTGTTTTACCAAGGTTCTCAAGCCGGTGGTGGAAATGCTCCGCGCCAGGGGCTTCAGTCTGATCATTTATCTCGACAACATACTCCTCTTGGAGCAATGTCCGGTGCAGCTACCGGATCAGTTACAGGAGTTGGTGAACCTGCTCCTCCGCTTGGAGTTTATAATCAATACCAAGAAGTCGGTTATGATTCCTTCCAAACGGATGACGTTTTTGGGCTTCGCGGTGGAGTCGGTGTCCCGCACCCTAAGCCTTCCGGCCCGGAAGATTTCTGAGATTCGCAGGGAACTGCGGCGGATGTTGGCCAGACCTTCCACTTCTCTCCGTCCGGTGGCGAGGTTGGTGGGACTTCTAAGTTCCTCGATTCAGGCGATATTTCCGGGTCCACTCCATTAGAGTGTTGCAGCGCCTGAAGGCCTCGCATCTCCGCAAGGGTCTCAAGTACTCGGATCAGGTCCCTCTAACTGACGAGGTTCGCACGGAAATGACTTGGTGGCTACACCACATGGAGGCCTGGAACGGAAGGGCCATCTTTGGGGGCGAGACGGATCTCGTAATAGAGTCCAATGCCAGCAAATCTGGCTGTGGGGCACGCTGCGTAGAGTCCTCTACAGGAGGAAAGTGGTCCTTAGACGAAAGTCGCCTCCACATCAATTGCCTGGAATTGATGGCGGGCTCCTTCGCTCTCCAGTGCTGGACGAAGGAAAAGGCCTCCTGCAGCGTGCATCTGAAGATGGACAACGTTTCCTCTGTCCGATATATCAACCACTTAGGGGGAACAAAGTCCAGAGCGCTGGCGGATTTAGCCAAGGACTTGTGGGACTTCTGCCTGTCACACAATGTGTCGGTGTTGGCGTAGTACCTTCCCGGGAAATCGAATGTGGTCGCAGACCATTGTTCCCGGAGCTGGTCCGACATGAGTCTGTGGCAGCTTCATCCTCCGACCTTTTGGCGTCTCCACAACCTGTGGGGTCCCTTCTCGGTGGACCTTTTTGCGTCCAGGCTGGACCATCAACTACCATGTTTCTTCAGCTGGAAGCCGGATCCTCTAGCTTCAGGGACGGACGCGTTTCTCCAGGACAGGTCAAAGGAGACTGGGTACGCCTTTCCTCCGTTCGCCATGATAATTTGGCTTACGGCGCAGGTCCGGAGGCAGCGGGCCCAAGTGGTATTAATCACCCTGTATTGGAGGTCATAAGTGTGGTTTCCAGTTCTTCTGGAACTTTCTTCGGATTCTCCAGTCCTTTTACCCCGAGATCCCTTTCTCCTGAAAGATCCTCAGGGCAATCCACACCCGCTAGTCCAACAGGACAGGATGCCGTTGGTGGCGTGGCAGATTTCCGGCATCGCTGGATAGTCCCTGGCCTATCGGAGGCAGCTCGTAACTTACTGGTAGCGACCTGGGCCGACAGCACAAATAAGGAATATAGATCGGCCTGGAATAGATGGACCTGTAAGTGTGTTCGGAACGACCAGGATCCCATGGGGTGCCCAGTGGTAACAGTCATGGATTTTTTGGCTTCCTAGGCAACCCAAGGCCTGGCATATCGAACTGTGAATTCATATCGGTCAGCCATC
Organism: Lissotriton helveticus; assembly: GCF_964261635.1. NCBI lineage: Eukaryota > Metazoa > Chordata > Amphibia > Caudata > Salamandridae > Lissotriton > Lissotriton helveticus. The sequence goes on from NC_136060.1 coordinate 406,941,863, forward strand.
TCAGCAGGGCATCTCCCAGTCGCGGGAGCCCCAGTGGGGGAACACCCTCTGGTTTGCAAATTAATGCGAGGTATCAGTCCTTCACTTCCCCCGGAACCCAGGTATATCTCATTGTGGGATGTTAATAAGGTCTTGGGTAGGCTTATAGGAATCTCTTCCGCAAGGAACTTACAGACAAGTTGGCTATGTTGCTCTGTTTGGTGTCTTGCCGGCGTGTTTCGGATGTCAGGGCCCTGGACATTCCCGGTCGCGTCTTTACCCCGGAAGGGGTTTCCTTCCATATTTCGTGCAGAACTAAATCTGACTCGAGAGTGGTGTCGTACCCAGCTTTTGATAAATCCCCAAAGCTGTGCGTTGTCAGATGCCTCAAGGAGTATGAGAATTTGACAGACGAATCTCACCCGCCTGGGGAGCGTCAGCTTCTGCTTTCCCTTAAAAAACCTTTCGAGGCTGTGTCGTCACCAACAATAGTTTGTTGGATCAGATGGGTGATGCAAGAAGCGGGTATAAATACCTTGCAGTTTGGGGCACCCTCAGTACAAGGAGCTATAGCCTGTAAGGCTTTTTCTTTGGGCGCCAGGCTGGTAGATATTCTGAATGCGGCTGACTGGTCGTCAGACTCTATGTTTATAAGATTTTATTTTAAACCAGTCGTGAACATGGCGTCGTTGGTGGTGGACAAGTTTTGAACGAGCATAATCCTCGCCTCCGGTCCTGACATAGAATGTAAAATTTCCTAGTAACTATGACGGGAAGTTTCAATTCTATTAAGGATGCGGAGGCGAGGATTATTCCTGCCCACGGCTCGGAGACCTGTTCCCTCCCATGTTTGAGGAGTTTTCATGGGGTTTTCCCCACAAGACAATTCGTTTCCTCGACGTATGGGCTGAGTATACTCCTTTTTGTCTGGCTCTTACTGTTATGAGTTTGGTTAAAACAAATGTTGCTGTGGTGTATTGATGGATGTTCATAACTTAAAGAATGGTTTCAGTTGCTTTTCTGTCTGGTTTCCCCAGGATCCGACTGGGCCAAAACAGATTGAGGACCTTGGTCAGGATCGCAGTCAAGAAAGAGGAAGGGTATTAGCAGCAGCGAGCCATTGGGAGCCTGGGACAGCGCCTGATTGGTGGACGGGGAACCCCTTTTGGACTACAACAGTGATGGAACTTGTAATTTTTTGTTGTTGAAGTTGAAATTGCTGAGCATGGAAATAAAAGAAAGTAGAGCATAATCCTCGCCTCCGCATCCTTAATAGAATTGAAACTTTCCGTCATGGTTACTAGGAAATTTTACATTCTTTACACATTGCCTCTTAAGATAAACAGGACTGCTCTACGCCAAGCTACCAGAGGATGAGCACAGTTTATCTTTTGTGTGCAACTAGCTTACCCTGACTAGAGTGGTGGTTCCTGCTTGTATAAGGTGCATATTCTGATAACCAGAAACCCCAGTTCTAATGACTTCTGTTTGTTTTCTCTTTTTTCATAGCATGCTCTCTTCCTCATGTCCTCTAATTCTTTTTCATTTTATTTTTATTTCTCTGACTTTCCATCCCTTTCGTCTCTCACTATCTATTTCCTGCTTTCCTTTCTCACTGTCACGCACCCACACACCCATTCTCTCTCACATCAGTGCTAATATAAAGTGCATTTGTACAGTTGGCTTGGGGTTTAAATACAGTCAATGGATCACAGGGAGGCATGTTTTTCTTTGGGCCATATTATCTTTTCATAGAGTGCTTGGAATTTCATCATCTTACAGTTAAGCTGAGGATCTGTTGTGTCCTGACCTTTAATAATGGCTGATCTGCAAGTTCGAATGCCCCTTTCGTTAAAAGCTTTTTCAGTAGCAAAACCCAGATAGTTTTTAAAAAGTGGCAAACACAGATCCGATGAATAAAATCTTGCCTAAATGCACCACATAAGCTACATGTTCTGAAGCCGTTGTACTTCAATGTTGGTTGATCGGCCCAACTTGATAATGCCCCAAATCTGATGGCCTTGAGCTTTCGTTTCAGATAAGGTGAATAAGTTGTTGTTAGGTATTCTGCTGGACATATTGATGTATAAGATTGGAGGACCATCCAGGCATAGGACCGCTTAGCTAATATGCTTTTGTCTTCTAATATTAATAGAGTTTGGCCGCTTTGTTTATCACCCTACGGAAGAAAGCCTTAGAAGGAGGGGTTTTCAAGAATTGTACGTTACTTGAACTGGGATCTTCTTCCTGGGCCCACCACAAGGCATCATGTAAGACATTGGATCGATTCAACCAAAGTTTGTACCAGGTTTTAATTGCAGTGTATTTTCTCCCAATCTCCTGTTGGATGAGACCAAATACCAATCGTACCTGACCTGGAGATGGGTTCCGAGGTAAATTAAAAACTTTTTTATACGTCTTTGTAGAAAGTCTAGAAGTTTTGCATCTTTGCCATTTAAAGCTATGCTTGCGTAAGTTACTGTCGGCAATAGTTTAGCGGCCATCGGTGCCACTATCGACTTAAAAGATTGGGCCCTAAATTCTTTTTTGCAAGGGCACAAAATGAGTAAATAAGGCCATTTCCTTATTTTCAAGATATTGTTAGTAAAATTGAAAATTCAATCAATCGTCTATATATACCCCCGGATATTTATATGTGCTCACAACCCCTAAGATTGTTTCTCCCAGTTTAATTGGATGTTGATGTCTTGGTCAATTCATAATTGACATAGTTTTTAGTTATTTTTAACTTCTAAGGCATTAGCCTTGGCGAGCGTTGATAATTCATTTACTGCTATTTGGAGGCCAACTCTTGTTAAACTGAGCAAAACTATGTTGTCTGCATCTGAAAGGTGTGATGGGTAATGGGCACAGGCGCGCAGGTTGTGAATTAACCTGATTTAATCGTGGTGAAAGGTCAACCATGAATACATTGAATAGATGGGGAGCTAACACACAGCCTTGCTCTAATCCTATCTGTCAGTATTTTCTGTGACAGTCTTGGGCCATTAGCTTTTTTTACACATACCCACGTGCCCGTGTACAGTTGTGTTGTGGCTTGTAGTATTGTTTCAGGGAGGCCCGGTTTCTTAAATTTACTCCACAACAAGCCACGGTTTACACGGTCGAGCAATGCTTTAAAATCTATGAAACATAGTTGTAATTTTCTTTGCAATTGTTTGGACTTGTCCGCTATTATGTGCAGGGATAGTATGGTTATTGTCGTGCCAAACTCTTTACGGAATCCTGTTTGATTGAATGTTTGTGTTGGACCTTTCTGCCAGATCCTCCAGGATTAATGATGCATAATATTTGGCTTCAACATCAAAAATTGCAATTAGCCTGTAACTTGTTGGATCCGACCTATCACCCCCCCCCTTTGAAGATTGGATTGATTATTGACCCTTTCCAACTCATAGGAGGGGTATCCATTGTACCGATCTCCTTATACAGCCCGACAGCAGAATCGCTCTGTAGTCACGGTCACTTCTAAAGATGGTCTGCGGGATGCCATTTGGCCCAGGTACCCTGTCCTTGCATCACATTTTTATTAATCTAGATACCTTTTCTACCTCATAGCGCCTGCTTTACATGGAGTCGCTGTATCTTTACCGCGCCTACGTTCCTTTGACCTCACGCTTTAAAGTGGATTACGATGTTAAACGCACTCCAGTGAGCATGGGTGAATGCTAGTAATTTCTGTTTGTTTTAGTTTTTTTGCAAGCTCACACAGTCTTGTTGATCGCAGCAAAAGGTTTAATATTATAAGAGGGATATATTGGTTTATGTGGAAGTTTGAAATACGCTTGCTAACATTAGATCCTTAACCACAGCAGTGAGATAGCAAGCTTTTGATGCATTATTATATTTTGTTTACATTGTACCATTAACATTTATTAAATGTTTAAATGTGCTTGCAGCTACCCGACAATTTACAAAGTGAAAAGTACTTTACTACTATCCTTTGGGCCTGCAGTCTTGCACTGGGCATGCCACTGACTCTGCCCATGCGGGCCTTTCAGAGTCGAGCCTTTTATGCGGCTGTCACAGTCGCAGCCAATACAGCAGACACTGGAAATGCCTACATTTCATTGATTCTGTCCCAGGCACCTCGCGACATCTACGGCCAGTCCACCTCTAGCTGTTACTAAAAGCATTACCAAGTACAAACCCAAACAGTCCCACAGTGTGTCGACTGCTTCACAATTAGCCTGGCCTCACACTTTAAATTGGATAGGGCGGATTTAATATTGTCTATATTCTCCTTTGTCTCACATCCAGAAAACTCTCCCTTTTTTTATCTTATTTTATTTTATATAGCGCAAACTCGACTCGAATGTATTGGAGCGCATTTACATGAACACCACTTACATTACATAAGGACACAGTTATTTTTTGGTAGGTACGTGGAGATTAAGTGTTTACTATTATCCTTTGGGCCTGTAGGCGTGCACTAGCTCACCACCACCCGAGCACCAGCGCACCTCCCCCACCTCAACATAACCCTGCACCACCTCAGGATCACTTAGCACCACCGCAACATCACTCATCACACCCGAGTATCATCCAACATCACCTCCGCATCAACACATCACCACCGTAGCACCACCTCACCATCACCAAGTACCACCTCAGTCTGCCCCCCTGAATATGGCATGTATTAATTCTCCCCTGCTGTCCGTCTGCTGTTGACATTATAATTTAGGAACTATTTCCCAAACTCCATCCTCCCATTATTTAGGTCTCCTCCCTCATGAAAAAACTATAACGAACCAGCATTACAGGCAGAAAGAAGTTGTCACTATTGCAAGGTCTTTCAGTTGTACATAGTGTCTTTTTGGTGATATATAAAGTAACAACAATGCGTATAACACTTTTTTAATATAACTTATCAACATGCTGCACATCATCCACAATACTCTACAACATAGCTTACAAGCATTAGCAAAACCAATAACTCTAGCCAAACATTTATAAGGTCCCAAAGGCAAGACTTATTGGCTATGCAAATGCTTGTTTTAATTGCTTCTTGTGCCCCCTGGGGTCTTGCGCTTTCTTTAGCCCTCTTGCAAGGTGTCAAAGGCTTGGTAGGGAAAGATAAACGGTAATGAATGGCTCCACTAGCATATCTCTCCCCACTGACAAATACACTGCAGTAGTACCTTGTACATTCCTAACAACCACATAGGAGAGGTTACTCGAGTTTACTATGAAATATAAATGAGCACGACAGTTGCATTTTATTATTATAATGAGGTTTTATCTAATTTACAAAATAGTTTTAGACAGCGCAGAAGCACTATGGATCAGTGCCTTAATTTATACCTATTAATAAGTAAATATACCATAGCCAAAAAGGGTTCTCTGCAAATGGCTTTTATGGACCTTTCCTCAGCGTTCGATCTGGTTAACAGATCGAAGCTGTGGACTATTTTACTTGATATGGCCAATGATCCTCCCTAGTTTATTTTTTGGCAGATTTACACCGTGACCTCTCAGCTTCAGTTAGGGTCACTCAGGATGGTAAATGCACTAGGCACTTTAAATCGGGCAGAGGCATCCGACAGGGATGTATATTGGCTTCACTACTTTTTACTCTATATATTAATGCGTTAAAACCGACATTAAATCATGCTAGCTTGGACATTCCGCGTGTAGGAGTAAGGACTATTCTGGTTCTCCCATACGCGGACGACGATGTGTTGTTAGCGCGTACATCTTTAGGCCTCCAGAGGCTTCTGGATGCCTTTGGGGCCTATATGAAGTCCCTGGACTTGACAGTGAACATAACGAAATCACGTCATGTCAATGAGCCAAAGAAAAAGAAAAACAATTTTTTTTTCCTGTAACGGAGTAGAGATGTCCAGGGTGACCTCCTTCACATATCTGGGGGTCTTATTTATTGACATATGTTTCTGGGTCCCCCAACAGAAAGCTAAAAAATATGCAGTAGTTAGATCAACGTGAGCTTTATTAGGGTTTGCACAGCGCTTGGGGGCTAGGCCTCTTGAAGCCATGCTTAGCATTTATAGATCCAAATGCTTAGCTATTGCTATGTATGGCTCAGCCTTTTGGGGTTATAAACAGCTGGAAGGAGTTCAGATAGCAGAAAACAGATTTTTACGTACTCTCCTGTCCGTATCTCAATCAACCCCAACTTTTGTTATCCATCAGGAACTGGGGCTGGGTTATGTGTCCGATCTGTTGAGAACAGCACCACTGGTATGCTGGCTTAAAACCTGGCTTAACCCAGATTTAACTCTGAATCACCTGATCATGAGGGATTGTGTTACGTTGGATAAAGCCAGCAGTATTCCATGGCTGTCCTATCTTAAGTTTGTTTTCTAAACTGGGACGCCCTGAACTTTTTAATGCTCCAGAAGTAATCAAAAAAGAAGACGCAAAATGGGTTAAATCGCAATTTATGAATATTCTGATAATGGAACGTGAAGAGCTGGAGCTAAAGAAACCCTGTGTCAGGGCTCATTATTTGATAAAATCTTCACCATTATTGGAGCCATGTTTGAGAATAGTGACTAAGCCTTTCCATCGCTGGCTCCTGATCAGGTTTCGTCTTAATTTAATTCATTTCTCGCTCGGTAACCTGACTGGGTGGTGCAAACCATAGGATATAGGCCCATGTTAGTGCGATAACTTCTCACCACTGGACACAGTGCATTTTATGATGTTTTGCGAGTATTATAATGAAATTCGGAGGAGGTTTTTGGTCCCTCTATTGAGGGATAAGGGCTTCTTACAGGTTAGACCAGCATTACTTTATCTCCAAATGCTTAATAATTTTTGGGACCTTTTTAATATTGCTAATTTTCTAGTCGCTGCTGTTCGCTTTAGAAAAAAAGACTTCCTCCGTTAATTTTGTATAAAACCCCAAATTTTATATCTTTATGAAAATGTATCCTTTCTACTTCTTCTCTTAGCTTTGATGAATTATATAATTGCTGCTGATGTTTTTACTCTTTTTTTACCATCGCTCATATGTATTGATTGACAATCTGCGCCAACACCCTCACCCCGCTCAAAAAGCCCTGCCACAGGCACTCAAGCAAGAAAGCCAGCTGGTTCACCGCAGACCTCCAGGCTTCCAAGCAAACCCGCCGAAAGCTGGAGAAGAACTGATCCGCGAACGAACACCGGAAAGCTACGCAGCCCACAAAAACACCACCCTCAAATACCAACACCTTATCAAATCCGCCAAAAGGGCCTCCTTCAAAGTCCGCCTAGACAACAACGCACACAACCGCAGAGAGCTCTTCTACATCGTGAAGGAACTGTCCAACCCCAGCTCCAACACCAAAGACATCCCACCTTCGCAAGACCTATGTGACTTACTGGCCACCTTCTTCCACCGCAAGATCGCAGACATCCATGACAGCTTCAACGCCGTGAACACCTCAGCAACCACTGAGACCCACGACCACCACCCGCACCAACCACCTGCTCTCCTGGACCAACATCAACGACGACAACACCATCAAGATCATGAGCACCGTCCACTCCAGATCCCCGTCAGACCCTTGCCCACACCACATCTTCAACAAAGCTAGCACCACCATCGCACCCCATCTCCGGAAAGCCATGAACATCTCCTTTGAGACAGTGACCTTCCTGGAGAGCTGGAAGCACGCAGTGATTAACGCCTTACTCAAGAAACCCAAAGCAGACCCCAAGGACCTCAAAAACGTCCAACCCATCTCCCTGCTCCCGTTCCCGGCAAAGGTCATTGAGAAGGCCGTCAACAAAAAACTGACCAGCTTCCTCGAGGAGAACAGCATCCTAGACCCTTCCCAGTCCGGGTTCCGCAGCAACTACAGCACCGAAACTGCCCTCATCGCCGCCACCGATGACATGAGGACCCTGCTAGACAACGGAGAAACCGCGGCCCTCATCCTCCTGGACCTGTCAGCCGCCTTCGACACGGTATGCCACCGCACACTACGAACACGCTTCCACGACGCCGGAATCCAAAATAAGGCCCTGGACTGGATCACCTCCTTCCTCTCCAGCAGAACACAGAGCGTCCACCCCCCTTCCATTCCGAAGCCATCAAGATCATCTGCGGTGTACCCTAGGGCTCATTCCTCAGCCCAACGCCCTCAGCCCAGCCCAACATCTACATGGCACCGCTCGCCCAAGTCGCCCGACTGCACGACCTCAACATAATCTCCTACGCCGATGACACCCAGCTGATCCTCTCCCTCACCAAGGAACCCCACACCGCCAAAACCAACCTCCACGAAGGAATGAAGGCAGGCGCCGATTGGATGAAGAACAGCCAAATGAAGCTGAACTCGGACAAGACGGAGGTCCTCATCCTCGGATCCACCCCCTCGGCCTGGGACGACTCCTGGTGGCCGACTGCACTAGGAACAGCCCCAACGTCCACCAACTACGCACGCAACCTAGGGGCCATCCTCAAATCCACCCTCTCCATGACGAAGCAGGTCAACGCCGTCTCTTCCTCCTGCTTCAACACCCTCCCCATGCTCCGCAGGATCTACAAGTGGATCCCAAGAAGAACATTCACCCAGGCCCTCGTCAGCAGCAGACTGGACTACGGAAACGCCCTTTACGCAGGAGCCTCAGCCAAACTCCTGAAACAGCTCTAACACATCTAGAACGCCTCCGCACGCCTGATCCTCGCCGCATCCACATCACACCCCACCTGAGAGACCTTCACTGGCTCCCCGTCAAAAAGAGGATAACCTTCAAGCTCCTCACCCATGCACACAAGGCACTCCACAACACCGGACCAGCGTACCTCAACAGCCGACTCCGCTTCTACACCCCCACCTGCCAGCTCCGCTCCACAGACCGCGCCCCTCCTCTGTCCCCCGCATCCGAAAAGTGACCGCCGGCGGTAGATCATTCTCCCACCTCGCCACCAAGACATGGAACACCCTCCCCATCTGCCTACGGCCAACCGAAGACCTACTGACCTTCAGAAGACTCCTCAAGACCTGGCTCTTCGAACAGTAGTAGCACCCCCCCCCTCGTCCTTAGCGCCTTGAGACCCTCACGGGTAGGTAATGCGCTTTACAAATGCTATAATTGATTGATTGATGAATTGGTTTACTATATATTGGGTATTGTAATTTTATGATTTTAATTAATCGAATAAAGTGGTTTTGTCGGTCTGTCTGTCTGTTATTATATAGGCATTTCTATAGCGCTTTCCTAACCCTTATACGCCCCAAGGAGCTGTAACAAATATTTATGACGGAATATAAATGTTAAGTTACTTTTTTTTTTTTAAAACCATTTTTATTATTTTCTCAAAATAACCATAGGGCATACAGTAATCTTACAATGTATAGGCAGTGATCAGCATTAGAGACATGTGAATTGAGAATAAAGCTGAGAAGTATACGTACAACCATGATAGTGGAATCACCCATAACAGTATTAAGGCTCCATCTGTTCCTGTTACCCTCACTCCGAGTCATCCTCACTCTCCAGCACCGGCGGTTCGCACAAATTACCCCTATATCCGTTCCATGCACCCCACAGTCGGACCCACTTCCGTGGACATCTCCGATTCAGGTACACAACCCTCTCCGCCCTCATTGCGAAGTCTAAATCGCTGCACCAATCTTTGATCGCAGGTACCGTAGGGGATCCCCAAAGTTTGGCAAGGTTCCTTTTAGCATACATTATGCCCAGTGTCATCCAATCCTGTGTGGAATGCGTTAAATCATTCGGTTCCCAGATGTTCAATAAACAGCACTTAGGTTCCGGAGTCACCGATACCTTTACCACCTGTAACATAGTCCTCATGACCTTGGCCCAATACTGGGCCACTAAGGGGCCATCCCAGATAGTGTGGAAGAATGACCCCTCCTCCCCACATCCCCTTAGACAATACTTGTGTATGGCGCTTCCAATCGCGTGTAAAGTAACCCTAGTGTAGTAGACACAATGCAATATCTTCAATTGCACGAGCCTTAGTCTGGAGGGTATAGCCACTTCTCAGGGAGAAGAAAGCGCGGTCTGCCAATCTGCCTCATCTAACTCTCCCACCTCTTTGGCCCATGAGTCTTTTAATTTTAAGGTAGGGTCAGGTAAATTATTAACTATCTTGCGGTATACAAAGGAGGTCGCCTTTTTGGGCATGTATTCCGTGAAAAGCCTATCCTCAAGTGGAGTGGATTCGGCAAATTATCACCAGGCCGGAGAAGTGACCCCAAGGCGTGGCGTATTTGCAGGTATCGAAATCACTCCGTGGGAGCTAAGTCATACTGGGCCTGAAGTTGCTCAAATGTTAGAATGTTGCCCCGTATCCATAGATCCCCAACAGTGGAGATCCCAATCAGGTCCCATGCCCCAAAACCTTTTGTAGTGCACAGGTTACCCAGCCGACGAGACGACCAAAGCGGCATCATTTGAGTAATTATGTCCGTACGTTTAAGACGGGCCTGAGCCACGTACCAGAGTTTGACTGTGAGCCGTTGGACCGATCAGGGCTGAGGCGCCTCTTCTATCATAGAGTGCGCCAGGCACATTCGCCTCCCCCAAATCGTATCTATCCGCTTGAAATGCCAGTTCTCCCTGAGGGGCGTGCAGCCACTGATTGATAATCTTTAGTTGGGCCGCCCAATAGTATAACTGGATATCCGGGAGGGCAATCCCTCCATCAAACCAGCTCCTGACCAGTTTTTGACGGGATATATGTGCCGGTTTGTTGCCCCAGAGGAGGCCCGAGATCAGTGCTTCTATTGACTTAAAATATTTCGGGGCGACCAGATAATGGGTGTTCTCAAGGACGTACAGGAAGCAAGGCAATGTCATCATTTTATACAAAGCCGCTTTACCCAGAAGGGTCAGGGGCAGAGAATGCCAGTGTTTAACGTCTTAAGTTACTTCTTTGATTTTCTTAGTGCCTTGGAATCATTCAGAACTTAGGACACTATTTCAACAGAATCTTTAATGAAAAAAGTTATATGGTGTCATCTGGTTCTATAAATGATTTAATTAATGGCCCAGCCCTCTATGACAATCCGCTCCACTCTTATTCCAGGTAATTGTTGCGTTTAGCAGAGTTTATTGTGGGTCTGTCAGATTTTCCTTCCTCGGAAACTGCTTTGGAGATAACCGGGTGAACTTATGAGCCTTTTAAGTTCATGAAACACTGGGTTTGCACCTCTGAAGGTCGATACCCTTCAACTCATACCATAAAAGTCCAAACATAGGCTACAAGGCACTCACACACTTCTATCCATCCATACATTATAATTAGTTAAAAGCAACCCATCTCTCCTTTTCACCTCAAATTTGCTTTTTACTGCTGCATAATTTAGTCAAGGCGGTCATATAATTTGGTTGTCCCTGATCTACTGTAAATCCTTATTCTGAGTAAAGCGCAGTTGGTTAATATGGAGGTCTGCGAGCTGAGCCCTGAAAATGTTTGCCATGACAATCATACACCAAACATCACTTAAAGTATGATAAATCTTCTTCAAAATTCAAAAAAATGTATTTCTTCAACATATGGAAGTTTTGTCTTCAATACGTCACATTATAGCACTGCACCAAGAAGTACTTATTAAAAGTGATAATTTTTAAATATCAACTTAGAACCATTCCGGTCCTGACAGTTATCATGTGCATGCTTTATTCAGTCCACGCTCTTGTACATAGAGCAATATTAAAGTATATTAAATGATCACCATAGGTTTTGTACAGCTGGTTCTCTGAGCTCTTGTATTTGAAGTAGCTTTCATATGCAATTGCGGAGAAAAAGGAAGATGGGTAAAATTAAATATTTACTTAAGATCACATAATTTGGTTAATTGGCGAAGCCGTTATTAATTCAAGTTTTCTGGTTTTACTTTGTACAAATCAGCCACTAAATTGGTATTTATTTCCCTCTTTTTTCCTCAGATGTGAATGTGTTGCTTTTACCTTGTTGTGCATGAGGGTAGACTGAGGGTGACAGGAAGAAGCCACATGGCAGCTCGGCTTCCAGCAGGACCCACAATCTGAACCAGGGCCCAGCTGCAGGCTGGAGCCTGCTTAAACTTTCAGTCGTTCACCCACCTTTAGGTTAAAATGATTACTTCAGATACATGTATGTATATCCGGTTGGTGACTGAGGGCAAGTGACTCGTGCGTTTATAGACCTATGCAGTCCCAGTATGGGAGTTAAAGCACTGTGTATGTAGGACAATCAAAAATGTGTTACAGGCTGCACACAGTATAAGATAGACTGCCAGAAAATGTGTAGAAAGACTCAAGACAGCAAGGGCCTGTCCATACGGGCTTAGGGGTCCCGCCTCCCCACCTTTGTTCCCTGGCAAGAAAAGTGTCTGTTAGGCTGAGCAATGGCCAGCCTGACACTCATCTTGTTCAGGCCAGGCAGCCAGGAGCTACACAGTTGCTAAATGCTCAGGTTCCTGGCTGCCAGAGCTGAATTTTGCTAGGGTAAGGATTTCACAGCCCTGTGGGCCTGAGCTCCTCAGCCTGCCAAAAGTGCCTCAATACACTCCCCCTTATGACAAGGAGGAATGCCACTGATTGCCTCCGACCTGGACTCTTCATTTTTAAGCCATGAAGTGCCCATGTCCCAGTATCAATCAGTGGCACCTCATCACAGAGTGGAGTGAGTGCAGCAGTCTCACTAACCCTATCCCATTCTGTGACAAATGAGTGACTGCTGCCTTCCCTCAATGGCTGACCTTAGGTTTGAGGCGTCCCTCCCCGAGAACTGCAGTGAAATTAAGTTTTCTGTTTAATGTTTGGTAAGTAACTGTATGTCTATATATATGCGTATTTGAGTGTGTGAGAGTTGTGAATGGGTGTGTATGTGTGTGTGCGTGCGGACCCCTCGCCATCCTCCCTGCTAAAGTTACAGGCCGCCAGTGACTGAAGGAGGAATTTACTCAATCTTTTTACCAGGTTTACGTCACAAAAAAAGTGACGGAACACGGGACAAAATTTTGTGCTGTAACTTACTTCCCAACACACATCCTGATTTGCTTTGGAAAGCTACCCAACATAACGCTAAATATGGCTAAGTGCTACTTTGCGACATGGGTACGTTCCATGTATTGTACATTGGCATTTCCATTAGACGTGGATGAGCCAACAAATTACCAGGGAAAGCAAACCATAGCCAAGCCAAGGGTCTGGCTTGGAACTTAGAGCCCATGCACGAGCCCTGGAATTATTTGCTGTGTAAATCATACAACAAACACCATGTAAAATATGATAGTCTCTTCATAAATTCAAAAATGTGTATTTCTTTAAGATGTGGAAGCTTTGAAATTAACAGGATGCATTATACCACTTCACTAAGAAATACTGGTTAAAAGTGATTGTTTTCTACCACTGGTAATCTGAATTCACATATTTGAACATGCTTTCGTAGGCGAAAATGAAGGGAAAAGTTTTGGTGAACTCAAATATTTGCAGAAGATCACACAATTTAAGCAGGGAAGCTGCAGTATGTTTGTTTTCTCATCTCACTTTGTGCAAATCAGCCATTAAGTGGGTATCTATTTGTCTTTCCTTATGCTAAGGCTTTATTTTTACTTCTGTGTATTTTTCTACAGTTTTTGAAATGTAGTGCAAACTCGACGCAGAGGTGTTGGAGCACTTTCTATGAGCTCCAGTTGTATTGCATAAGATCACACGTATTGTTTATTGTCATGGGGAGAGTAAGTGAATGGCCCAGAATCGCAAGATGTTGAGCTGATGCCGAGACTTGAACCTGGTTCCACAGTCTGCAGCTCTGACCATAACGCCACATTCTGGGTAGAGTGAAGGTGTCAGATAGAAGCGAAAGCTCTGCTCATTATGGACTCTCTGTTCCAAAAGGACCTCGATCTGAGGCAGAGCCATGCTTCAAGCTCTAGCCTGGCTCGAGCTTTCAGTGGCTCGCCCACCTCTAATTCCCATGCAACTATCCATGGTTGTTGATGCAAAGCCTTATTTACTAAATAAAAGGTAGATAGGACTTTGTGTCAAAATGTACATCTCCACGAGGCAAGTATAATCAATGAGTAAAGTTTATTTTTCTCTAATCTTTTGAAACTTTACGCATGTACAGCACTTTACAGTGTATATATATATATATATATATATATATATATATATATATATATATATATATATATATATATATATATAGGTAAAAATATTGAACAATATTACAGTATAGTTTTTATACAGTAGAGTACCCCCTTCCACTACAGCAACTTATACTTGACTTCACAAACACATGCACACCTATTCGCATTGGTGGTGCTAGGCAGCCAAATGCGCACCAGCGCTGGGAGAGATAAAACCGGCATCATTCCTTAGTAGATATGGTGCTGTTTTACTCCCCCTTAATAACTCTGATACCAAGTAGCATGAAATGACTGTATGAATAAAAACCTTTACTGGCCCCAAAGAAGACCTTTAATTCGTTTAATAGCCCAGCACTACCCACACTCATATCGTTTTGCATATTTCCCTATACTGAATTTCTGTGACCATCCCACAAGCTGCTGACACGTTTTTCATTGTTTCAAGCATCTCCCGACGTAGAGTACTCTGTCTCACACAGGAAACTTTGTGTTTGTATGACCTGTCACATACACACTGTATCTAATTTTTGCAAACATATTACACACACACACACACACTCTGCATCTTTTTTTTAAAAAAATCTCACATATTTGGCTTTATGTATCTTCTTTCCCATCATGTTTTTCACATTTGTAAAGCATCTATCTTAAATACACATACACTGTACATCTCATTTTGCGAGCATCTCATACAGAAGGCATATTTCATGTCCTGTTTGTCTGCATATTCAGTTTGTGACCACTTTACACTCATTGCATCCATCTGCACAAATTCTTCCCGCAGAGTAGACAGCAAAAATGTAAAGGTTTTTTGAAAATTGTGTTTGACATCTTGTACGGCGTTGAGTGAATACAGTACCTTGATATCTACATTCCAGCCACAGGAGAGCAAACAATACACTTCATCTGTCTGTGGTAGTATCATCACACCCTGTCTCCCTCCTGTGCAGTGCTAAAACACATTTCAGCAGAGCTATGCACTAAAGATATGATTGACCATAAGCACACATTGTCCACAGCATGAGTAGGTTGTGATGAAAAAGCCCTGAGATTGCCCTCGTGGACAAATGTAGTGTTGGTAGTCCTGTGAAGATTTTAATACGGTGCTTATTAGATCATACTTTCATTAAATAAAGAAAAGCTGGGATTATAAATCTTATAGTTCTTTGACTAAAATCTAGTGGAGTGGTGCTATCTGCTAATGCCACTGAAATGTCAACTGGAGGTCTGGTCAAGGAGTTTTTAATAGCATTGTTTCTAACTGCTTTCATTCTAGGACAAGCAGATTGTTAAATCTCTTCTAGAGGTCTCAGGTAGTAGGTGGCTACTGAATGATGGGTACTATAAGAAATTGGGTTTTTGATTGAGTGGGGTGTAAATCCTTCTCAAGCAACTACCACAATCCTGGTCAGGGTGAACCACAAAAGCCACTAAGTTAACCTATGCTTAACCCTCTGGTAGCGTGGCACAAAAGCAGTCAGGCTTACCCTAGAGACAGTGTGTATTTTTGTTGCCCAAGACTGTAATAAAGAAAAAACACAATACAAAAACCCACACTAATTTAGAAAATAGAGTAAAATGTAATAAATAAAATGAGACCAAAATGACAAAAAGCCTATTAGTACAATTGGAGATATGCAATTTTAAAGGTTTGAATAAAAATAGTACCAAGAAGCAGGATGCTCTAATTGTGGGTATCTGGGTGCTAGACCTTGACTAAGGTATATGTTCAGGCCAACCACGATGGAGTGCAGGCAGGATACATGGACCAGGTTAGTCCCTCTGAATAAGATTACCTCCTCACAGTCATGCACACAGCCTCAAAAACTTAAGGATTTCACAAGAGGAGCTCAAATAATGCCAGCCAAGGTTCCAGGATCGGGGGGGGGGGGTCCTCTTGAATATCAAAAACTCACTTCCTGGCAGAGGCCTTCAGGGCTCAGGCAGGGCCAGTTGCAGCAGCTCAGCTGGGCAGTAGCAGGGTGGCTCCTGAAGCTTATTGTATCTTTAGAGCCCAGAATAGGTCAGCTACCTGACCATTAGAGTCACTCTGGTAATCCTTAGTTCAAGGAGACTGTCCTCTCTCTTTCAAGCAACAAGGAAGGCCTCAGGAAGCAGGGCAGTTCTCTGAAGAACAAGGCAGGCCACAGGAAGCTGGGCAGTCCTCTGAAGAGCAACGCAGGCCCCAAGCAACAGGACAGTCCACTGGAGAACAATACAGTACTCTGAAGCAACAGGGCAGCCCTCTGGTACCAGCAGGGCTGTCCTTTAGGAAACCAGGCGGGTCCCAAGCAGCAGGGCAGTCCCCAGGGGTACAAGGCAGTCCTTCTGTAGTCTTCCATAGGTCCAGGAGCGTACTGAAGATTTGCTCTGATGATCAAATATTTATACCTGGTGCCAGTCTTTGTAGTGGGAGAAACGTCTTGACTCCCCTCACATCTGATTCTGGAATTTACTTCCTTCCCCACCCAGGCTCCAAGGGGCCTGGGGCGACAATAGACTGGTGTCAAGTTCTTTGCAAGTAGTCTAGGGAACAGCTCTGCTCCTTCCATCTTGCCAACACCCAACCCCCTTTGCCTCACTGTCTGGGAGGAATACACAAAGGTCTACTACCAACAACACCCAGTCATGTGACCCAGGACACAGGCTACAGGCACCAAATGGTGCCATTTTCAGAACTGCCACTTGAAATCCAACTTTACCATCAAAGAGGGTTTTAAATTATAATTCTTCAACACCAAACTCGCCCTTCCTACCTGTCCCCAGTTGAAAGTTATCACTTATTAAATTTAATGAGGTAATCCAATATTATCCTATGAAAGATGTAGGCCTTGCAATTAATTTAGGAGTTTTTTTTACTACCAGGACATGTAAAACTGAAATGCACATAGCAACATTTTGAATACACTGCATTCTGCCCTATTGGCTGTTTAGAGCCTACTCTATAGGCGAGTTACATGAATTAACAAGCATTAGGAATGCATTAGGCCTCGGGTTTGTTTTAAGTTAGAGATAATGGCATTGTAAATGGCAATGTGTTTTAGGCACTCTGCACTACCACTCTGCACTCTCAATCTGCACTCTGCACTCTCAATCTGCACTCTGCACTACCAATCTGCACTCTGCACTACCAATCTGCACTCTGCACTACCACTCTGCACTCTGCACTACCACTCTGCACTCTGCACTACCACTCTGCACTCTGCACTACCACTGTGCACTACCACTCTGCACTCTGCACTACCATTCTGCACTACCACTCTGCACTCTGCACTACCACTCTGCACTCTGCACTACCAATCTGCACTCTGCACTACCACTCGCACTCTCAATCTGCACTCTGCACTCTCGCTCTGCACTACCACTCTGCGCTCTGCACTACCACTCTGCACTCTGCACTACCACTCTGCGCTACCACTCTGCGCTCTGCACTACCACTCTGCGCTCTGCACTACCAATCTGCGCTCTGCACTACCACTCTGCACTACCACTCTGCACTCTGCACTACCACTCTGCACTCTGCGCTACCACTCTGCACTCTGCACTACCACTCTGCACTACCACTCTGCACTCTGCACTACCACTCTGCACTCTGCACTACCACTCTGCACTCTGCACTACCACTCTGCACTCTGCACTACCACTCTGCACTCTGCACTACCACTCTGCACTCTGCACTACCAATCTGCACTCTGCACTACCAATCTGCACTCTGCACTACCACTCTGCACTCTGCACTACCACTCTGCACTCTGCACTCTCAATCTGCACTCTGCACTACCAATCTGCACTACCAATCTGCACTCTGCACTACCAATCTGCACTCTGCACTACCAATCTGCACTCTGCACTACCAATCTGCACTCTGCACTACCACTCGCACTCTCAATCTGCACTCTGCACTACCACTCTGCACTCTGCACTAACACTCTGCACTGTCAATCTGCACTCTGCACTACCACTCTGCACTACCACTCTGCACTACCACTCTGCACTACCACTTTGCACTACCACTCTGCACCCTGCACTACCACTCTGCACTCTGCACTACCACTCTGCACTCTGCACTACCACTCTGCACTCTGCACTACCACTCTGCACTGCCACTCTGCACTACCACTCTGCACTACCACTCTGCACTACCACTCTGCACTCTGTACTACCACTCTGTACTACCACTCTGCACTACCACTTTGCACTACCACTTTGCACTACCACTCTGCACTACCACTCTGCACTTTGCACTACCACTCTGCACTACCAATCTGCACTCTGCACTACCAATCTGCACTCTGCACTACCAATCTGCACTACCACTCTGCACTCTGCACTACCACTCTGCACTCTGCACTACCACTCTGCACTACCACTCTGCACTACCACTCTGCACTCTGCACTACCACTCTGCACTACCACTCTGCACTACCACTCTGCACTACCACTCTGCACTACCACTCTGCACTCTGCACTACCACTCTGCACTGTCACTCTGCACTGTCACTCTGCACTGTCACTCTGCACTGTCACTCTGCACTGCCACTCTGCACTGCCACTCTGCACTGCCACTCTGCACTGCCACTCTGCACTGCCACTCTGCACTACCACTCTGCACTACCACTCTGCACTACCACTCTGCACTACCACTCTGCACTACCACTCTGCACTACCACTCTGCACTACCACTCTGCACTACCACTCTGCACTACCACTCTGCACTCTGCACTACCACTCTGCACTCTGCACTACCACTCTGCACTCTGCACTACCACTCTGCACTCTGCACTACCACTCTGCACTACCACTCGGCACTACCACTCTGCACTCGGCACTACCACTCTGCACTACTACCACTCTGCACTACCACTCTGCACTACCACTCTGCACTACCACTCTGCACTACCACTCTGCACTCTGCACTACCACTCTGCACTACCACTCTGCACTCTGCACTACCACTCTGCACTCTGCACTACCACTCTGCACTCTGCACTACCACTCTGGACTCTGCACTACCACTCTGCACTACCACTCTGCACTACCACTCTGCACTACCACGCTGCACTACCACGCTGCACTACCACTCTGCACTCTGCACTACCACTCTGCACTACCACTCTGCACTCTCACTCTGCACTACCACTTTGCACTACCACTCTGCACTCTGCACTACCACTCTGCACTCTGCACTACCACTCTGCACTCTGCACTACCACTCGCACTCTCAATCTGCATTCTCACTCTGCACTACCACTCTGCACTCTCACTCTGCACTACCACTCTGCACTACCACTCTGCACTCTCACTCTGCACTCTGCACTACCACTCTGCACTCTGCACTACCACTCTGCACTCTGCACTACCACTCTGCACTCTCACTCTGCACTGCCACTCTGCACTGCCACTCTGCACTCTGCACTACCACTCTGCACTGCCACTCTGCACTACCACTCTGCACTCTGCACTACCACTCTGCACTCTGCACTACCACTCTGCACTCTGCACTACCACTCTTCACTCTGCACTACCACTCTGCACTCTGCACTACCAATCTGTACTACCACTCTGCACTACCACTCTGCACTCTGCACTACCACTCTGCACTACCACTCTGCACTACCACTCTGCACTCTGCACTACCACTCTGCACTCTGCACTACCACTCTGCACTACCACTCGCACTCTCACTCTGCACTACCACTCTGCACTACCACTCTGCACTCTGCACTACCACTCTGCACTACCAAACTGCACTACCAATCTGCACTCTGCACTCTCAATCTGCACTACCACTACCACTCGCTCTCTCAAACTGCACTCTCACTCTGCACTACCACTCTGCACTCTGCACTACCACTCTGCACTACCACTCTGCACTCTGCACTACCACGCTGCACTCTGCACTACCACGCTGCACTCTGCACTACCACGCTGCACTCTGCACTACCACTCTGCACTCTGCACTACCAATCTGCACTACCACTCTGCACTCTGCACTACCACTCTGCACTACCGCTCTGCACTACCACTCTGCACTCTGCACTACCACTCTGCACTCTGCACTACCAAACTGCACTACCACTCTGCACTCTGCACTACCACTCTGCACTCTGCACTACCAATCTGCACTCTGTACTACCACTCTGCACTACCACTCTGCACTCTGCACTACCACTCTGCACTCTGCACTACCACTCTGCACTACCACTCTGCACTCTGCACTACCAAACTGCACTACCACTCTGCACTACCACTCTGCACTCTGCACTACCACTCTGCACTCTGCACTACCACTCTGCACTACCACTCTGCACTACCACTCTGCACTACCACTCTGCACTCTGCACTACCACTCTGCACTACCACTCTGCACTCTGCACTACCAATCTGCACTACCACTCTGCACTCTGCACTACCACTCTGCACTACCACTCTGCACTACCAAACTGCACTACCACTCTGCACTACCACTCTGCACTACCACTCTGCACTCTGCACTACCAATCTGCACTCTGTACTACCACTCTGCACTCTGCACTACCACTCTGCACTACCACTCTGCACTACCACTCTGCACTACCACTCTGCACTCTGCACTACCACTCTGCACTCTGCACTACCACTCTGCACTACCACTCTGCACTACCACTCTGCACTACCACTCTGCACTCTGCACTACCACTCTGCACTACCACTCTGCACTCTGCACTACCAATCTGCACTACCACTCTGCACTCTGCACTACCACTCTGCACTACCACTCTGCACTACCGCTCTGCACTACCACTCTGCACTCTGCACTCTGCACTACCAAACTGCACTACCAAACTGCACTACCACTCTGCACTACCACTCTGCACTACCACTCTGCACTCTGCACTACCAATCTGCACTCGCCACCAGACACGGCGGACTCGTGGAAAATTAATTAAGTGACCTAGAGGGTGAGGATGGGATACTCCGCTACCATAGAGTTCGTAGAAGAACAAGATTACATACGAAAAACAAGCAGCACAGAAAGCATCACTTTTGCGATAGCAATTGTTTAAACAAGCAGCACAGAAAGAGATCACTTTCGCGATCGCAATTGTTTAAAAAAACAAGATCTGATGCATGTGATTCTCTACATTGCTGGCCGGCTGTTCATGCGCGCACACAGAGCTGAAGGGAAAAAAAACACAGCAGTGCACACGCTCCCAGCACCATCTGCCTTCAATTACCGGCACCTCGGACAGCTGGTAATTGAGGATTTATGTATTCTTCTGCGCGTGTCCGAACACTTTATGCAGGAAGTGGACATTGTCAAATTCCTAAGTCCTATGGCGTGCTGCCTTACTTAAACACAGCCTTGCCTGGACCAATTACCATGCACATGGCAAAATACCACACGCAAAAACCGCGCGCTTTCTGGAATGTGGCAGCCCGGACCCCTTTCAGAATTCTTTTTTTTTTCTAATACATAAGAGCTCGGAAGCCCCGCCCCACTTCGTGGTGACGTAGGCCCGAGCCCTAAAAAGGAAGGCTTAGGCCTGTCAAAAGATGTATCTTGCCAGTTCGAAATAGCAGTTTAAAACTGCACTACAGGCTCCAGTAGCAGGCCTCAGACATGTTTTAAAGAGCTACTTAAGTGGGTGGCACAATGGATGCTTCAGGCCCACTAGTACCAATTAATTTTCAGGCCCTTGGTGTATGTAGTACCAGTTTACTAAGAACTTATAAGTCACTTAAATGTGCCAATTGGAAGAAAGGCAATTTTAACATGTTTAAATGAGAGAGAGCACAAGCATGTTACCAGTGGTTAGCAGTGGTAAAGTTCACAGA
Source organism: Lissotriton helveticus (assembly GCF_964261635.1). Classification (NCBI taxonomy): domain Eukaryota; kingdom Metazoa; phylum Chordata; class Amphibia; order Caudata; family Salamandridae; genus Lissotriton; species Lissotriton helveticus. The sequence continues at coordinate 406,963,747 of NC_136060.1, forward strand.
TCCCTAAAATCAAACCGTAATGGGTTCAGAAAACAGGCGAGGATACACTGTTTGAGGATGACCCTGCATGGAGGGCCAAATCCAACAGATAATGTTTTTATTATTGGTGTCACATTGCTCAAGATACTCTTAAATTCCAATTCAATAAGCCTTTATACAACTAACTCTCCAAGAGTGGCAACAGTGGGCAGTCAAGGTTCTTTCGAAGTTATAGAGAAATGGTGACTTCCTTACAGCATGATACATTATTTAAACCCATTAAAATACAATGAGTGATTATAGCTTTATCTTTCAAAAAGACTGAGTGCTTATTGTAGAGAATAGCGGCTTGGACTGAAACCTCATAAAACGGGCACAGAGACACACACAAGACACCATTGCTCAATACCAAGCAGTGACCCTCTGCTACCCTCACCTGAGTTAACTGTATTATCAAGTATGTTTAAGTACTCTTAAGGGCCAGAACTTGCAGACGTAGTTTGTAAAAACTCTTCCAACGGAGAGAGCTTTTTTTACATAGGTTGAGAAGCTATAATTGATTATCTTAGTTATTCCACTATCTTCTGAGGCGGAGAGAAACTTCTTTGGTCTCCACCAACTGAATACTTGGTTAAGTTCAATTATATCCCAGAAAAGACTCAAATCATGCCATATGCAACATATATAAAAAGATGATGGAATCATTTGACATGCAGATAATAGCAAGAGAATGTGTCCTCCACACTTAACTGTGCAAGAAAATATTTGGATTTTCAAACAAAAGTTAAGGATTGTATTATAACTGCCTACAGCAAAAAGAATGGTTTCAGACCAGTCCAGTTGCATTTTGAGCTTTTGACTGCCGCTAAGATTTTATTTATCCTTCCTTTCTTCTCTCCCACCCTTACTTGCTAGGTGCATGAAGACGCAAGGTTCATGTTTTTTTATATATAGTTTCTAACTGGCATATTGACGCCAGTTGCTGTTTGTAGTGCTCCTCGAGTACAGAGTAAAACCTGCAATGCACGCCAGGCAGTCCATGGGTGTAGACGACACTAACTTTCAGGTGGTGGAGGGGGAGACAACGACAAGGACGCCCTTGGAGACTTGTCATTGATACCTATAGAAAGTGTCCATCGTCAGAGTCGCAGGGTTTGATAAATGTATTCAGTCGCATAGTTCTGAAGTGCAATTGCAAGGGGAGCATATTGTCACAAAGGAATTATGCTTTATTGTTAATTACATTTCGGAAAGTAATTCTGTCGAACAGAGCTGCAGCTGTCAGTCAGCACGATGCTAACGAAAAAACTAGAATTCTTGTGACAGTGAGGTTAAACCAGAATAACGCAAGAAAAGAGAAAACCTATCAGACCACTAGAGAGAGGACATGAGGAATGTATGAGAAGGCACAAACCTGTGCAACCTCTCCCTACAGGGGACAGATATAAACCAGCATCGGCTGCATCTTATATCTCCAATTTTGCAATCGATTGGAATATAGTCCAGCTGCATTTCAGCCTTTCTCGTGCCATGTAAACCACGCCTCTTACTGCAGTCTCCAGTAAGCAGACGTTCTTTTTCCTTCAAGCTAATGGGAGTTGGGGGCTGCTCTTTTGTCTTTCCAGGACTCAAATGGCGAAAAACAGTAGCGTACCAGGCTGAACATTTAGGTATGTGGGGGAGGGTGCTGCAGTCTCACGTTGCACATGTGTAAGGGTGCAGCTGTGACTGTGACGGCTTGTAATTGAAAGATACTTACACATTATTATAATACACTGTTGCATATTTTCATAATGACTATTAATGTAACAAACGCAGAAAAAATCTCTCTAAATGCTTCATTCATAGGCCTTACTCCTCCTCGTTAGCATAAATGCCTGAGATGGCCCTGTTGGAATTAGACATTTTGTCCGGTTCTTTGGGCTAACACTAACTTATGGGATATGCATTTACCAGGAGAATTTGCCTATGGAATAGCTTCAGTTAATTGACGGTCCTTAACTCTAGGATTAATTTAGTGGGGGAAAAAAACCCATGGACGAATATAATGAAGTTGCAGGCATGGAACAGCTTGAGTCTCATTCTTTGTATTCTGTATGTAAATTCTTCCATGGAAGGCCCTGTTTGTGTGTGTGTGTGTGTGTGTGTGTGTGTGTGTCTGTCTGTCTGTCTGTATGTCCATACACACATTAAGATATACTTCATTTCTTCAAATGCCCATAGGATTAAAGAACCACACGCACGTCTGTTATTGGTATCGTTTGCAATTAAGACCCAGTTGTTGACTAAGAAAGGTCACTATTGTGACTATGTACAGTGCAAAAATTCTAACCTGGTTGTCGAGCAATATCAACTGGCCTGTCTCATACTTTCTGCATCCCTCAGACTACTGTCTGTTTTATATCTGTATACAAATATTATAGTAGGAGGTTATTGCTACAGACGTATACTCAAAGCAGAATTTGAGATTCTGCAAAGTATTGAATGTGCATCTCTTCCGCATGGTTTAGCGCCTTGCTTCCACTAAAAGTCACCTTAATGTCTTACAAATGCTTTAAACCTCAACGTGCTTTGCAGTGGCTTAAAAGAGACAAAGAGCATTTTTAGGTCTCGCGCCTAGTGGTGCAGTGCGCAGCACTGCATGCGCAGAGCAAGACTTTTTGTAGGGGGTTTGGAAATGGACCAAGGAATTGCACACGCTTGTTCTGCGTGTGTGATTCCTTTTGGGCCACGCTATTGGCCTTTGGTGTCTTTTTATGAAAGACTGCCCGCAGTTGGCCAAAGGCGGGCGCATTGCTCCGCCCATGGCTTATTGGTGTCTATTACACGCACCTCTGTCATGTGGTTTCAATTATCGTGCCCACGGGCGTGATAATTGAAACCACATGTCTCGCTGTGGCGCGCGCACCACTCACGGGCGTGTGTGTGTGCACACATATTGTTTAGTGTGTGATTATTGTTCTCGGTCTACATGTGTTCAAGTGCATCTATTTGTAAATAATTTACATCCGTAAACGTGTGCGTGTTATTTACAAAGCAACATTTTCGGTTGTTGTTGTGTTTATGCGTATTGTCTACTATATAATCTTGTGTTGGGGTGTGTTTGAGAAGTGTGGCTGTGTACTGGCATTTGCCATTGTGTGCTCTTTGCAAGCGTGTGCATATATTTGTGTGTTGCATGTGGGTGCCTTGTGTGACATCTTTTTGTGTGATGGAGCAGTACCACACGTGGGTGTTCGGTGGGGTCAGTATTGATTGTCTCCCTATCACTTGACACAGTTATTACTGAACCTCAAGTCAGGAGGGTTCTCTTCCAATCCTGTACATATTTGCATAAAGAAAGCTTTACATTTTTAAGAACAGACATTGTAAAGATTGCACTGCTGTTAATGTGTACCATCATTTCCGGGTTACATAGTAAGCAATGACACCACAACAGTTTCCCACCCAGCTTTGCACCACCATTCAAGTTAAAATAGACACTTGGACTGACATGCCCCTGAAGTCTAATGACCACCGTCACTGACGCAAACGATGTAGTCTGGAAATGGAACAAACTTGCAGTGGCTCAATGTATATATTTTCATTCCAGTAGCAAAGTTAAATTTTACATCGAACATGTTGAATGTGCTACAAATCGAAGGAAAACAAGTATTATGCGAATAAAAGGAATACATGGGACAGGCATGAGAACGGCGTAAAACCTCACAGGGGCAGCAATATAAAGGTGACTCTGTGCCATGCATGCCCGGGCATCAGATTCATGCATCGTGCCTTGACAGCCGCAGGGCTGCCAGTCGTGTCTGAATGGCATCCTTGTAAATATTGACCGAGGCCGTGTTTACAGCCTGTGTACTGTAGTCCCACTGTAAGCAAACGCGGAAACCGCGCACAGATTCCGCGCGGGGGGCTGAGTGCCTCTGGCCAGCGGCAGGTTGGTGTCGGAGGGGGAGGAGCCGAGGCCGGTAAAGTGCCCGCTGGCTGCTGTTTCAATGGTAAAATACAGGAATAGTCAGATTTCAGGGGTCTTCAAGCCTCAGGGCCCCGGTGCACTGCACCTGTTGCACTATTAGAAGTCTCGTCCCTGGAAGAGGAGAGCTTTCTTCTGCCGTGATGTGAACCCTTTCATGGGCAGCTGGTGGTGGCACCATCGGGGGCATCACCTGGCATCAGGGCTTCTCGGGCCCGAGATGACAGGCTCCCGTAAAACGCTTGCCAAAAATAACTGCACCTTTTAGGTGCGTGGCACCACTTTCCTTCATGTGTCTGCGGCGTCTGCCCATGGCGCATTCATCAATGCCTGCGACACGTCCGTGCAGTCACATGCTGCCCTGTGTTTATGTTAATTATTTGGTTACAATTATTGGCTTTACAGCGCTCACTGTAAATGGCCATTCTTTGCGGGCGCTGCAGCCTCCAGCGCCGTGAATCTACAGATGTAGCGCTTCTCGAAAGTCACATAACAACTTCCGCACCAGACATCCATTTCTTCCCACAGGATACGAGACAGGCTGCTGTGCACGGGCATCTTTGAATTGCCTCAGACGTCACAACACGTTTAATATTAACAAAGGCTTTCTAGTGGCGGAAGCAGTAGAGAGTGGATGTGACTCCTACGCTACAAATTGGGTCTTTAGACATAACATAAAGGGGGATATATACCAAGCACGCTTGTATTATCCTTTTACAAGCGCTGGTCGTATTGTTGGATTTTTTCCAGATCTGTCTGCAACATTCACACATTATTGCTGCACTTTGAAGCGCCTTCCTATTCCGGGGAGGCCGGGGTAGTCCTGGGAAAAAGGAAACACAACTGAAGGAGCAAAGAAGGTGATGGACTAGAGCAGGGCTTTATGTGGGGGAAAAAATGGGGGTGCTCTAAAATGGGCGTGGCAAATTTCTTAAAGGGGTGAGGCCTACCCGAGTAGGGGCGTGGTCTAAATCAAGATAACTAGCATTGTGTGCTTAAGAAAATCATGAAGTCGCATCCAGCAAAGGATTATAAAATCGGCAAAAAAGTATATTTATTAAGAATACGAAACATTATTTACATTACTTAGAAATCTATTGCAGGATTTCCCAAAACCCATGAAGAAATTCACTGTGTCTATTTTGCTAGGGTTTCTCACAACAATTTTCTTCAGCAGACTTTCTGCCTTTTGCCAGCCAACTCTTTTCATACAGCTTTGCGTCAAATGTTTCAAGAGAGGCCCTTGTTGAACTAGCAATTTAGTACATTGCGCTGAAACTTCTCTCGCAATCCGCATTACTTGCTTGCAGGGTTTCCATGCAAAATACTGACTTTTTAAATGCTTCAGGGGTTTTCTTTCCATCAAAATCTTTGAAAAGTCTAAAAGCTTGGATAGTATTTCTTGCTGGCAGCTGAAACTCTGAATACAGTTTGAATACAGTTTCTGGATCTCTGTTTCACCATAAAGAATGCATTCATCACCAGAAGGAAAGTTGCCTGCATCTAGCACACTGAAGCTGGCTATAGGTTCTTTCTCAGAATCCGGGGCACATCGTTTATTGATATTTACAAACAGACTTTGGTGAAACTGATTTGGATTAAGGGCAACAGAGTTACTTCTACCATGGAAAAGAGGAACATTCTTGAATTTGCCGTCGTCAACTGAAAACCAGGGAATGGGAGCAGAAGAGCAATGACGAGCTGGAGCCCATCTCCTTTGCGCAGCTCTGTTTCAAGAGACAGCATCCCCTGTCTTGGTGTTACAAGGGAGGAAAGCTGACTGGCTGTAGGATTGAGGGTATGTGCTGTACAGATATACTGAGCATATAACAAGGAATAGATTCCTTGTGAAACAACCCGTACTGGCTTCAGCAATGAGTGGTGCAACAGTGACCCGGTGGCGTGCCAGGAATCTGACTGAAGGACCCGGCGCACTGCTGCAAACACACCCAAGACCCACCAAACAAAGTAGGCAAGAAGCAGCACTACAAAGGGGCATGGCAGGAGAGGTGCTAACGGTGACCCAAGAAATAGTGAGGGCGACAATGAGCAACTGCAAGTGCTGCCAACCAGATGGAAACTGAATTATAAACTGCAAAGGGAGGGCAGCTATTGGGCTAATGTCCAGAACAAGTCTTGAATATGGCTCTTCCCCCAGTGGTGTAAGAAAGGTCCCCCACAGCCCCCACGATGCAGGGCTCCCCAAGCTCCTGAGTGTAGTCAGAGGGGGCCCCCTCCAGGTACTTTGCAGGGGGGCCCCCCTTAAGTTTCGTTACGCCACTGACACGTAAGTAGCACCGGGCGACCTGTAAAGAGAAGGTTGGCCCGCCGGTAGCGTGTGTGATCATATTCTGCCCCCTGTGCAAACTCCGGTTACATTAGGATGTGAAGGTCCGCGCTGATCTCCGGGGAAGCCGCTTTCGCCGGTGGGACGCACCTCGGCATCAGGTTCCTGCAGCTCCTTTCCTCGATGACGAGCGTGAGGGAACCCCGGTTGCTAGGGGACGCCTCGCGCCTCTCCAGACGCAACGTAGCTCTGCCTGACGAAACTCTGCGTTACTGGGGGAATCCTCGTTGCTGTGATCAATCTGAGCGCGGATCAGAAATGACGATCCCGGGCCGGTGTTGGTGAATACTGGCAGGGTGTCAAGGCTCCTTCTCAGAGCGGCGAACCTGGCCTAGGGCACACAACACAGCTCGAGGGGCGGCAGTGGAGTCAATGCGCACACAGTGCTCGGGGGCAAAGCAGGTGCTCCAAAGTTTCTCAGCTGCGCATTAATCCGCACACACAGAGCGCGAGGGACTCTATCCTGGGGCAGATCGCATTTGAGGCAGAGCAGGCCTCACGACCTTACGCCCCAGCAGGGTGCCGATGAGCACACCGGGACAGATTTCACAGGGGGGCAGCTTCACGAAGGCACAGCGGAGAGACCCACGCAGCAGCTGCAAGGGTGGGTGCTGGAGAACTTTTGTATCCCTGAGTTCCCAGCTCTTCTTAGGCCCTTGGAGACAGGCAGGCTTCAGAGGGGCAAAGCACACAACACAGCTCCTCTTCACTGTAGGGGGACACAGCACACAGCAGACAGTCCCTTCCTCAGCAATCACAGCAACTGTAGGCCAGCTCCCAGACACTCAGCACGGATTCCTTCTTGATCACAAAGTTTCCTAATCTATTGTTACTGGGGCTCCAGTCCTACTTTTATACCCCAAAAGTATTTGTTCTTCTTGTGTGAGGGGTCCTGGACCCAATCTAAACCAGTTCTGGGTGCACTCTGCCAGTGCACCTCTTCTTCCTTTGTGAGTGTGGGCCAGGGCCATCAGACGCACAGCAGGAGGTGGAGCCAGCATTGTGGCAGGCAGGCACAGCACTATTGAGACCCAGGTGCTACTCCTCCCACCACTCTACATGCAGATGGGTCTATTCAGCCTTGTGCTGACTCAACCAGCCTCCTGGAGCTGCTCCCAGTCCCTGTCACTCACAAACCAGACAGTCAATACACAACCAGGCAGAGGCACACAGAAAGGTTGAGCAGGAAAATAGCCACTTTCTAAAAGTGCTATTTCCAAACTTAGAATTTAAAAACCATATTCACTAAATGATGTGTTGTTACATTTTGAGTTCAGGGATACCAGGTTCCATATGTCTATCTTGCCATTATGGGAAGATATGCAGGGAAACATGTCACACAGCATTCCCCATGTTATCCTATGGGCAAGATAGCCTTTCAATAGTGAAAAACGAAATGGGCAGTATTTCACTATCAAGACATGTTACCCACACTAGTAACAACAAACAAAAACCGGGACGTCTGCTCACCCTAACTTTGACCTTTGAGGCCCGAAAATAGAGCCCCCTAGAGGCCCCTTTCGAGGCCTCCAAAAAAAACTGGGGGACTCAGCCCCCCCATAGCCCACCCCCCCACTTAAAGCCCTGGACTAGAGTTTGCACTCCTGCAAAACAAAATAAACATTTGCCTAAAAGCGTATAAACCCTTCCCCTACAGTGCCACTGTGTGGAACTATCTAGCACGTTTTGTAGAAAAAAAGACTCCGCAAATTTGCACCATTTTGCTGCTTGTGTAATAGAGTATGATGCAAAAAGGCTTTGATTTAGTGTGTATTGCATGAAGACATTTACACCTGTGCAAGAAAACGGAGCAAACACATTTTGCACCATGCTCCTGGTTTAGCAATGTTGCCAATTGGATGTGCCTCAGGTTTAGGCAAATCTTTCAGATTTTAATAGCAGAACTGCATATCCGTGCCCTCGTCCGTGCTATACAACCGAAATGGCACGGAATGGCATTCATAAAGCGCCTGTAGTGATCACACGAAGATATGCCAGCGCTAGTAAGTGAGGTGATCCAGGGTAAAAACAGAAAGATTTTTTAACATCCAAGTCAAGAGGGCTGTGTCCACTAATTTCATTAGTCGTATTTGGGAATAAAGAACAACTAAGTGAATAATACATCAGCTCCATTTTCATTACCCTTGGATAAAAATATGATGCTCCAGACTACAGAGCAAACAGATTTGCTGCGTTTGCTATTACGTAAGCAGCACTAATTTATCAAACTGGACATGCTCCATTTTCTTTGCCCTGCCACAGGATCTACTTAATACGACCCCTTGTATACACTGCTGGAGGAGGGCTCGGACTTCTTTAGACAAACTGTCACTGAACATAACTTGTGAATTCCTGGCGAGAGGTTTGTGTAAAGTGTTGGACATTGGCTAAAATAAATTGCCAAATGGAATCAGTAACGTTTTCATACTTGTAAGGAAAACAACTGAAGCAGACGTGATTTGCCCACCCAGTCGGAGGCACATTAAATACATTACGCATTACTGAATGTTTGAGCTATTGGTGTTGCGTTATTATTAGCAATGCCAATAGCTCAAACTTTAATAATGTGAGACCTATTGCATTGCAAATGCTTGTTTCAAATAGCTGCAAATAAAATAGAATAAGATATAGTGAAAATGTTTACATTTTAGGACACGTGGAGGACAGGTGCATCATTGTGTAATCATATGTATTCTTAATTGTCATAGTTGCTTCAGATGTATACAATTTTGCTTTCTGATGACCTTAGGGCAGGGGTCTTGAAACTGTAGGGGGCGACCCCCAGGGGTGTGTGGAGTGATACAAAAAGGGTCGCGCATTCCGTGTCAAACTTCTGCCCAGGCCCATAGAACTACAAGGGCTTCAGCCCCCCTCCTCCTCGTCTGTGTCTCAGCCGGGGCTGCTACAGTGCAGGGGATTTCAATCTCACTTTAGCCTCCCTTGCAAATTCCTTCCCGCTTACGAGCATTTTGAATATTCCAGCTTCCCGTTCCGTATTTATCTGCTTTCTTCCTTAATTTTCTACCCGGCCACGTCCCCCTCCCTCTTCTCTCCAGGTTCGGAACCGCTGGTCGGAGTTTTTAGGTCTCGTGACCTACAATGCACGCAAGCGCATTGAGGAGCGAGAATTCAAGTGCTCGAAATCCTCGTCAAACCAAGGGCTTCGTTCCTTGCGGTTTTCTTGAAGTACACATGGCCACAGGCACGCGCTTTTGGGCCATAAACTTTGTTCCCCACAGCCTTACATTAATTTCTCCTCCCCAGCCAGCTTCTCCCAGGCCGTAGCAGCACTCCTCCCACACCAGCACCTTCCCTCTCTCTCCCCGCAAACACAGCCTTTACTTTAATTTCTCCTCCCCCTCCCCAGCCATGCCGAATTCTCCTCCCACGGCCGTCCTTTCTGCCCGCACGAGCCTTCTCTTCTCTCTGGTCTCCCCTCAGGCGCCATGACATACTTCAAAGGCTTATCACTTCACACGGCCGCAGGCCGTGCAACCAGAGCACTTCAGTTGGTGCGCAGCCCCCCTCCCAGCACTGCCTTGTTACTCTCGGCAGCCAACGTTCGTTTCATGGTGGAACAAACCTCACTGATAACACTTCACACGGCCGCAGGCCGTGCAACCAGAGCACTTCAGTTGGTGCGCAGCCCCCCTCCCAGCACTGCCTTGTTACTCTCGGCAGCCAACTTTCGTTTCATGGTGGAACAAACCTCACTGATAACTATCGTCTATTGTAGCGAACAACACCAGGTTCAACTTGTGACTTCAGGCGCTACACGCATCTTTGCAGGGTGTGTGCACAACCTAACGCCATTTTTTGTAGCTACCTTTACGAGTATCATTGGGTATTACGACCCTGTCTACATGCCTTGAAGTAGCATCCTGATGGCTTAAGGCGCTTGCTCACAAGTCCGCACTCGATGCACTCTCTTATCTTCTCCTTCCTGCTACCCAGGCTCCGCATTTCACCCATTGAAATAACTTTAGAGCAGCATAAAAGGGTATACAAACAAAGTAATGTAACTAAACAGAACATATATTCTTAACTAAATGTGGCATATACATGGATAATATATGGAACGTATGTAAGCATAACATAACATATGTAGAGTGCAGAGTGCAGATTCAGAGTGCAGTGTGCAGAGTGCAGATTGTGAGTGCAGATTGTGAGTGCAGATTGTGAGTGCAGATTGTGAGTGCAGATTGTGAGTGCAGATTGTGAGTGCAGATTGTGAGTGCAGATTGTGAGTGCAGATTGTGAGTGCAGATTCAGAGTGCAGAGTGCAGATTCAGAGTGCAGATTCAGAGTGCAGAGTGCAGATTCAGAGTGCAGATTCAGAGTGCAGAGTGCAGATTCAGAGTGCAGATTGTGAGTGCAGAGTGCAGATTGTGAGTGCAGAGTGCAGATTGTGAGTGCAGAGTGCAGATTGTGAGTGCAGAGTGCAGATTGTGAGTGCAGAGTGCAGATTGTGAGTGCAGAGTGCAGATTGTGAGTGCAGAGTGCAGATTGTGAGTGCAGAGTGCAGATTGTAGATTCAGAGTGCAGAGTCAGAGTGCAGATTCAGAGTGCAGAGTGCAGATTCAGAGTGCAGAGTGCAGATTCAGAGTGCAGAGTGCAGATTCAGAGTGCAGATTCAGAGTGCAGATTCAGAGTGCAGATTCAGAGTGCAGATTCAGAGTGCAGATTCAGAGTGCAGATTCAGAGTGCAGATTCAGAGTGCAGATTCAGAGTGCAGATTCAGAGTGCAGATTCAGAGTGCAGAGTGCAGATTCAGAGTGCAGAGTGCTGATTCAGAGTGCAGAGGGCAGATTCAGAGTGCAGAGGGCAGATTCAGAGTGCAGAGGGCAGATTCAGAGTGCAGAGGGCAGATTCAGAGTGCAGAGGGCAGATTCAGAGTGCAGAGGGCAGATTCAGAGTGCAGAGGGCAGATTCAGAGTGCAGAGGGCAGATTCAGAGTGCAGAGGGCAGATTCAGAGTGCAGAGGGCAGATTCAGAGTGCAGAGTGCAGATTCAGAGTGCAGTTGCAGAGAGAACTCAGCAGCACCACCACAGCATCACTCAGCACCACCACAGCACCACTCAGCACCACCACAGCACCACTCAGCACCACTCAGCGCAATCCCAGCATCACTCAGCACCACCACAGCATCACTCAGCACCACCACAGCATCAATCTGTGCAACCATTCAACAACAACTGGTTCAATTATGTTCTCTCAATGTTTCAAGCTTTATTACAAATGTCACAAAAAGATGTTATTTCACTTCTGTTCTTGGATTTTCATCACAATAAAATACACTGAACATAATCTTCACAAACGTTATTTACAAAAGTTTAAGCTATTGCCAATATAAATTACAATCACTTTTATTTAAGTATTAATTATTTAAAAAAATTAAAAGACGTTGCTATTTGTAATATCAATACATCTAAGTCACGTAAATACAAAACATGTTGCATTACAAATGCTATAGTCGTCACATGTGCGAAAGTTATAACTATTGGCATTGAAAATGACAAAGCTATTAATTTAGCTATTTTCAAAATCAACACATAAATAAAAAAAATTGTCATTTACAAGACCAATAGCTCAAACTTTTATAATGCGAGACCTATTGCATTGCAAATGCTTGTTAAACGTTGCTTCCATTGCACTCCTCGTCGCCTTGCCGTGGGTGCAGCCACGTGCAGGGTGTGGGGGCCCTCGGTGATAAAGAGCCTGACCTGGCTCCGTGGGGCCGGTCGTAGTCCCTCCCTGTCCACAGGACTGGCAGGGTACTGCACCCACAAGTGTCACTTTGCACGTGTGAAAGGTCAAGGGTTACAGCTCTTGACAGACGTGGCCTCTGTGCCATATGACTCCTGGACCAGCTGAGAGCCCAAAGGTCATCATTAAAAGCCCCGAATTCGGGTCCTTTCCTACAGCTCGGCATCTTCGGATGAACCCCAATAAACCCCCAGTGATGCATGAAAAGCGCCTCGTTCAACGCCACAAAAGAGTGCAGCAGGCGCTGAATCTCTGTGCCACCGGAGCATTATGCTGGAGAAAGGTTAGCATGCTTTCATCAGCACAAAATGGAGACAATTGTGTTTAACGTGTTAGTATTTGACGCCGTCGTATGATGCCATGTTCACACCAGTCAGAGCATGTGAGTGAGACACAGGATAACAAGCGAGCATCAAAACAGCGCACAAAGCTTCAATGTGACTCCAAAGAGACCGACATACACTTTCAGTGAGCAAACCCAGTGAGCTGTGCAGCTCGAGCTGCTGTGGTCTGGGCAGTGTCTGGAGTCTTATCTCTAGCACACCCGAGTTTTTAACAGGTCGTTAAAGACCATTTGCATATTTACATGCCTTTGTAAACTGGTTACAGAGGCTTTGTTTTTTTTCTGGTTCCAGTACCCCCTGAGCCCCCACTCTGCCTATTCCTTACATTTAAATAGCTTTATCACACAGCAGCTGTGAATAAAACTCCAGGAAGTTAAGAATGTCACAGGTCAACAACAAATACAGAAAACACATTCATACATTTCAAAAGGTTTTTTCTGTACACCAAGGGGTGGATTTACAAGCCCCTTGCACCACTTTTTTGTCTCTTTTCCCATGTTAAAAGTGGCGCAAGGGGCTTGTAAATCTGCCCCAAAATGTTTTTCACTTTTGCCGATTTCTATTATAAGAATAATTTATCTTATAAAAACATTGTATACGAGTCCTATTGCATCTCGGCACTCTTGAGAATTTGGTCCTGTGGATGTGCTGGAGTTGCAAAAATTTTAAAGCACTTTAGGGCAGATTTACAACAAGTAACACAGCATGGTGCAGCAAGTCATTTTGCTGCGCCGTGCTCTGTTAGTTTGGAAAGCACAGAGACAGGGGGGTCTCTGCATCCAAAAGTTTGAAGACTTCTGCCTTAGGGTATGGACCGTTATAATTTTATTTGTTTATTTCTCCGTCCCACCATTTGTGAAATTAACTTGAAAATGATTGATGCACACTTTTTGAAAAGTCCGATATTGCCCTTGAACACTAATAATTGTTGTCATCATTACAAGATTCTTAAGGTTGTCTTATAAAACGTGTCACGATTATCCACAACATGTTTCCCAAATGTTTTAAATGTATTAACTATGGGTATACTTAAAAAGGCTCCAAGCTTTTGCGCCTCTTCTAATTAAACACAACAGTTTCTCTGTCAATTTTGTTTTGTTATGCATGCAAGGTGCTGTTCTGATGTCAAAGCATATGGCACTTGGTGATTGGGCAGTATTGAGGCGTGCCCACTGTATCCTCCCAGCCTACCTTATTGTCACAATTGGGTATATTTTATGTAGAGTGGCCCTGCCAAAAGCAGATGTGCCCAGCAATGCTCCCTTCCGCTTCCTTAAAAAAAAGTTATTGCGTTTTTATTTTACAAGGAAAGGAGGTTTACATGCAGGTAATCTAACCACTTACATTCTTTTGCAAGTCTCCGTCCTACTTCTCACAAGTGGCAAATAAATTCACATTTAAAAGAAATCCTCAACCATCACAACCAAATCAAATAAACCACCTTTTAGGTCATATGAGCAGCGTAGGCAGTGTGGTACTTTCCTATACAGGGCTCCCCACAATTTCTATACGACCTTGGACCTCAAATAGTGAATAACTAAGTGCTGGTGGGTAAAGAGTTGAGTTTTGTTTGGATTCTACTTCAATATAAAATTAGATATCAAAAGATAGCCCAGCAAACTAAAGCTGCGAGAAAGCCTTAATCTGAGATAAGCAGATTTTCTCCCTTCACTATGTTTCTCACGCTATTTGCCATAGTAAAGAAGCGATTTTGCAAGATATTTTGATTAAAAAAAAAACTAAATCATACAAGGTCCTTCTATCTGAAATGCCCAGGTGGCAAGCATGCTACAATTCTATGGGAGTCAATGAATTTGTCAAACTCTGTGAATTTGAGCTTCGCCGTCTTTCTTCTCAGGCCTAATTTGCTTCGACATGCCCACAAGGTGTATGTTATCTGTCTAGCTACCGAGGGCCATTATCTCCCTCAAAGCAGCACAACCTTTTGGTTTTTTACTGATGACAGAGGGGTTACTTAACTATTAAATTCACCGGCTACCCCTCCAGCCATCTTTTAACTTCTCACTAGGACACCACTGCCACCGGCACACACCCTTACGGCTTTATCTTTTAAAAGATTTCCGACAAAGTGACCCTTCGGGGGACCCGTAGCGCATTGCAGCGCCGGCCCGATGAGGAGCACTACCCATTGATGAAGCATGACATCCTTCGGGGTGTGTGAGGGCACCAAGACCAGGACACGCTCTCCCCAGACACTATAATTTAGAACAACTACAATCTTTCTTTCCACACTACGTCTCTCTTACAGGAACTGTAACTCTCGTAGAGCTCAATTCGAATTTTCAGGAGCACGAGTCACTGGACCTACATTTAGCTCCTTGTCCACTTTCCCCCTCAGTGTTGTGTCTAATTTGCTGCATGCCCGGTATGGAATAGTAGGTGCTGGTCCAGCATCTTGTGATAAAAAGATTTTGTCTCTCTCTGGTGACTCAAAGCAAATTTAAAGGTGGATAGTATGAAGTCTAGAACAGATTCTTGATGAGAGATATGACTGAGATCCCACTTGGCAGCTGAAAAAGGAACCCACAAGGTTAAACCAGTCGTAGTAAAGGTCTGAATAGCGATGCTGCCCCAAGAGAAAATCCTCGAGTTGTGTGGATTGTATGTCACTTCATCACAAGCCTCTTAATTGAGGGCACTACATTGTGAAACTCTACTTAATGTTGACAGCTATTGTGGGGGACACTATGTGGTATACAAAAAGATTTAATACATTTATTTTTGTAATTATTATATATTTACATTATTTATTTTCTTTATTGCATTTTTGTGGATAACATGATATTTCATGTATTTGTTACTCTTTCCCTTACCCGAGTATTCACCTTTTTATTTACCTTTTTATTTAATTTCCCCATCCTAATTCCAACTCTTAATATTATTTAGTAGATTCATTGACCTTAAATTAACCATAACACTTCTTATTTTAATTAATTAACGATAACCCTAACAGTTTTTACAAACTATAAAAGTGCTGCTAAATGAAGGGTTGCTGTTAATTACAGGTTACAACGAACAAATTAATTAAAAAGTCATACAATTAATTATTCATTGCAACCTGTAATTAATAGTAACCCTTAATTACGTAGCACTTTAATTGTTTGTAAAAACTGTGCTGTAGCCTGCGGTGAGGTGCTGATGCCTGATTAAAAATTCTCAAAACAAGATGGAGGTTACCCCAATGTAAGAACTTTGGATGTGAGATGGCCCTCTCCCATACCCAGGTCTGTACCTGGAATTTATATCTAGGCAGCTGTCACTGCTGTAGACTTGTATCAAAACATGACTTGATGATCTCTGGCCACGGAGCCTATCTGAAGATTGGTTTTAAAGAGGTCAGAAAACCGTGAGCTGCTCTCACTAAGATAAGGGATTTCCAGGAAGAGGTAGGTAGAGTTAGTGGGATACCTTCTGGGTTTATTTGAAATTGTCTACATGTTGAGGTAGTTGGCACACCAGAGAATAATGGTAACATGTGATCCTCTTTTCATAAATCTGTGTTTCAAGATCTATTATATAATAATAACTATGAATTTCATCAATTAACTCTCTGGTACTATTTTGTGTGACTTTGATTCAGGACCACCTTGCTTGATAATTTCAAAGCATTTGAGAAATTATATGTGAAGACTGGTTATTTAAGATAAAGAAGAGTTAATTTCGTCATGAGCAATGGAAGTGCATAACGTCCTGCATTGTTTGCATTTGAACATTTTAGCAATAGTTTTAAATTTAATTGAGGAGGCAATACTTTGTTATAGAATTGGAAAAGAGATATCCTGTTACTGGAATATTAATTCCAAGCAGGTGAATGTATTGAACTGTTTTGCTGCAGTAGAGAACTATTTAAGAATTTTGGACTGGGTTAAATGTATTCTAAAGTACAGTGTTTATGTTTATTGAAGGAAAAGTCCCACCACTAGGATTCCGTCTTGACACATGTCTGTCAAGAAGGAAAAAAGAGGGCGATGATTAGAAAAGCCAGGTTTTCAATTGTTTGTGGACGATTACCTCAGGTGGGCAGTTTCGCATGTGAAGAAGAGCCAAGCTGTTCCAGAGTGTAGGGGCTAAGAATCTGAACTGAGCCCCCCTTTTGTCTCGTTTTGTTGATATGGTGGCCATAGACGAATGAATGGTTCTTGAAGGAATACAGGGCATTATCAAATTGTGGAGGTAGCTCGGACCAGTGTTTGAGAAAGCACTTTAGGCAAAGTACATGGCCTTAAATTGAATCTCCCTGCCAACTGGCAGCCAGTGCAGCTCCTTATGAACTGCATTAATGGAGATGCATCTGGAAATATTCAGCAGCAAACGGGCTGCAGGATTTTAAATCGTCTGTAAATGTCTTAAGTGCGCCTGAAATAGGCTGAGATATAGCACATTACCAAGCGGGAGGTGATCATGGCCTTGACAACAATCTTTTGAGCGGAAAAAGGGCGGGATCAAGGAGTTTTCTTTAAACATCCCAGGGTCCCGAAGCAGCAGGCTGAGAGGATCTTATCTTCGTGGTCAAATGTGTGGTTTTGGTCTGTAGCCAAATTAATAACTTTTTTACAATTTTTTTTTTTTAGTCTCTGTACATCGTTTTATCTCGGTTTGTGTCCACTTTGGCCTACAACCCAAATCTGGCATCACTAGAAAAACAATACATGATAGCTATCCATTAGGCGGTGTTTGGTCTTGGGTTACCCAAATTAACTCATGCTTGAGCGAGTCGGTTTGCATAGTCGTACATTATGTGGCAGTTGCAAATTTATTTTGCCAATTCTCTGCAAATAATGTAGCATTGCATAACCTCCATTCTAGGTAACTAAGTGAAAGGCTGCAGTGGATGCAAGATTTGAATCCATTTCTGTATATAATAGTATGTTGCAATCCCTTTTAAATACATAAGTAAACACAAGTGTGTTCATGTTTACAATATTTGTTAGGTCTGTTTAACGACAACCATTTGCGGTCCCTGCCCACACAAAAAAATAGGACCATATTCCGGGAGCTAAAACCATAGTCAAGCATATTTACAAATGATACACTTAGCTTTATGCTTGAATAGAAACGTCGAAGATCAAGCTTACCACAACTAGAGCCACTGCTTAATTTGAGCAGGTTGGACTTATTTTTTGGGCCCTGCACTTATTCTTCATCATCAAGCATTTACAGAGGGTAAGAGAGCGAAAACACACCAAAGGGGAAGAGGGAGGTAGAGAAAGACAGAAAATCGGCACAAATGGAGAAAGCAGGAACCTGCATGACTGAGGTAAATGGGCTCGGAGTAGATTACAATGGCAGGAGGTGGATTCAAGACTACGCAGTCTTGGTTTTCTGTGTTCCCACTTTTAATTCCTCCTGCGACAAGTTATTGAGCAAAGCTTTGGCTACTGGCCCTCATTCTTTTTCGAAATAGGCACTGATGGGAGGTTTTGTGTCCTACACAAACAAACGCAACGCCAAACTTCATTTGACACCAGAACGTCCACCAGTCTTCACAGCGAATGGTGGCTTCTGTTAATTGAAGATTTGCTGGACTGGTTATCCCTCACCTTCTTTAAGGCGTGATCTGTACCCATCTCCAGATACTTTGGGAAACTGTCTGATGCAGTAATAATTATGTGTCTGTGTCCTCCTCAAACTCTAGTTGTGAACTTGGTCTTTCTCGGTGTCATTTGTGGTCCTGGGTGTGCACACCTTCTGTTCCAGGCTCCATGAGCATCACTTATGTTGATAGTTAACCTGTCATCACAGATAGCCATGGTTCATACCAAAAAATGGCAATTCACACAGCATTGATATTTCCATCTTTTCTAACTAAGCGGTAAGAGAATTATGTGAAAGCATCTCATCTCTAAAATAGCGGAGAATTTCCCAGGCGTGGCCGGCATGACTCCCGGGTGCGGGGCAGGGGGGATGCGGTATTTGCGCAGGGATTGCAGGGGAGGGTGTTTAATTAAAAAAAAAAAAATATATATATATATAATTAAACATGCGTGTCCGCCGGCCGGGTCCCGCGTCTTCTCTGCTCTCCAAGAACAGGAAGCAGAAGCAGGCAGCCAGTCTCCCTCCCTCCCTTAAGCCATTACAATGCTGCTCAAGCAGCGTTGCGATTGGTCGGGACACCGCCCAGCCAGCGGCTTATGGGGAGGCCATTTTCTCCATCTAGGCTGCATTACAGCCAACGTGGAGAAAAGACAGAGTGTGCATGACTGGTTTGGGCGGCCCCATAGGGCGGACCAAACAGTCTTTGCGCACTCGGAGTGGGCAGGCACATCACTCCTCCCCTGCCCTGCTCTTAGAGCAGCCCCGCCCACCCATCTGCCTGCCTGCAACCAAACATAAAATGTTAATAACAGAAGGGTATTACCATTTTATGTTTCTGCTTACTGCGAGAAGCAGTGGGGTGACGCTCCTCCGCCCGAATGACATCATGAGATGAGTGAGCGTTTTAACATAATAGAATTAATGATATTGAATATTGTTTATTTAGCTATATGCAGTAGCACAGCGTTTCCCAAACTCTGGGCCGCAACCCACTGGTAGGTTGTCAGTTGATATTTGGTGGGTAATTAAAAGCAATAAATAAAGATGCCTTTACATTTTGTATTTGTCTTGTCACATTTGCTGTTTCATAGAAGAGGTTAAATGTCAGGCGATGCCTTCTGACGAAATGCTGCTTATTCGTTTAACATAGGGATTGGTGTTAACTTTTCTTTCTCTGACTGCAGAGTGAAAGGAGTTTTTAAAGAGAAGTGTGAACATTTTGCTGAGGTACATCAACTGTGAAAGAAAAAGGCTCTAGGATGTCCTTTTTGTAACATGCAATATAATTTAAATATATGTAAATGAACTGTACATATATTTCAGAATATATCAACAGTTGCTAAAACAAAAATTGAGCATATTTTTTATAATTCTGAAATGCTATAAAAACAATCTTAATAGGATCATAACAAATTAAAAAAAGGATTACTTAATGATGCACAAATAATCACTTAAATGACATTTTCACGCATTATCATTTGTGATCTCTTACTACTCCTGACGAGGCGTCGTAGTGCTTTTCGGGGAGTAGCACGCTACTCTGAAATCCAAAAAGGGTTGTGGTGGATTAGTATAGTGAAATTTGTGTTAATTTAAGCACTGGACATGGGAGTCTGTTAGTTGGATTGAAAAGGATAATGGTGACGGGGTGTAGAAAGTGTTTATTGGGAGATCATAGCTGTAAGATGAGTTTTGAGATGAGTATAAGGATAAATGGAGGAGGGAAGAATCTCTAGAGATGGATTAGAGAGATCATAGCAGTAAAATACGTTTTGGAATGAGCCAAAGAATGGATACATGAGGGAAGAATTTAGAAGGGTTGTTTGTGAAATCATGATATTAAAATGAGTGACCCAAGGAGGGATAGAGGAGAGAAGAGTCTAGAAAGGGTTATTTTTTAGATCAACATAGTAGCATGAGGTTTGGGAGAAGTCCGAGTGGAGATAGAGGATACAGTGACAGAAGTATAAGATGATATATATAGGATAGTGTGTTTTTTTTCTGTAGGAGTTAAATTATAAATATATAGATACATAAGTACATATTATTATGCATATTTATATCAAGAAATACCCGTCTAGATACATACATATAAATAAATTAAATGTTTATATACACATGGATATGCTATACATTAGTGTTTGAGTATGGTAGTTATGTAGGAAAGAGTGAACTCTTGAGTAGTCGTCTGAAGATAAGATCGGTATCTGTGGATCGTATGTTCGGGGGTAATGAATTCCATAGTTTGGCTGCTTGAACAGAGAAATGTGCCACCTATGGTTTTTTTCTTCTATGGTGGGATTTTGAGGCGGTGTGCTAATTTAGAGCGAAGGTTCCTTTGTTCAATGTATTTGGTTATTTTATTCCTGATAAAAAGCGATCCTGTTACATATATTTCTTTTTGGGTGATACAAAGCAGATTGAATGTGGACTTTCATCTGTCCTTCTGTTCCAATAAGTATGGAAGCAGAGATTATACTGTCCAAACTGCTGAGACACACAAAACAACTAGGTTTCAAGTACTATGCAAAGGACAACTTGCTTACTGAAAGATTTATATTTCTAAAATATACTAAGTGTAATGCTTGCAAAAAGCATGAGGGGTACCCTAACAAATGTCTACTACAGAGACACATTGCCGTTGTTCTTTGGCCTGCCAGGAAAGTCTTCTAAAATCACTCGCAGTTTTTCCCTTGTTGAGGTTGAGGATGCCTCAACAGCTTCCTCAGCATCTTGTGCCCAAGTCCATTTGGGGGCAAGCTTCCCTGTCAACCATCCACTTGTGAGTGCTCTAATGACATACCATGACCTTGTTGATTGTGCTGACACTGTCGCACGTGTTGCTACAGAATCCATGGGCTTTACCTAAGCAGCCAAACGAAGGAGGGAGGCTCTATCCACCAACACTGCCCCTTTGTGGCAATCTTCTGCCTTAATACTCGTCAAGTTGGCTAACAGTGAAGCGGCAATCCCACCACAATGTCTGCATGCTGAGCCTGGATGAGTAAAGCAGGTAACCCCGGGCAATTTTAATATGCCTTATCTTCACATGCAGGAGTAGAGGGAAGATTCGGAGAACCTGACAATTATCCATGGCAGGGTGTAGCCCCATTGGACTATCCAGCTGCCATAGGGGCTGAGTACTAGGACGTTTGCTGTCCCTGAGAGCCAAGACATTGTCTGCTCGATCTCCAACCTATAAACAACTGGGATGCATTCTGTTAGGGTGGTGGGCCTTGATCGATCCTGTTAGTGAAACGTCTAGTGATGTTTCAAAAGGGTCAAACTTGTAGAGGTTATTGCTTTGAGGGCGTTTACAGACCAAGGGTGCACGTACAGTGGCCCTACCTTCTTTAAAGCGCTCAAGGGTGGAATCTGCCATCTCGCCAAAAAAATAAAACGTGTCCAGAGGAATATCATGAGAGACGCTTGGACATCACCAAAAAGCTTGTGGATCTCATCCATGTGTGGTGCAGGAGCACACATTAGTGCAAATCGCTCCAGACAGACAGTTGTGTCCAGGCCTGACCGTATGACATACAAGGCCAAATCCTGCCCATCTTGAATAGCTTGTGCCAAGTTGACACTGAATTCTTCTGGGACTGTTGGCAAGATCTCAGCGATCATGCCCCATAATGCTGAGAGTTGACTGATATGAATTTCGAAGGTAGCTGAAGAAAACATCCTCTTCCCTCATGCCTCAATTCTTTTGGACTGTCGGGTGGTGTAGAAAAGAAACTGGGATTAATTTCCCTTGTAGATGCCTAGACTGCAAGGCTCTCAGGAGAATGATACTGAAAAAAGCAGCATCAGCCAGAGCAGGTCTGTGACTTCATGCCACCTGTCTTCACAGGTGGGCAGCAGCAACGTTTTACCAAGTGCCCAGGAGGGTATTGGTCAGGTCTTCGTTGAAAGACAGTAAAAGTGCAGATGAGGCCTGTCCAGGATGTAAAACGTCTGTGAGGACGTTGGCTTTCACCTCAAAAGAACGAGGCAAACGTTTCCATGGAACGGCCACCGAGAGAACCCAGACCCTTTTCAAAATAACTACCCAGGCCACTAGCCTCTTGTAGGTCAAGATAAAAACTGACTGATAATACTGTGGAGAAAATGTGTCCCTACCATCATCAGCAAAAGCTGGTCAAGACCAGGCAGAGTTTGATAAAAAAAGTTGTTGATGCACGACAGAGCAGCTTGAACTGCCTCATAGAGTCAGTGTGTACTGGCGCCGAGCTTATTGTACTGTGCCGGAACGTGACTTTGGCCAAGGTAGACCGATTCTGTTCGGAGTCAAACAGGACAGTGGGATCAGTGTCTTCCTTTAGTGCCTAAGTCAGCATCAACACTGCAGAAGTCAGCATGGATCGTACCGTTGGGCATGGAGTCAACTCCGAAGTCAGAATTGAACCTAAAGCAGGTTCAGGAGGCACAAATGGTATCCATGGCAGACGTGCATGCAGTAACCTGACTAGAGGCTTCTGAAGCCCCAGTGGGTCCGAAGGTGCTCCTGAAGGAGCCAGTAGTGTGCCAAAGAGTCGAAGCATAGCCTCCTTAAAGGCCTCAATCTACTGTTACATTGCAGATGGCCCAAAAAATTCAGATTGCATAGGGCTAAGCTGCTGATTTGGCACCTCAATAGGGTACCAGGCTCAAGACGAGAGGCACCTTGATGTCCTTGTGACTTCTCAGAAGGAGAGTGGCAAGCTGGGATGAGGCCTGTTTGCATTTATTGAGATTCTTTATGGATATGGAGTTACCTGAAGTCTTGGATCACCACGACAACCTGTTGTGGGAAGAGGTCCGTGTCTTCATGAGGAAGCAGCCCATACATGACTTGATGCAGTGATGTACAGCTTGGCTTCGTGTTTTCGGATCATCTTTGGGTGCATCAAGGTACACTCCTCACGCAACCTGGGAGTCGTGGCCTGAACATTAGCACCAGAGACACTTTGTTAAGAACAAGGCTTAAACCCTGTAATTTTAAGAGGAGATATGGTTCATTGTACAGTGGAAAGAAATTCAGAAGAGAAAAAAAGTTTGTCAATTAACGTAAAAAGGATCGCTAGCTCCTGATCTACCTACGTAGGTGCAGAAAGTAAGGAATATAATCATGGTTAGGGGACATTTATATAGGCGTCCAGCTGTCATTTCTGGGGCAGAGTCGACGTGGAGCCGCACTACGCCGCCACCTACTGGCATGCATGGGCAATGCTGAAAAATCTTTCAGAGCCAGTCTGGCACGTGTAGATATTCTAAAGGAGATTAATCTGTGATTAGAAGTATACATCAGAAACCTTATCTTTGTTTGTGGTGTAGTCTCTTTTACACACATACTCCTTTGAGGGAGAGCTAAAGCGCTTTGGAGGGATAAGCTAGTGAGGAGGAGGAAGAGGAACACTGCTACCAAAGTCATTGGCGTCCTTTGGAACAACCATGTCTCCAGCAGCAACATAAAAAGTAGTTAGAATGTCAAATAGCTTGAGAGAGATGGAGTAGCAGATACGGCTGTACCCCACAAATAGCTACTATATTTCATGTGATGTTGATGGGATTAGTGAGCAGAGGAAGCTATGCCTAGTGAGCAATCTATCGCACAACCCTGAACTTGAACCTCTCCAGAACAGTGTTGGCTGTGGTATTTTAATGTGTGTTATAATATAGTTGGCATCTCCCAATATATAACCTATTGTAGCATTGTTAATTTGTTCTGCTTGGAATATTGATGATGCTACGCCTTGAAGAGGAGCAGTAAAGGCTGTTGCTAGTAGACATTCTGTGACTGCACAGCTGTTTATGAAGTTTCTCATGAAATTAATAAAAATCTTGTTTCTTCCTTGTTCTTCTCCTGTTTTATCCACATCTCTACTTGCATTTCACATTTTCACATTGGTGACGATTGGTTGAACTCCTCTTCGTTCAAGACGAACAAGTAACTTACCTTCGGTAACGCATTATCTGGTAGAAGCAATATCTTTATTATCATCAGAAATGTTGTGATCTATACATTCCAAAATTTACCACTGGGACTCGTTTTGCCACAAAAATGGATAAGAGGCCTTACCCCCATATACTCTGCTGCAGATGGTGTCTTTCAAATTTGCTAAATTAACTGGTATCAATATCAAGGTTTTTCAGAAGCCTTGTGATTGTAGTGAACAGATTTCATAGGCCTTCACCCCACTCTTAAAACAGTTTCAGCTCCACTGTAGTTTACCATCTGCCACTTCTATTACTCACTTGCGTCTACTATCCCTCCTGGGGTATAAACCATCAACCAAGACTGTCCAGCCATCTCTGTCCTGGTCTTTTCTTTAATTTGACTCCAGGGATAACCCGTCTCCTTGCAGTCAGCCTCAAATCCTTGAGGCTAGGTGTTCCTTGGCTTTCTGCTTTTCCTTTTCCCCCGAGGGTTCCAGGTCAGGGCTTGCCTAGTGGTGTTTGATGCAGGCTTACAGAGGGTTTGGTGTATCCAGCCTCAGCTTCTTTCATGATTTCTTCATGAGAAGGGAGTTAGAAAGTCTCCTGTCATACATCGTTGTTACTGATGGTGTTTGGCCAGTGAATTTGGAGGATTTTCCTCAGACCGATGTTGATGAAGGTTTAGACTTTGTTGGTGGTGGTCACTGTTGTACTCCAAGTTTCAACTCCGTACAGAAGGACAAATTTTGCGTTGGTGTTAAAAGGCCTGGGCTTGATTTGCAGCGTTAGATTCTTGAAGCTCCAGATCTTTAGCTGAATGAAGGCAGCCCTTGCTTTCCTGATTCTTGCCTTGACGTCGGAGTAAGTGCAGCCCTGCTTGTCTGACATTGCCCAGGTAGGTGAAGGCCTCAACCTCTTCTAGTGCATCGCCTGCAAGAGTGACTATAGTTGTGCCTTCACTGATGCATTGTAATGGGCTGTGCGGTTTACTTTCCGACCGCCTCATTATGATGGAGGCGGTCAGAAAGTAAATCGGCTGGGCTTTCCGCGGGCTTCCAACGGGCTCATAGAGCCAGTCGTAAGCTGGCCAGTAAGCCCACCCTTGAGATTTTGATGCCCAGATTTCTACTTGGTTACCATGCCGACCTACCGACATGGAAACCATGTCGGAAAGTGTGTTGGGGTCCCCCAGCAGGGTCTCCTGTGGTGCACTGCCTCCGGTTAGAAGCAGAGGAGGTGCCTATGGTGCCTCCTGTTGATCCCTGCACCTTGTGGCAGGCACCTTGCAGTGCCTGCCATGGGGTGCAAGGATGAACTGCACCTATCTTTTCTTACTGGTGTTTGTGTTATGGCCGGTTTACTGCCGTAACATGAGCTCCTATTGAGCAAAACGAGCATGCGACCGAACAGTGTTCAGTCGCATTGTAATGGGCCGGTCGGGACCGCCAACCGGGTGTAGGTTGGTCCCAGGACCGAGTCAGTGTGCTTCTGCCCGACATCAAAATCAGCCCCTTAATGTTGTAGGTTTTGAGAATTACATGGATGCAGATAGAGCATGGAGTTTTTAAGATGATCCAGAAGGGTCACTCGTCTGTAGTTACTAGGGATATCCAAGTGTTCAAAACAAATGGTAGGGAGCCCTCACTAGATTTTGTTTATTCATTAAGAATTCAGTCCATTCTGTTAGTTTCCTATATCCCCACAATCTTTGAAGTTCAAATGGTCAAGTATTTCAACTTGGCCTACCTCTTCATATCTTTAGTTACTTAAAATTCTCTAAAAGGTTCATGTTTGAGCCTTAAATTAAAATTGTGGGATGCCATAGTTAATGAAATAAGTTTGCATAGTTTATTAGGCCACCAGTTGGGTGGTTAGTAGTGTTTAACAAAAAACCCTAAAATAAATAATCAGCTTTGTAATTATTGGTGTCTAATGAAATCAGTTTATATTTCCTAATAACATCTCTATATGAATGGCCAGAGGATCACATGATTAATGAACCTGGATCCAGCAAATTTTGAGGTAGTGACTCACTTTAGTGCACTTACTGGAGGGCCGTATGTTGTGGGAAATCTGCATTCAAGTGTGCAGCTCTCCAATATGTAGGGATGCAAGGAAAGCTTAGAATGGAAAGCAGCTGAAAAGTAGGTTTTCAGTTCTGGTCAAAATCTGGTAAAAGCTACTGGTTCTAAATTGGGATAGTAAATTATGTACTAAATTGAGGAAGGTTGTGGTGGGAAGCAGCAGAGTCTGATTTATAAGTCTGACCTTGCCGAATCTTATTTATTTGTTCTGGATTGGAATGGGGTTAACCATGAGCTTCCTTAGTGCTTAACACAAAGCTTCTTCTGTGAGAACAGAGGGTCAGACCGCCTAGACAGTGTGGTTTCTAGTTTTGTATATGCTAAATATGGCATTTCCCGAATCAGCAAAACAGGTTCTTGATTTCTTTGACAAAAAAAGATGCAAACACCTCACCCACACTAATTAGCATGCTTTATCTTATGAATGATCCATGCCAGCAAGTTTTTTTGATTTTGGTATTGCTGTTGTGACAGCAGGGTTCTGTCCTAGTACTTTGTCTCCGGCGTTTTTTATATTCGGCTATAATTGTGTGTAGTTTAGGATAATATCTTTTATTTTTGTTTCCTACCTCAGCATTAAGATGTGATTTTAGGCATGCGTTTTAACGACCTTTCCAGCCTATAGCTGTGTTATTAGTTGTTCATAAGATTGATTGTAGTAAATACTTTTTGGTCTTTGCTTTCCCACTTCCCTTAGAGGTAACGATCTTGAAAAGAGGGTCAGTTCCTTGGATGGCATTGTGAGTGATGCATTGAACCTTGAATAAAATGTACCTATCTATTTAGCCAACATGATATAGCCAAAGATCGCAACTACAGCATCAGTCTTGAGTACAGTTCTTCTGCATTTGGATTCTGCGCACCTGGAAGGTAGGTGTCCTATGGTGAATACTGTAATGTAGTCACATCTATGTAACACAAGTGGAATAGGTGACTATACTCATTGCAGGCATCAAAAGAAGGCATACTTCCGTCTCAGTATGTGAAGCAGTTTTTTCACTTCCAAGTTCCCTCCAGAGGCTACGGAGAAGTCGGTGCACATGGTGAATGAGTTTTGTCACATTGTTGGTTTGTAAGAGTTGTTGTTGTTGCAGTTGCTGCAGCTAGTTCAAGGACAGCTGGTAAACCAAACCAACGATTTGTGTGATCATAACCTTATTTGAAGGAGGTGAGTCCAAAGGATTTAATTTAGTTGGGTAAATAAACAAAGTATGTGCTTGAACAGAGAAGGCACAGTCGTTGAGCACTGTTCTAGATTAGACTGAATTTGTTTCAGTTTTGATAAGGGTGGTGGTGGTGGTGACGCAATTTATACTGTTCGAGAACTGAAGAAAGAAAACAACTCCAAGGCCTTCACTTGGATGACCATATATATGGTCTGGGTTGCTTATAATCTTGGAATTGTGTACTGTACTGGACAGCTGAGAGGTCCAGTAGTATGAAAAGAGTCACCCAATTTCCATCAGATGGTTTCCTGAGGTGACAATTAGAGGTCACTAGAGTCTTGCTGGGGATGGAAGTCACCTTTGTCATGCGAAAAGAGATAATTTCCTTTAAGAAATATGTGTATTTGTACATGGCTGTTCTCTCAACCAGGTTGGCAAAAAAGTTGGCCTTTTACGTGCGGACTTGTAGATTTATGATTGAAGGGGCAAGCTCTTGCGGTTTGCATCAGGGGTTTGATGTAAAATGGTTTGAGCTCTTCATAGAAATTAATATTTTTAGAGATAACTGGTCTTGCTAACAGAGGAAAGATGAAGCAGAAGTGGATATAAGGTTTTGTTAAACATTCCATGAACACGAGGAACGGTGGTGGAGCTTAAGTTGCTGTAGCGAGCGGTTGGTCAGACATACAACCAGCTTGAATGTCAATTGGAAGAGGTTGTTGTCAATTTCAAGGAAAGCGTTAGATTCCTGAATTCCATGGCTAAAACTGTCATAAAAGCAAAAAGAACAAATGATGAACGGGATGCTGAATAAATCAAACATTCTCTCCCAGTTGCAGAGCTAGGTTTAATCCATCATTTTCTTTGCTCACTACTCCACCCCAGTTTGGACCCTGCCATATTCAAATCAGTTTTGACCCAGCTCCCCATGGGAACAGTTCAGCCTGGACTTCCAGGCCAGTTCCACCCTGAAACGGAAAAACAAGCATCCTGAGACCGATTTCAGTGTATCACACCTCATCAGCCAGGCTAACTTGAATCTAGTGGCACAGTAAGCACAGGACCTAAGTCTGGGCATACCCTTCCCACTTGGAGTGACAAATGCAAAAATACCAAATGATGGACGTGTTGTAGCGTTTACTGGCCCATCAATATATTTTCTCACGTTTACTCTTACCCTACTCGTACATTAACAGGCACATGCATCAATAATGCTTTTTGCGATTCCTTAATTGCGAAAAATAAGGAATTGCAATTAAGGATTTGCAAAATGCAATGCATCAAGAAATCGCTAAATAAATTGCGATTTCTTAATATTCCTTAATTGCAATTCTCTAATTGAGAATCGCAATTAAGGAATACCTCCCCATTCATTCCTATGGGCCTAGAGGCCCATAGGAATGAATGGCAAGACATTGTCAATTTGCGATTAGCAATTAGCGAATCGCAAATTGAGAATGCGATTTCAAGGGTGCCCAAAGGACACCCTGTTGCACCCCTGAAATCATTCTGTGCGCATATGGGCATGTGTGTGCACAACATGAAACTTTGAAAAATGCACAAAAGTGCATTTTTCAAAGTTTTCGCAAATTACCATGAGGTTCAACCTCATGGTAATTTGCTCCCCCTAATTGCGAAATCGCAATTTTTTTAAGTTTCATGCATTGCATTTAAAGAATCGCAAAATGCGATTCCTTAAATCCAATCGCAATTTGAAAATTCGCAAATATTTGCGAATTCTCAAATTGCGAGGGCCTTCACCCTTCATGCATTCCAAAAGCAGATTTTGCGATCGCAAACGGCCGATTTTTGCGATTCGCACCGTTTGCGATCGCAAAATCCGTTGATGCATGTGCCTGTAAGTCTGGTCCTCCGATGGATCTTGAACTCAGAATTCAAATTCATATAGATCTTTAAGTTATCGCAAAGCATGGATAACCCAGAAATAATACTCGCTCACGGAGAATGATAAGTCAGAAGAGCAGATTCGGGTCAAATATTAAAGTTATTCAGTAACAGGTAGGGAACATTTACATTCAAAATAAATGTAACATACAGATTTTGAATTAAAATATTTGATAAAATATACCAAAGCCTCTGGATTCAGGGAGTATAGGGTGAGAGAGTGGGCTGATCTACCTCGGCCAAGGTAGAATCTACCCACTTACAGTGTATTTGTCAATATTGATAGGTAGCCAGTGAGCCTTACGCAAAGACTTTCAGCAGAGTTCAGCAAAGTTCCAAGTGTCCAGTCCGATAAGACCGAAATCTGTCTTAGTCAGCCACTGTAACAATAAGAGTCACAGGAACACCGTAGAAGCCTCCCACTCAGGGTCCCGCTCCGGACCCTAACAAAATATTCTCCTCATCCTTTAGGATAGGCAATTCTGTTCGGTCAGTTTCTGGAGTGAAACTTCTGGCATCACCTCAATTTGTGAGACCACTCAGTCCATTGGTCACTCTATATGGGATTAGCATGATGTTGCCATAAAGCAGAGACACATCTGGATCAATGACGCAGTTTCTTAAGTCATTTAAGCATGTGATATATTGAACAATGGGACATTGAAGAAGATGGTATAATAGTTTGTAAGGACACTTTCCCATGCAGCTGTTCCAGAGTGTAACACAAATTGTAGCAAGTGCACTTCTCCGTACAGATGTCAAAAGTAACAATTACTTCAATATAGCAAATAGTTCTCATACGCTTTGGAAATATCAGTCCAGGGCTTCATGGAAAGGGCTTGAGGCCTACATGAAATTAGGCTAATAACGACAAGATCATGATAATTAGGAATCACACATTAACAGGGATTTTAGCATATGAATTTGAATACAAGAAACTCATTAATAAACATCTTAAATATAGTTGTGATTGAACGTGTAAGTATAGGGTACTCATAAAACATTTTTTAAGTACCAACGTGTACATATAATAAACAATGTACATGAACTTTATCATTTGTGTTATTCTACTAGTACATATATGAAATACATGCTAAAGAAGTTTCATGAAAGTCTTTTTACGTATGATTGTGTAAGATCTACTTTTCTTTTGTCATTTTCTGTAGCACACGCTAAATAACAGTCAACTTTCACATGAAAACCAAACTAATTCACATTATTTTACTTTTTAGTCTTATTAATTTTACACTCGTATAGGAAGATCATTAGCAATTTTATTCAAAGTGTGACATTTTTCCTCCTACATTTCACAAATATATGAATAAAATAGTATTAAATTCACATCTATATTAAGGTAAAGAATAATATGTCTCGTATCTATCTCTTCTCCTGCATGCTTTTATGATTCAGTAACTACTACTTTGTGTATTTGTGCCATTTTCATAACGTGAACTTTGAACACGTTTGTTATGGTTCACACACAAGTTGTCATAATAATTTCTTTTATCAATAAAATCCTTTGATATGATCTCTGCTCTGCCAGACGGAATGCTGAACAAATCAAACATTCACTCCCAGTCACAGATCTGGGTTTAATTAATTGTTTTTGCTCACCTTGCCACCCCAGTTTGGACTCAGCCATAGGCAAATCAGTCTTGACCCTGCTCCCCCTGGGAACAGTCCAGGCCGAACTGCCAAGTCAGGTCCCCCCTGTATCAGAAACAAGCATCCTGGGATTGGCATCATTTTTTGCGACTACATATTGTGATCGACTTACCTGTCCTCTTCAATAGTTTTGAATTCTTGGAGGTAAGCTGCGTTTAGGAATTTAATCAGGGCTTGATAAATGAACATAGAGGTGTGGCTACTGGCTCTCCCAGAGTACCTGGTTGCTTCCGAGAGGTGCCGGTACTCTCCCATTAAAAGTATTACTTTCTTGCTGAAACATGAAGGCACGCTGCCTTTTTATTAAATTAAAGGAGTGAGTGTGCAGGGGCTCAGTACCTGACCATTTAAAGTGCTGTTTTTATTGTAGCTGTTTTGTAACATAATGTGTATTGGATCAATATCACTACCCAAATGGAACTTAACTAATTTATTAATCACTCATTCACTCTCTTTTACTTCGTGATGGGCATGCAGTGTAGAAGCCGTTATTTAAATGTTTGGCTTTGAATTGCAAATCCCTCGCAGCAGGTGGCTCGTCTGACGTGTCTGTGTTGACGCTTCCGTTGCACTTGTTGTATTTCCTTGAAGGGCTTTTTTGGAGACATTAGCCCTGGCAGCCCTTCTCGTCAAGATGCAGTTTTTTCCTTCAAAATCAGACAGACCATTTCACAACAGGACTTTGCCACTGAACTCGGAGGTCTTGCTTCGCCCACAGATTATTGTAGAAATATTTTCTTGCTCTGTTGTCATAGAGACCGTTTGCCCAGGTCTTGTATTTACAGGCACGTTTCCCTTAGCATTTATGTTGCTTTTCTTTTTTTTTTTACATTATTGCCTTTTTTTCTGAACTACTAATGGAAATCATTTTACTTTGCAGCTTTGTGGCTTTTTTTCCCCCCCAGCACTCTCGGCAGAAGGATGCTTTTGTTTCACTGCAAATTAGCCTTTTGACCCCTGAATATTTCCATTAGCGGGGCCTACTGGCTTAAGCTCTTGGAACATTCCATTCAGCCATCTGCATGAGCTACGTACGGCCCCCGTCACCGCGCCCAGCAGTAACGGCGGCTCCCACCCAATATTTGAGATGGCTCGTTCCTGAGTAATGCAGCGGACACATCAACGGGTCTTCATGCGCTACTTACTGAGCCGTCCCCAGAGTCCAAAAGCCGTAGCGTAGAGCGAGTTCACACAGCACGACTCTGTAAGAACTGTCGTTTGCGCAGCGGGCCAATGTTGGCAAAATGGCAGCGCACAAGGTCACACAATGCAGTTCGCTGTCAAAACCAATCGCGTCAGAGTTGCCCCAACACAAAGCGCGCAGAGCTGTTTTGTACACAATCCCCGGCGATCAGAGCTGCCTACAGAATGCTGTCGGGGACTTTTTCTAACAGTCAGTAATGGGTTAGGCAGTTACAATCATCAGACAATACATTTCACGATCCAGAGTAATCGTACATTATATTAGCCTCCAAAATATTTGAAGAGAACAATTCTTCAGTTATTCTCTCATGATATACCGCAGAACTGTGGTACATCAATTTGTTCCTGTGGCTTCTCCTCGGGCTACAGGTTCCACGTGGGTTGGCGGCCCAGGGTTGCACCTTGTTGCCAAAATAGTAGTGTCTGTAGGGTTACTATGACTTGTGTTGGCCAAAAATAACCTATTTTTTGCAGCCCGGGCCAGCTCAGTACAAAGTGTTGCTCCTCTACTTGTGAGTAACTGTCCTCGCTTGCATTCCAACATGACTCTAGACCGTGGGATGGAGTGGAAGTAGAAGTACGGAATGTAATGCAGTAAGTGAAGCATAGATGACCAGCACATTTAATGTAAACCCAACACAGTAAAATCAGGGTATGCGTACTGCATGTTGGGGTGTTTCACCCCCAAACCTCCATAGACCACCGATTGTAGCACCAGAAACTGATAGGAATGTCTATGGATTAGGGGTCATTGCAGCACTGTTTACAAAACATCACCTTCCATATGTCTGGAGTGGTGTGTGCATCTAATTTGAAGAAACCATCTCTCCCAGGATGTGTTTTTCAGGCCTCAGGTAATCGCTGCCTCCGAGGCACCGCAAGCTCGCATCAGCTGTCCCCATCCACCTTGGACACCTACCTTATCTTGTGCTGGCTCCCGCGTTGTTGTCCTGGTCTGTTTGATTGCATGTGACTCCCGCATGGCAGCTTCTGTTGGGTTACGACCCAGTACACCCTCTAAAGTGTTTAAAGAGCCAAAGACCAGAGTTCCACAACAGTAGCACAATGCTTACATTTGAGCATACATTTTATCTGACTTGTGGTCCAGGACTGTAGGTTACCTTTGATTACAGTTTAAAGCTTCCAAATCCATCAGCAGGCAGCAGATGGTTGTGGTGTCCCTGGCAACGGGCTTAGGGAATGCTATGGCACATGACAAACACCATTAGAAGCACATGGGAGAAAATTACCCTGTGGATGTATTGTAGGTGTAGGAGTCACCATGTGCCCTGTCAAGGAATTACCTAGACATATCCTTCATCCTGGCAGGCAGAATTTGCAGTATAAATGACTCAAGTGCTACGCTGCAATTAGCGCAGTGCGAGGGGGAAAAGGGAGTACTTACTGATGACCTATACTTGTCTCTGGTGATTCTTGTGCAACTCGTGACAAAATAACCCTTTCTACCTGGTTAATGCATTTCATGGTATTTGTTTACAAAATTTCTAGGAGCCTATGAAAAGTTATCTTCTCCCTAGTTGAAGTTGTAGGCAATGCATATTGAGTGCAAGAACTACTATGTGAGTGAAAGAGTTGCTTTATGTTATACTCCGTGCATCATGTTTTTGAAAACAGCCAGAGAATAACCAACTCCAAGAATGGTTTTGAGCAAGAGGGCACAATAGGTTGTGTGATCCGCATGTAGCAGCAAGGGTCATTCGACCTCTGCAAAAATGTGTTTGGATTTGAAAGTTCTTTTCCTGATATGCAACAAATTACATTTTCCAGGGGTATTCAAGGCCCAGGGGGAGGGTTGAGGATGAATATGCTTCTCTGAGTAGGTTATAATAAAGATACCCAGTGCCTAAATAAAAAAGTTTATTAGTAAGGAAAAAACATCACAAGGTGAGGTAGAAATGTTTACAGATTTTACACAGGGGACCTTCAAAGTAGGCCCTGAACTGCTGAATCAATTTCAGATGTATACATTTGTTTTAGGTAAATTTATCTTATGTTAATACGTTGAAAATCTTGCATATATTCACTCTGCTGGACCTGCATTAGAAACCTCGGCCTAGCCCAAACCATAATTGCTGAAGATACCTTTGATAAAGTTAATTATATATTATTGTGTGATTTTGACGTTCAGCTTTTTGGATATGGTGTGATACATCAAACAATTTTGAGCTATTTAAATGCTAAGATTGTGTTGACTTCATAGGGCTAGTAAAATGTTGGTAGTTGAGAAAGTCAGTTGTTATGGTGGTCATGCAAAGTAGAATTTATTTTGCGGCAATAAGGCCTGGAAGGACCAGATATACACACATATATTATTACATTCATCGGCATGGCATTACACATTAATAATAGAAAAATAAATCAGTTGAACACACTGCAATGTAACTTGTCTGCGTCTTTCCGATCCAGTCCCTGACAGCGCCTGATG
Source organism: Lissotriton helveticus (assembly GCF_964261635.1). NCBI lineage: Eukaryota > Metazoa > Chordata > Amphibia > Caudata > Salamandridae > Lissotriton > Lissotriton helveticus. Next base: position 406,998,098 of record NC_136060.1, read on the forward strand.
TACCCAAATGACATACAATAAAATAAATAACATATCTCAACCATAGGACTGCAGTTTGTAATTGTAATTGTATATTTATATAGCGCATTATCACCAACGGCCTCTAAGCGCTTGCTTTGGGAACCCGCCCTGGTTTTTCCCTGTGAGATAACCCGTACTGGGCACCCCCAAGGTGAAAGCCAGGCATCCCGCCGCGGGGGGCCATAGTGGAGATTAAGCAAGCTATTGCCCGGAGTTGCAGAGTGTGAACCCGTGATTCGAGCAGGCACCGCAGCGAGAATTATCGAGTCCGTGGACATTTTGGGCTCAAGACCCTGCCGCGTCGGGAATTAAACCCTGGTCCCGGGTCTGACCTCTGCTTCATGGTCTGCCTCTTCTAACCATTGAGCCACACTTCTCCACAGTTTTCACATCAATAGTTCTGGCAATCGACAGCAGAGGTTCTAAGGGAAGGCTAGGTGGTCTGCCCCCCGCTGCCACTTCGTCATATGTCTGGGGACATACCTGTACTCGAAAGACAGACACCTTCAGCCCCATACAGAAGTCTGTCCCTCTCTTCCGACTGCTTGAGATGATTCTATGCCCTATTAACCCCAAATCCACTTCTAGCCTGAATAAGCTCTCAATCAGGACTATTAAGCCATTTGGCTGTGCTCTTTTAAACGCCAGGACTTTGGTTAAACATAGTATTGAGTTTGTCGGGTTCTTAGAGAGGCAGCAAGTTTACCTAGCATTTATCGCCGAAAGCTGGACCGAGACTGCGTCAGGTCCAGATATTTCTGATGCTATTCCACCTAGGTTTGCCTGCCATATTTTGGACAGACCCTTAAAGAGAGGTGGAGAACTAGCAATAATATATACTGACTGTCACAGCCACCTTTTTTATGGTTTGTGAACCTCTTTTCAGATACAACTTTCTGACCAGTGCCCGTTTATAGGCATTCTACTCTATCATCCCCCAAGCTCTAAAAGCGCCTTCAAAGAAAACGTTGGCTCTCTTTTAGACAGTGGGATCTTAGCCAACAACTTCACCTTGCTAGGCGATTTTAATTTCCACCTTGAAAAATTTGTAGACCCAGAGACCGAACGCCTTCTAGATATCATGGCCAGTGCTGGCCTCGAATAAGTGATGCAAGGACCAACAAATGACGCTGAGCATACGCTGGGCGGCATCCTAATCAATTACACCTCGCTTAAATACCAAGTCACACTGCCTTTCACATGGTCTGACCCTCATGCTGTTATATTTGAAATTACCCTTCCTCCTACATACCCAGCCCCCCTGCACTATCTCCAGGCCACTTAAAATACGTGCTTGGATTACAATAAAATACAATCAACTCATGCACCTGCTTGCCACTTCTGAACCAAAATATCTAGAGGACTTAGAAGTGGCTATGTTCTTTTATCTTTTATACAAGATGGCACCAGTTTGTAACTAAGAATGTAGTGCTAGAAAAGTTGGTGTATGCGAAGCGCCAGCAACCCACAGCGCCTTGGTATTCAGACACTCTTAAAGAGCAGAAACAAAGATGTAAACGTCAAGAACGCCTATGGAGGAAAGATTACAGTGACGTTGAAAGAAACAAATATAAATAGTGACTAGCTGAATACCTCTTCCTACCCATTACATCGGACAGATTGAAAATGCAAAAAAATCTTCAAAAGAAGTATTTAGAACAGTCTCTAAACTCACCAGGCTTTCTGGTAAAAACTAGGTTAACAGCAGTCAGTTGTTATGTAACAATTTTGGGAAGTTTTTCCTAAATAAAGTGGAAAATATCTCCAATGGGTTCAATCATTTCAATATCATTGATATAGAACACGGTCCTCAACAAATAATTGAAAATGAGATGGCCACGTTTTCAGGACAAAACTTCTTTTACAGATTTTGCTCCTCGGTTGGCTGAGGTGGTTCTAGATCAAGCAGTGAAATCTGGGTCTCCTCTGGACCCACCATGTCCTCCAGCCAGGATTAAAATGGCTCCAAAACTAATAGCAGAACACCTCAACTATCTTGTCAATATGATGTTCAAAATGGGTCACTTCAAAAAGAATGGAAGGTGGCTTCAATATTGCCACTAATTAAAAAAACGAATCTTAATCCTAATGACCCTAAAAATGTTGGCCTTATACTGAGGTTCCAAATCCCTTAAAAATTGACAGAAAAGACCACGAATATACAACTCGCTGAATTTATTCAAAATAATTGGCGTTTAGATGCCAGACAATATGGCTTTCGCAGTGGACATAGCACAGAGTCAGCTTTGATCAAGTCCACAAAAGAAATTAGAGAAGTGCTTTATACAGGTGGAAATGCTGCTTTGGTATTGTTCGATCTCTCCACAGCATTTAATACGGTCCATCATGATCTACCGATGGACAGTTTAGCCAGACTAGGGGTGCAGGTGACTGTACTGACCCTGTTGCGATCCTTTCTTTCCGACAGAAAACAAATGGTTGCCTTGGACCCATTTGTATCAGAATATTTTGTTCTCCCTTGCAGGATTCCCCAGGGCTCCTCGCTCAGCCGCACACTCTTTAATATGTACCTGTCCTCCCTTGCTTTTGTGATAAGATCGTTTGGCTTCTCACTGACTGTCCATGCTGATGACATTCAAATTATTGCCACTTACCAACCAGGACACTGATACAGGTAGCAGATTCTGCAACTGTACACGTGTCATCTGCACTTAGATGAACAATAATTGCCTAAAGTTAAATTCTGGTAAAACTGAATGTAAACTTTTTGGAAAATGTACATCCTGTTGGTCACCATCCTGGCGGCCAGAAAAACTTGCCCCTTTCCACCACCATTGAGGAAAGCCAAAAACCTAGGCATCCTAGTGGATAACAAATTCTCTTTTTAAGACGAGGTTAACTCCGTTACCTCTTCTACCTTCCTCACTTTGAGGACATTAAAACAAATTATATGGTTCAGTCCTTATGAATTACAAAAAAACAGTAGTGACCTCACTAGTGTTATCTAAACTAAATTACTGCAATTGACTTTTTTTGAATTTACAACAGCAACACCATAATAAGTTACAAGTGTTGCAAAATGCTGTGGCCAGAATTCTCTCAGGCATTCCTAAGTTCAAGTCTTTAGCATCTGAAATATAGAACCAACATTGGCTTCCAATCAGACAGCGTATCAAATGTAAAGCCTTATGTACCACCTTTAAAGCACTTCATAATATAGACCCCAAGTACCATAGGCGGAAGCTCAAATGGTACGAACCAAACAGAACACTTCACTCCTTGGGATTAACAGCCCTTATGGGTCCCAAATTCAAAAAAATAATTTGGGATGGGATCAGTGTCATCCTGAGCTGATCCAAAGCATGGAATGCACTACAATTCCATATTAGATTCGCAACTGATCCGCTTTCATTCAGAAAACAACTGAACACTTGGCTATTTAACAACTATGCCTTTTTCCCTGGATCTCTTTGTACAAATATGAGCCAGCACCAGGACACCTTTGGGTAACAGAGCGCTCTACAAATACGTCTAACATAACATGTGGGGTCCCTAGCTGATCACTGCCACCTGGCTTAGGTAAAACGCCCCCAACCTGATCAAATGCCTTTTCAGCGTTGAGGGACCGGACACTCATAGGGATCTTCCTGGAATTAGTCTTCTCTGTAATATGTAACACCCTTCTAATATTGCCAGCCACCTGTTGGTGTGAAACAACGCCACTGGTCTGGGTAAAGGATATATGGTAGGTGAGGAAGGAGTCTGTTAGTCAGAATTTTAGTGAAAATCTTTGCATCTGTATTCAAAAGTGCTATTGGCCGTTCAGTATCACATTGGTTTTTGCATTTACCAGCTTTGTGAATAAGGGTGATGGTTGGCCTCCGCAATTGTGGGGGTCATCCTGTTTTTGTTAAGGCACAAATTGCTGAGATCCATCAATGGAGACACTAAATTAGATTTCAAATGTTTGTAAAAGCTGTTAGTAAGCCCATCCGGGCCTGGGTTCTTATTTTAAGGTAGGTCCTCTTATCGCCTAAGCAACTCTTGTGCTGTTATTATGGCTTCTAGGGCGCCCTTGTCAGCGTGTGACTGCAGGCATGGACGTCCCCTGTAAGAAAGCCCCCATCTCTGCAGCTGTCTGCATACAAGACTGCGTAGTATGCCACAAAGGCGCATTTCTTGTCGTTCTCACCCTTAGGTTGTCTGCCGCCTCCCCCGGCAAGGTCGGAATTCTCTTATGCAATGCTTGATGACCTAGGCATCTAGCAAGCAGGGTGCCAGCTGTATTCATCTGCTTGTAGAATCTCTGTTTCAGGCACAGCAAACCTTTTTTCCAATGTCTACGTCGCTTAGAGATTGAACTGCACTACTTTCCGTAGAACTTTTAGGGAGTTTGACTCCACGTGCTTCTGTTCTGCTACCTTAAGCTCTGCCTCCCACTATTCCTTGAGCATTTTCCTCAAGTGTCAGTGGTTTGACTATGTAACTGCCTCAAATTACTGCCTTAAAGACATCCTACAGGAGGTCACAGGCAATATCCTGGTATCATTCTCTTGTAAATAGTTTTATATAGCATCCCTTAGAGACTGACTGATGAGTCTCTAAATATTACCTGGTCGAATTTTCCTTAGGTAAACTCCTGGCCCTGTTTCAGAACGTATACGTTGAGGAAGATAAGCTTTCAGCCATGACATATCCCTTCCACTTCCACTTATCTGCCTTCTACGGTACCGCGTAGCAACCTGCTCTCTTCTAATGGGAAGTCTTTATGCATCCCTATCATAACACCTCAGTTTTTTTACGCAGTTGATGCAAAGTAGCTTATGTTTTTATATATCGCACACCAGATTTCTGCAGGTGGGTTTCTTCTAGACAAAGGACGTCGGGCAACACGTCTCCCACTTCCTACCAAATACTGTGATGTTTAACCTGGGAGTACAAGTCCCATACTTTACTATACATTAATTCAACTATTACTCAGTTATAATTTATTGTACTGGCTCGTACCAGTGCCTGCCCACTCAAATAATGGTACAATCAAGACACTAAGAGTTTGGTTAGTCATTTCAACATATGTTCCTACTCCATACCCTGTAAAGAAACATAGAAAATACAAGCAAACTCTATGTCCCAGCTCCAGTCACTGGTCAGGAGGAAGTAGATGGAGAAGATTGTGAAGTGGCTTTCACCCTACTTGATAACTTTGTGGGCAGAGAACAATCTATTGTGCAAGAGGATAAGTGGTCAGAGGAGATAGATAAGGACGTAGAGCTTGATAAGGTGACGCAGTGCATATTACAGGGTTGGTCGGAAGAAAGGAAGTTATCTGATGACATGATGAATTATTTTATGGTGAAAGAAGAATCAGCTGTGGAAAATGGCATTGTTGTTAGGGGGAATCATATATTCCTCCTTATAATTTGAGGAAAATCATTGTAGCTATGGCTCATGAGTCACATGGGGATTTCAAGTACAAGGCAACGGGTCAGAGAATCCTTTTGATGGCCAGGTATTGATACTTGTGTGGAACATCATGTAAGGTCATACGTACAGTGTGCCTTAAGTGACAAGCCTGGTAAAGCTTTGTGCTCCAACCTGCATCCCGTAAAGTTCCCTGTAGCTCCTTGGCGGAAATTGGGTCTGGATATCATTGGCTCATTTGCTGTTTTGCCCAGGCAAGAAGCATTTGGCTTTGTGTTGGTTAATTATACTTCAAATGACCCAAGGTCAAGATGGTGAAGGATGTTACCTCAGAGAAGATGATTGAGTTTTTGGATGAGGTTTTCTGCAGAAAGGTATCCCTCAACATAATGAACCCCAATTTACCAGTACGTGCATTGAATGTTTTATAGAGAGATGTGGCATTACACGTAAGAGGATTACAGTGTTCCATCCGGAAGATAATGGTTGGGTTGAGAGATTCAACCGTGTGATTAAAGAAGCTATCCAGTTGTCTGTGAAGGGTGGTTTGAACTGGACGAATGCTTTACAATCCATATAGTTAGCATATAGTATTTCGTGTTATTTAGTAAATTAGTCCTTTTGAATTTTTGAGGGTTCGTAAACCCAGCACCAGGTTGGTCCCCTGGTGGTTGAAGAAGAAACCGGGTAAGGATATTGATTTCACTGATGTGGATTAAAAAGGACTCTGTCATAGAGTATAAGGAAAAGATGAAACGGGAATTAAGGAGCAGGAATGGTGCAGTAAGCAAGCAAGTAGTGAAGGTTGGTGATATGGTATGCATTAAAAAAGATTGTGGGGTTTGCAAAGGGTGTGCTACTTGTTCTGATCCCAAACTGGTTATTGAAGTTTTGAGAAATGCTGTGCATATTGAGGGGGAAAGTGTCTGGAATCTTAACAGAATATTCCTATTAAAGGCGAGTAATACAAGCCCAGAGGACCTAGAGAGCAATGTGTTTCTGGATGTTATGGAACAGGATAGCATTGAAAATGCAGCTGTCTGATAAAGTTGTTCCAAAGTGTGTGAGGTCTCGATGTCAACCCGTGAAATTCCAGGAATATGTTTTAAGTAAAAGAAATAAAAAAAAAAAATATATATATATATATATATATATATTATATATATATATTCAATCAGAACAGGTTGCCTTTTGCGAAGCACTGCCACACGAAGTTTTTTTTTTTCTTCAAATTTTCTCCTTCGAACATAAAAGCCTGACGCGTTTCAGGGATGACCCTTTCCTCAGAGGCAATGTTCATGAAGGTCAATCAAACAGAAGCAAGTCCCACCTTGAATGAGGGTCCATGCAGGCTTTTTGTAAGAGCTTGCAGTTATGGAACGAAGGCAGGCGCAGCGCCAACACAGGTGGTGCTGCCTTGGACACGTTTTCGCTGCTACAAGTGCGCTTCCTGACCGGTTCCAGTGCTCTCCTCGCTCCACTGGGAGAATATTGGTTCCAATTGCAAGGTTGAAGAAGCAGCCCCACTGTGGGTTAAAGGATAGTGCACTACAAAGCCCAGGATGCAGTGCGCCTGAGACACGCCCATAGAGGCAGGTGAGAGCTATTTGAGTGGACACTACCAGAAACTGTTTGATTGACCTTCATGAACATTGCCTCTGAGGAAAGGGTCATCCCTGAAACGCGTCAGGCTTTTATGTTCGAAGGAGACTCTGAAATCTGCTGGGGATCGAGCAAGTGAAATGGATTCAAATAAACGTGCTTATTGAAAAACTTCGTGTGGCAGTGCTTCACAAAAGGCTACCTGTTCTGATTGAATATATATATATATATATGTGTGTGTGGGTCTGTGTATGTTCCATGTTTTTTTTTTCATTTTGTGGTTGTGCATTGTTAGTGATCAAGACCAAGGCTGTGGTCGAAAAGCGCAATTTCTTCTGCCTGAAATAAATACCTGAATTCTGCAGATCGGTGTAACTTGTGGATCTTCTTTCATCCATGGATGCTTGTGATATATATATATATATTTTATATTTTTTTATGTTCGTGAATTGCTCTTTGTTTGCGTTAGGATTCTGTTTTGGTATGAAATAGCCACGAGCAGGACATGGTTGTGCCACGCTCTGGCCTATTTCATTGCCATGTCTTATGATTACAAGTTCGCCTCGTGGGGTATTGTGTATATTTGAGTGGGTTGGGGAGGTATATGTATGGGGGAGGTTTACAGCTGATGTTATTCGTTAACTGAGACTTTGTTCGTCCGTCATGTTAAATAAACCGGGATTGTTCGAAGACCGTATTTAATTTCATGTCGCAGGGTGGGGAACCAATCTCACATGCCCAGCTAGGAGCCCACAAATTTCTATTGGCACACTTATGGTCCAGGCGTCTCCACTGTTATGCAAATAGGTCGCTGGGAGCAGGGCTCGAGTCGGGGTACCACGCAGGTGGACTGCGTCCCCCCACTTATTTTACCGGGTGGACACGTCCCCCCCCCTGCAAAAAAGCTGGACTTTGGCCTCTCTAGGACGAGGAGCTCGGAGCTCACAGCACGCTGCTCACGCGCTGACTTCTCAGATGCAATCGCATCTAAGGGGTGAGCGAGGGGAGGCAATGAGCGCTTTCGTGATGTCACTTCCTGTCGTGACGTCACTTCTGGTGGCAGCGTCCCCCCACTTCTTATTTTACGACTTGTGCCCTGGCTGGGAGGCTGTATGTTAGGTGCTGTGTTGAGCTTATGTTGTGCCTATATTGTGATTGCCTGCCAGTACTACGCTGCCAGAAAAACTGGCACCCTTTGGCACTAAGAGGAGGCTGTATGGGCACTTTCAGTGCAGTTGTGGGAGTTGAATAGTTGGGGCCCGCTCTGCCGCAGACCCCTCCACTACTCAAGCATGGCCTCATTCTCGTTTTGTCACCAGGCATCAGCAGCCACCCCCTGAGATCCAGCGGGTGCATGTTTATCCTGCCGGCAGGGCTGGGCAAGATTGGCTTGGCTCCTGAATTCTCCAGGAGGACGCCATGCATGCCACACTGCAGACCGCGCTGTCCACCCCCTGGCCCCCATTCAGTTTTTTTTAAATTGCTAAGTGAGTAGTAATGGTGGTCACCAAGGGTTGCAAAAGTTAATATCCAAGTTTCAGGAGTGCACTTTACGTATGGCTTACACATGTGCCACTCTGCAGAAGGTGGCTTACTAGCTAGCTTTGAGTTTAATGATATTATGGAACAAGAAATTACAGAACATACCTTAGTTTTCAGGCTTCTTCTAACTACGGACGTTTCTACATCAAACGTATCAAAAGTTACTCATAAAATACAACTATGGTACTTCTAATTGATAAATGTTTTGCAAAGCTAAATTAGACCATTTTCAATTGTTGATTGATGTTTTCAGGTATTAAACCGGTTCTAATGACGGGAAACATTTGCCCAAACACTATTAATGACACCCTAGTTGATTGTAGATTGGGTTTTATGTGCAACAGCGTTTATTCCATTGTCTTGGAAAATAATTTGTTTAACAACTTGCGCAAATTACAAGTCCTACGTATACTGGTATTTAAAAAACTTTTATTTCAAGAGGGCACAGAGATCACTGAAAAATTCAAAATAATGTGCACCACTTTTTAAGGGTTTATGAACTGACGCTCACAATGCTTATCCTTACCTTTTTTTAAATAGATGAATCCAACTTGGATCGGCATACAAAAAAGGTGCGCATGCATGGTGCATCAACCTACAAACTGACGTGACCTCAGTAGCCACATTATTGCACATTTTATATCTTAATCTTTAGCCTTGCTGCACTGAATCAGAGCGCTAACAACCATTGGCAAAGCCGATAAATTCCAAAAGCGAAACCTATTGCCTTAGCTTGTTTGCACAGCAGATGTTATTAGCGTGACGCCACTTAAGATGTGGTCTTTGGCCTTCATGTGATGTCCAGCAGTCATTGCAGACGTTTCTGAAAGCGTCCACGAAACTTTCCATAATCCGTTTTACTGTGCCGTGGAAGTCGGTCTGCAGGGTGCCCGCTTACTGACTCGCACTTCACCTCCAAGAAAAAAAATACTGCCACAGTGTGAAACAAATAAAGAATGCATTGGCCTTTTCATGTTCTGGTTGTGCATGTCTAGGCTAAGTGCTTATTTCCTACTGCCTTGTACCTTCCCAATTGAGTGCGTGCAACCCAGTACATAGGTATTGTGCTAATTTCCTTGACGCGCACCCCTCTCTTGCATAACTCCTTTTCTCCCTGACACATAGGATCCTCTTGACCAGATCCACGCCAGGAATTACCTCTTCCTCTCTGGTACCCACTTGATTTTATTAAACTTTCTCTAGTGTAGCGCTGCATTGTCTGTTGCTCGGTTGGCGCTTTATAATTACAATTCAGTACATGAATCGCTTGAATGGTGAAGCTCCCACAGAAATGCCAATATGCAGGAACCTTCACCTACACTAGTTCAGCAGCAGAAAAAGCTTGCTTGAATGTGGGTGTTGCTTCAGATTTTATGCTATTGTGATTAAATGTAATCTGATCATCCCAGCTGAGCTGTAGCCTTGAACTGCCTGTTTTGTTTGGATGCCAGGCAGTTGTTGTTGGCTCCGTCTCAGTGAACCAGTCATTTTTGTGCATCCTGTTTGCTAGCTTTTCAGAATGAATATCGTTAACAAAAAAAATCCTCTTTGCTCAAAATGTCTTGATGCAAGAAGTTGGGAGGTGAGCCTGCGGGCTGATTTCCTTTACAGATGAGACAATCTTACGTTTTAGATGGTTTTGTAGCAGGACTTTTTTCTTTTTCTTTCCCTTCTTTTTTTTAAATAGAAGTTTTGCCAGAAGCGCAGAGTTGGTTAACCCTTTGTAGAAAAACGCCGTCGGTAAGGATAACGCCATCCTGCCGTCTGGGATAGTGAACAGTGACTTTCCTGCTCCCGATAGTCTTCAAATAAGTAGGTCACTGACTGCAGTTAATGAAAAGAAACAGGCTCCAGGAGATGTCTCTTGAACTAGATCAGATCAGGTTAGACAGAATGAGCTTGCTGTAATAAGGCCTGGTGTTTTAGTTAAAGAAAGCTAGCACCACAGCTCCATCAAGAGTTGGGATGCTGAAAGCTCGCCTATCGATTAATAAACATGGAAGTATTTTTTCAGTGTTTTTTTTCTTCTTAGAAACTTGTGCTTTTTGAAGGGCTGGAAATTGATGTAGCCGGACCAAATGTCATAAAAGTGATCCTGCTTTTCTTGAGCAAAATTAATTGATTTGGTATCTATGCATGTATTTATGAATGAATAAAGCCAATTTACATAGCAGAGCAGAGGATGGCACAAAGTATCCAGACTCTTTTGAGGATACGAAAGGAGGGTGGGCAGCAAGGACTAGAGTGGGAATGATGTAGAGAAAAGTCAGACCTTATGTTTGTATTGAAGGGTGTTTTCTAGGGAACCATCCTGTCAAGAGTGGCATAGTTGGTAAAAAAAAATGAATGGACTTTTGCTAGTATTCCACACCTCTGTCTATCCATGTTATGTCCTAAGATCTAATTTGAAGTTAATCAGATTGCGCGGATTGTTGTGTGAGAAATACTGTCAGTAGCCTGTTTGAATGCTTGCTGCTTTTACGAGCTGCTTTATTTAAAAAAATTGCCGCATTGTTCTTAACTCACTTCGCCAAGCTTTCTAGAAATGTATTTTCTCTGCATACCTGCACATAAAATTTGACACTCTCATCTCGCATTTTAAGCGAGAATCGGGGATCGTCGTTTCTTCTCAGCGCCATCTTGGGGTAGGATTGCTGTATCCCCAGGGTTGCGCTCTAGTGGTTGGGCTCTAGCACTTGCCTGCCTACTTAAGACAGGAAATGCAAGCGCGTGCGCGCACCAGAGGCAAACCTGTCTGCGCCCGTCCGCGCTCCAGTTGCGCTCAGCGCCAGCCATGCTGTCAGTGGCAGCCCAAATCGAGACAGGATAAAATACTCTTGGAAAGAGCTACTTTATATTGGTAAGAGGGATGAGGGGGGAAGTGCCCACTATCTGCTGCTAAGGGGTTAGATGGAGAGATTTTGAACAGTGGGCTGATTAACAACAGATCCCTGATAAAGCACTACTAAGAGGTGTCCAATATGTTAGAGAATATGGATTTGGACGTTCTATTTTTAACAGAAACTTAAACCAACCCGAAATCCCCGGTAGAAATGGGCTTTGCTTGCCCTGCTGGATACAAAATATTCCACAGACCGAGGGCTGTTGAAAGAGGAGGGGGGTCGGGCTAATCTTTAAGGAAAAGTGGAATTTTGCACCTCTACAGGTAGATGATGTTATAGGGATTGAATTGCTAGGTTTCTCACTTCAAGAGGCCAAAGGTAGGATACTCACAGGAGTGGTCTGTTATAGACCCCCGGGCTTATATACTCACTATCAAACGTTATTTGATATCATTACCAACTTGAGTATAACCCACTCTAGAATTATTGTCTTAGGGGATTTTAACCTGTGGGATAGCGATAAGCCAGACAGTAATTTGAGAGACTTAAGGCACACTTGCGAGAACTCTAACTTACATCAATTGGTTCATCACCCGACTCACTTAGGAGGGCACACCCTAGATCTTCTGTTTGCGAATCAGACTGAGACCAAGGTGGTTGAGGTACTGCCTCAAAATTGGACCGACCATTCCCTTATTTATTTTGGTATTACGATATCTGGTGTAGAAGATAGTAACAATACGCAGGTAGCCAAAAGAGAAGAGAATGGGCTAAATTAGTAAAACACGACCCATATGCCACCTCCGAATCAGAATCCATTTGACCCTTCTGTCTCCGTAGGAGAAAACTGTCAAACTTACTGTACCTATGTAGCCGATACCCTCAACCTACTGGCCCCAGTAAAAAGACTTAAGAATAGAAAAAAGACTTCCGCCCCATGGTACAACCAGGAGCGGAATCTGCTACGTGTAGCATGCAAAAAGGCTGAGGGAAAATGGAGGAGGGCCTACTCTGAGACAGATAAAACAGATCTGAGATTATTACAGTCCCAATATAATGAGTCTATTGCTAAGGCCAAAGCAAACTTTTTTTGCTAAATCCATTCTGCAAGCACCCACCAGCACAAAAGCGCTCTTCAATATTTTCAGGGATCTTTCTAGTCCTGTCTGCATGAGCAAGGTGGTTGCTTCGCAGAAACTCTGCGACGAGATTGCCTCCTATTTTGAAGAGAAACTTCAAAAAATTGTTGAGGAACTTCAGCCCACGGATCATAGCTGCCAGGATGAGTCTCTCAGGAAGGTGTATGAGGGATCCCAGGTAGACACCTTCCTAGAATACTTTCAAACCCCTACAGAAGACTCTTTTAATTAGCTCGTCCAAAGTGTGTCTTCGGGATCTCCCCTAGACCCCCTTCCACACAAAATCTGGAAAACATTTAGGCAGGAAACTTTTCCCTGGCTGCAACAGATCTGCTGTCAGTCTCTGGAGGTAGGAGAGGTGCCAGAGATATGGAAGCAGGCAGTGGTGACCCCCTTGTTAAAAAAAGCCTCCTTGGACCCTATAACTCCAACGAACTTTAGACCCATATCCCTCCTTCCTTATCCTATTAAAATTTTAGAAAAGACATTCAGCCAAATTCTGTCATGTTTTTCTGGAAGACAATCTGCTGCTGGACAAGGACCAATTTGGTTTTCGTCTAGGACACACCACTGAGACCGCTTTGGCCTCAGTAATTGACAATCTAGGAATGCGTGCTGACAATGGGAACTCTTCGCTCCTAGTATTACTGGATATGTCAGCCGCATTCGATACGGTGAGCCAGGCAGTGTTAGTGGAAAAATTAGTGAGTATAGAGGTTAAAGGACGGGCCTTGCAGTGGCTACAATCCTATCTGTCAGGACGACAACAGGCTGTGTCTATGACGCCTTTTACCTCGGCCAAATCCATAGTACATCACGGAGTACCACAGGGCTCCGCGATCAGCCCTATCCTCTTTAATATCTATTTGCGTCCCCTGTTCCCCATCATTAGATCCTATGGAATCGACCTGGTCAACTATGCAGATGACACTCAATTGGTGTTCTCCTTGGAAGGAAAACAAGCGGGATCTATGGATACTTTCCAGGTATGCATGTGTCAGACTGCTGGCTGGCTCAGGAAAAACACCTTACAGTTTAATGGGGAGAAAACAGAGGTGGTGTTCTGTCCTGCTACCAGAGTGTCTCGACCTCTACCGGCAGAATTCAGGCTTACCCCTGAGGATGAACCTTTGACCCCTGCCAAAACAGTGCGTAAACTGGGGGTCCTGGTGGATGCAATTTCCAAATGGAGGCACAGGCCAATAAAACCATCAGTGTCTGTCTCTCCCTATCACACATGCTACGAAAGATCCTTTCGCTACTACCAAATGACTCTTGTTCTTTGGTAGTGAGGAGCATAATCTTAAGCAGACTGGATTATTGCAACTCCCTATACTTAGGAGCACAGCAATATATTCTGCAGGGGTTGCAGAGAGTCCAGTCTATGGCCACAAAGCTGGTGCTTAAGAGACAGCATCGGTCCTCCACAGCTTTGGCTTTGAGTGATCTTCATTGGCTGCATATCAAGGAGAGAATCTGCTTTAAATCTCTTTGCATTGTCTACAAAGCGGTCCATGATCTGGGACCTGTTCCTTTGCAGGAGAGATTTACCTGGTATAATCCCAGGAGGCAGCTTCGCTCCTCCAGTGCTAAGCTGATAACGGCCAACAGGTTCAAGAGATCAAGGTTGGGAGGCAGAGCCTTTGGTGTGACGGCTGCGCGCCTATGGAATGAGCTTCCCCAGAATCTCAGACAGATCTGCTCGCTGACATGCTTCAGGAAGAGCCTGAAAACCTGGCTGTTCCTTAGGAGCAAACATTAGACCTTCTCACGGATAGCTGATTCCGCTGTTATAATGGCTTTTTTCAATCTAAGCGCCAGGATACCCGTAGGGTGACAGTTTTGCGCTATATAAATATCTCTTCACTTCACTAAGTACAAATGGTATTGGCAGACTTGGGTTCTGTGCTCGCTGAGTCTCAGAACTCAAGCTCATGGCTATCATGGCTGAAATTGTTCTGTGGTTGTTTTTCGGTCTAAAGGTTATGTGCCCAGGCAGTTTGGACTGGGCTGTACCTAATGCAGTGGTGCCAAGCCTCATTTGCATATGGCTTGTCTCAGTTGGGAGTGCCACAGTGAGAAAAAAATATTAGAATGTAATGTAACTGGCGAAATTTCAAGTGGCTGAGACGTTTGCACCCAACACTTTTGTGTTTCAGTGTACCATCAGGTTGCTTAGCAAAATTATTCAAAATGATGCGTCTGTGGTGGTTGACATATTTGACTGTGGAAGGCTGTTGACCTTCCAAAAGTTCTTCTTTTGCACTCCTCTTAAAGTTTCACCCTTTGGTAATGACTGACCTTTGAGAACTAAAGTCAGGACTCTTACTGAACTCTATGTGGTCCATATTCCCCCACCGGTACGCAATTCGATTGTGTTTCTCTAGTTAGGATTTTTAAATTTTTCTGGTCTCTAAACAGAAGTGCCCGTTCTCGCTCTTCTTTTGATTCAATATGACTAGACTCTGACATCTTTTCAAATTCTTCTACAAACGATTTACCGGAAAAATATGAAGCTTTTGTTGAAGCTTTTTTTATACTTATTTGTATTGGGTTTTATACAATGGTCTTACAAAAATAAGTAATCAAACTCCCATCATCCGCTATCTAGATAACAGCAGACTGTGACGCAACCACAGAAGGACGATTTGATAGTGCTGAAGAAAGTGGAGAGGGGACTGGTGTTTCTGAAGTTGTCGAGCACAGTTTGAAAATGCTTAATCCTTAAAAGGGATTCCAAATATGAGACAAAAATCAGTTGTTGAGGTCTAGGGTAGGTTATTTGAATAAAGACAAAACTTGATTGGATTTGAGAAATACCATGAAAATATTGATGCACTTTGGAGTGAAACCCAGATATTGGCAAGCTAAGTGCTGGTGCCACTCATTTGAAAGGCAGGAGTGATCATCGCGAATAGGAATGAGGTATGTTTTGTCTTTTTTCTATTTTTTTAACAAGGTTTAGCATGGAGAAGTTGAACAACACAAGAAAAGAGACGCAAACTGTCCCTTGGTAGGTCCCATGGCTTAGTCAGGATACAGAGGAAGCAAACAGTTGATTATTCATGGTGATCATTTGCAATGAATAAGATCAGCTGGAGGTGGTACCTGAAATACACTCACTGAAATACCTGGAAAAGTTTACTCAAGCGATTCTGAACAGTGTTAATATGCACTGTGAAGCTTGAAATTCACCCCAGGTCAGTGACATTTTGGGCAAAGTGAGCCAAGCTGACAGACAAAAACAGCTGCATCGGGAAGCACTCAAGACCTGGCTGTTCAACTGAACCCACCCGAAGTCGTCAAGTCAAGTCATAAACATTTGTAGCGCACACATATCACATCCAAAGAGTCTCATGGCGCGTGCAGAACGGCTCTGACGAGAGGGCAGAAAAAGGCTTATTTCGCAAAAAGGCAGGTCTTCAGTCCTTTGCGAAAGCAGTTGTGTTCAGAGATGACACGGAGGTTGAGGGGCATTTTATTCCATGAGGTGGGTGCAAGAAAGGAAAAAGAGCGACCGCCATTTCTGGAGGTTTGTATTCTAAGAGGGGTGAGCAGAGATTCGTTGCTGGATCTTAGTTCTCTACGGGGCAGATATCATGTTAGCTTTTGGGACCAGTATTTTGAACCACTTCCATACATATGTTTGTGAACCAAACACAAGGTTTTAAAGAGGATTCGCTTTTTCACCGGAAGCCAGTGCAGGCTTTTCAGACAAGGGGCCGATGGGGATCCTCGCGGTAAATTGAGGACCAGCCGGGCTGCAGTGTTCTGAAGAACCTGGAGCTTATTCAGATGGTGCTCATTTATGGCTAGTAAGAGCGCGTTCCCGTAGTCCATTCTGTTTATGATTAGACCCTGAACTAGGGGTTTCCGTGCCTCAGTGGGGATCCACTTAAAGACCTTTCTTAAGCTTCGCATTAGTCCAAAGCAGGTGCCCGTGGTGTGATTGATTTGGTTCTTCATGGATAATTTATTATCCATGTAGAAACCTAGGTTCCGCACTGATTCCTTAGGCATTGGACAGTTGCCCAAATTGGTTGACCACCAGTCATGTGCCCAATGTTCTTCAACTTGGCCAAAGAGCATAATCTCTGATTTTCTGCTGTTTAGCTGGAGATGATTGGCGCTCATCCATTTCTCCACCTGGATCATGCAGTTTTTGAAACACTGTTTTGTTTCATTAGGATCCGAACCCAGAGTGACTAAAATCTGGGTATCGTCGTCATAGGACAGAACATCAAAGCCAAAGGTTCTGATCACTTTGGCCAAAGGTGTCATATAAACATTAAAAAGCATAGGACTTAAAATGGCACCCTGCGGAACACCCATCTTGACAGGCCTTTCACCTGCTACGTTTTTTCCAATTTGAACAGCTGTTATCCGATCGGATAAGTAGCTGGTGAACCATTTTAGGGCGGTTCTTCTGACACCAATCTCCCAAAGCCGTTTGATTAAAATGCGATGGGAGATTGTGTCAAAGGCCGCAGACAGGTCGAGGATGGTTGATTGGTGATTATGTAAAGCCAGTCTGATATTGTCAGCAACCTCGACTAACGCTGTCTCCGTACTGTGGGCTGCCCGAAAACCAGACTGAGAATGGTCTAGAAGCCCTTGGTTTTCAAGATGGCTCACAAGTTGTTTATTGACAAGCATTTTCCCAAAATATGGGAGTAATGAAATGGGCCTGTAGTTTGAAAGGATGTTAGGATCGGCCGTGGGTTTCTTTAATATAGGTCTAATTCTTGCTGCTTTCCATGTTGTGGGGAAGTCTGCCTTGTTAAAGAGACCGGCCAGATATTTCACCAATGCCGGCGCTATTATGGAGAAAAGTTTAGAAGAGACATGATCGGTGGGAGACCCGGACTTTATTTTCATCCCAACTGACATGGTCGCATCATTGTCAAATTTCCCAAATTCACTTAGGATATATGATGGATTACATGATGAGACTGCCAAAGCTGCGGGTTGCGTTGAAATTTGATGGGAAGGGAAGAAAAGATGAATGGCAGTTATTTTTTCCTCAAAGAATCCCGAAAGAGTGTCAATCCACTCTTGGGAGTTAGGTATTGCTAACGAGTTGCTAGAAGTGGAGAACTCCCTTAAAATTTGATACAATTCTTTAGAGGAATTTTCTGCTTTGTTTATTCTCTCTGTAAGAAATGCTCGCTTTGACGCCCTTATGTCACGCATATAACTGGTATGCAGTACTTTATATGCTTTGTGGTCAGCCTGAGCTTTGCTTTTTCGAAATTTTTTCTCGGCGCCTCTGGTTAGGGTTTTAGTAATTTTTAATTGCTCGGTAAACCATGGGGCGGTTCTGATCTTGAATTTGGCTTTACTCCAGGGAGCAATTTTGTCCAATGGTGTCGCGATAGCTCTATCGAGATGGTGTGCTCTTATACTGGCACGCATGGTAGAAGAGGTCGGATCGAAATGAAAATGTTTGGAAAACAGGGGTAAAGTAATTTTCTTCAAGGGCCTACGTAAGATGGATTTGTTTTCAGAGGCTACTTCGATTGTGATGGCGAGAATGGTAAATTTCAAAAGGTAGTGATCAGTCCAGAGCAATGGAATGGGGAGGATCTACCTTAATGTCATCTGAGTTTGAGAAAAGAAGGTCAAGGGTGTGGCCAGCCTGATGTGTGGGGCCAGTGACCTTCTGAACTAGGCCAAGAGTATTCATGTTGGAGATTAGCTTTTCGGTATCCATGTTCAGCTGTATTTCCGCATGATAATTGAAATCACCTATCAAAAGGAATTTGTCAGAAGTCAAAACATGTGGGGCAATAATCTCTAGAAGCTTATTTGCAAAATCTCCCTTGACGCCGGGGGGTCGATAGAGCAAGGCTCCTTTCCAGACTCCGCTTGAGGGTCCCTTTATCTTAAACACAATTATTTTGGTACGGTTGTAAACAAGGTTTTCCTCGCTAACCACATTTACATTGTGGATGGTTGCATTTAGTAGTCCACCCTTTCTAGAGTCTTTCCTATCAAGTTGTGTGATTTTATACTCGGAAGGAAAGGCAATATGAACATCAGGGGTGGCATTCTCGTGTTACCAAGTCTCGGATACCAAACAAATATCTGGATTTTCTGAGTCAAGAAGGCTCCATATTTCGAATGCGTGTTTAGAGATGGAACGCGCATTAAAATAGATGGCAGTAAGTTCTTTAGAGGCCTTACTGTTAGACAGATTTGAACAGGGAGGTGCGGGGATCGCAATCTGGTCAGAAGGGGGGCTAAACGAGAGATTTCAGCAAATCTACCTATTTCTATTGCTCTTGCCTTGGTGAGTTTGATTTGGATAGTATTCATGTCTTTTAAGTCCTTGCTGGAATACCTGAGATTCGCCCTGTTATTTAAATGTATCATGAAAAGGAAGAAGACAAAATATTTACATGGGGAGAAAATGCAAGGATCCTGGCGTCTGGCGGAAGTCGGGCGCAGACGGGCTTGCCTTTGGTGCGCCGCTGTGCTCGTACGCGCCCTGCTCCTGAATAAATAGGAGATGGGCGGAAAGAGACTAGAATGCTGATTGTTACTTCCAGTAGTGCAACCGGAAGTAGATGGCGCCTGGACCGACCCTCCGTAACAAACGGCACAAGCCATGACGGACCGGGGTCTAAGGCGTTAACTGAATGCAAGGAGGGTGCAGGTCAGCTGAAGACAGCAGTGATACGACGCAAATTGTTAAAAATAGGTGCAAAATGTGAGTAAAAGCTAAAATGTCACTTAGTACTTCTATCTGTACATACAAGCATTATCTAATTTTACATTAAAACAACAGCTAAATTGTCACTTAGTACTGCTATCTGTACATACAAGCATTATCTAATTTTACATTAAAACAACAGCGTGGCCCTGATCAAAGGCGCCGCAGTCGTAAGTCCATTGGCATCTAGATACCCTCACGGGTGATTAGCTGTGCTTGATTGATTGATCATATCTTTCTCACTGAAGTTCTTGACTTATAAATTGATCAAGCTTTGTTTTTATAGAATGACTGCTTCAGATAAACGATTGATTCTTAAAGTTTGAGGAATCTTTTTAATTTTGTAGTTAACACACTTTGGCCATATTACATGCCTGTGCTAATCTCTTTGGAAAGAGTACATCCATGCAACATGACTATAACCCTATTGTTTTGTTTTATTTAGTGCTAAACATGCCACCAAGTTACCACTTGAGGTTTAGATCGCCAAGCATTTCCCTGCCTAAATGTGTTCTTGTTGCAGGTGGGCTGCCTTTGCAACTGTGTACGTTTTTTCCCTCACAGTAGATATGAGCCCAAAATGTCAAAAATATTTGAATCCAAAATGGTGCAGAAGTTTTCTCTCTCTCTCTACAGCTCCATCTCCCTCTGTCTCGTTCCCCAGCTCGCTGTGCCATCCTTCCTATCACTCCTTTTGTTTCAAAGGACGCTTTCTCTTGTGCTCAGAATCATGCATTCTGTATTTAAATAGTGCTGAAAAAATGAAAAACATGCAAAAATCACGACATTATTGTGTTAAATAGTTAACTAAATTGTAGTCATTTCTATGTCAAAATAAAAAGAAGAAATAAAAAGTTGTTTTACAAAAATAAAAACAATTGAGAGCAATGACTACAAAGGTATTCTTGATATATGCTCCCAGTACATCAACAAAGGCTAAATAATGTTAATTGGGAGTGGGGTGGCGAGTACCTCAGTGCCTCGTTCTGTATTACATTTTGAAGAATAATAAACAGCAAATACACACAAATGAAAGAGTACCCTTATGGTGAATAATGGTAGAGTATCACATTTAAATATTTAAAAAAATGGCAGCTATATTAGTTTTGTGCTGACAAGACAGTTAAATTTCTGTCCTCTTACCCACATATTTTTTTAAAACTGTCAAGAAAATAGAATCGTGAAACTACTTCTTATGGCCGCACATTTTTATTAGCCCTTGAGCGGGGCTAGAAAGTAGGACTCTCAGTAGATTCTTAATAAAGCGTAACATTTTTTTTTATTTGGCCAACTCTTTATCCAGCTGATTCGATTGTTCTGCTATTGTACTATTATTTAGTCTTGGGTTCAAACCAGTCGTGCTTGGAGGATGGCTAACACATTATTCCATTAGCCCCTAAATCTGGGCCACGACCTTAACTAACCCTCCTGCCGTGAAATCAGTGGCTTCACCTGTTCAAGTTCCATGCTTGAGCAGCTCACCCAGGCCTATTTTTTATTATATTTATTTTGTTGTACTTGTATTCTTGAATTAATAGTAGGATTAACAGGACTGCAAGTGCCAAAATTCAAAGATACAAAACTGGACTAGATGAGATATTCACGCATGATTTGGGAAACTTGACAGCTTGGAAAAAATTATGCTGATTTCAGCGTTCACACCAATGAAATCTTTATTTTCTTCTGACATATTCTTTCAATTAGTTTGCTACAGAAAGACATCTTAGTTATAGAATGACGTCTATTAATATATGGGACTTACACAGCGCAGCACTTTGTTTGCGTCTATTGTTATTTCATGAACTTCCATAAAAGACTTTTTAGCAATTGGTACAATTAAAAAGGGCTCCCTTTCTTTTGTGTTTTTTTCTTATTTATCTGCATTTATCATATTTTTTGCACTACTTAATGTAATTTATATGTAAACCAAAAGAAACCAGAAGTTGCGACTAGCATATTTACAACCGCATGTAACTGATAAATGTACAGTCACAGTAAGATGCCCATTGTCATGCTAATATTAGAACATTGGAATGTTGAGAGCTTCATTGAAAACAATCGGGGCTCGAAAAATCCCCAAAATGGTACTAGTCCTGCAGGACTTGTACTTTGAAAAATCTCCTCAACCTACTTGACCTCCGTCTCTGAAAGCGGAGCAAATGTGACAAGATGACAAGATTTAAAGGCACCTTATTGCTCATTAACTTTGTGAGCAATAAAAATGCCTTTAAATCTTATCTTGTCACATTTGCTCCGTTTTCACAGACAGAGGACAAAAGTTAGTTTGTCTTCCTACTCGCCAGAAAGGGCGACTAGGACTTAAAAACAGCTCGACCTTGTTGAATTTAACTTGCATATGCGCGCAATCGAGTGGATTTTTCAAGCCCTGACAATGGAGTGCTCCAGGCTTCTTATGGCCGGTAGAAGCCTGGAGCATCAACACTCCAATGTTTAACAAAAGCCTCATGGAGCCTGAGGGCTCCATTAGGCCTTTGTTTTACAAATTAGAACATTCTGTACTCTAGGGCCTCTATAGCCTTAGAGCCCTCTGTTCAGGGCTCTACCGGCCCGTAAAGGTCCGCTCCCTTGTTAAAGCTGGAGCAGGCTCTTAGGCTATATTAGAACCACTTGGATTACGCAGTTCCGCTGCCAAGTTGTTTTTTGCTTAATTATGGAATTGCCACATACTCCACCAATATCTGCGTAATTTTGAGATTTCAG
The DNA here is from genome assembly GCF_964261635.1 of Lissotriton helveticus. Classification (NCBI taxonomy): domain Eukaryota; kingdom Metazoa; phylum Chordata; class Amphibia; order Caudata; family Salamandridae; genus Lissotriton; species Lissotriton helveticus. The sequence continues at coordinate 407,020,063 of NC_136060.1, forward strand.
CAACATTTCAAGGTTATCCAGACCTGAAATTGTGCTCCTTCATTGCCACTTAAATAATTGACAGTGCAACAGGACATTTACAGCAATTGTTTTAGTATTGTGGTCCAAGCAAATGTAAAATCCTGAAGTTTTTTTTAAGCTCCCCTAATCCACCAGTCTTACTCCTTTTTAGGTCTTGCATACAAGCAGCTTTCCCTCAAAAGAAGACAATTTAAAAATGAATTCAGACAGGGAAGCTACTACTTTCGAATTTAAATTTACGTATAAAAAAATAGGAAGAGATAAAAACCTGGAGCGCTATATATAGCATTCAAATATAATTATTTTACTAAATCCGTGCACATGCTTCTCTCTGTCCTAACACAAGTCCTTAATTGAGGTTAGCATTGGCATGGACAGGATCGATAGAGAGTAAGCAAAAAGCACACCAAAGTGGTGTGATTAAAATATGTTTCTGAAAATAAACATTTAAGAATAATAAAGATTATCTCATGTGTATAGTTAGTTTAAATTGCATATGTATGTTGTCTCGCTTGGGCAAAGTCATGAACATGTTTTCCAACTGAGATTATAATGTCCACACCCTCAAATTGCACTTTAAACTCATAGTCCTGGCTTACTTCCCAGTGTCAGTTTCCTGGCATGTATTTCAACTAACCTTTCTTTCCTCCCTTCTGTTACCTTGCTCTGATCTCCGTTCCTAAAAACTATCACTCAATGAAAGCCGGTCATCTTTTTAGGTCTGGCCTGATAGCGCAGCTGTTGTCAGACATAATGTGCTCAACCCTAAAAAGATTTCAGGATTACTACAGAGAGGGCTTTAGCTATGCCCACATGTTGGTAACCAGTAGTGTATGTTTTGATTGGGCTGAAGTTTGGTTTACCCACAGAATAAAAGTGCTTTGTCTCCATGCAGCTGCGCTTTTGTTTATTTATCCAGCAGTATGGCTATCTGAGCATAAATGATGTTAAAGTACCTTAAATAACTAGAAAATTGACTGTTTCTTTTTATCTGGCTGCAGCACAGATGAGGAGGGCAGTTATGAGCAATTTATTGCAGTCTTCGCACCCGCCCTTTGCATTATTAACTTTCGAACTCAGAGTGCAGTTTTGTGTTAGAGAGCACTATGCGATGCCCAGGAATACACTAATCTCATGGATGTTTTGTGCTAGATTGACAGTGCAGCTGTTGTTGACCATATATGATCAACAAAAAAAGTTTTCAGTGTACTCCTGAGATAAGGGCTTAGGGTGGGTTCCCATGAGTACAGGATTTGATTGGGGCAAATTTGTGTGCTTCCACTAAAAAAATGCTTGTATCACACTTTTTGGCTTGTGGCAAAGAATATACTTCGTATAGCAGTACTGAGTTTGTTATGGTGGCAAGCCAGTGCATATGGCTATAGGCCTGAACTGTTTATTATGAAATGTTATGCTAAAGACACTAGACCTTTAATTTATTGTTAAAAGCAGATGTTACAGTCAATAGGCATTTAAGTGTGAATTGTTATTTCTCTTGGTTAAACCCTAAAGAGAGAGGTATTTTATTGCTTGCACTCTCACAGATTACCGTGGTAGGCAAGGGTTTTGGTACTGGTTACCCTGTGTGACTGATGCAGCTCTTATCCTAGAAACTCTCCACTTGCATCACCAACTCAGGAACATCTTATTCATACTCATCGGTGGTGCCCATAACACCGCGAGTCACACACACACACACCCTTCGGATTACACCTGTCCCGGAATCAGTGATAAGTAGATAAGCTGCAAGACATGCGGGGTACCTTATTATTCTATATAGTAACTTTATACATTATATACATTTAGAATTTCCGGACACTCAGTCATAGAGAATAGCATCAAGGTACTCCTCTATTTGGTCGATGGACCAACTATTAGGAGTCAGTTGATGGCGATTAAGTCTAGCTCAATCACATTCCCACAATTTTAACATTTAATCAATATAACTTATTTTTAATGATCACAGACTCGAGTTTATATTTTACATAATTTTATCTAGATCATTAAGAAAAATGTCTATATTTTATGGTTTAAATCTTTATTGGTTTTCAAGAAAAATGACACAGCAAAGAACATGACCCCCAGCTCTCAAAATTATCTTAGTACAGACAACAAGTGTCCTGGGTAGCTGTGGTACTGTAGAATCTGCATGGAGCGGGTCTGGTGAAGCTGGTGACAGACGGCGCTGCGAGAAGCAAAACAACAGAAAAAACCCAACAGTCGGACCCCCACCCCTACCCCTCGTCCACCAAATGGGATACAAATAAAAGGGAAAAAAGGGAAAGGCTAAAAGAAAAAGGGAGGGAGAGGACAGAGTACCTCATGATTCATCGTGGTCTGTGAGACCCACACGTGGAGCTCGCCTGCGGTATTTGTGTATCCGTTAGGCGCAAGAGTCGCAGATATCTAGGACATGTCAGTTCCCTGAACTCTGTCATGAGCAGCGCTAGGAAAGGGCGCCACAGTTCAGGGAAGTCAGAACTCCTACCCGCTAGAGTGAGAGACATCTTTTCCATCCCCAACACCGTCCAAAGTCTCTGCAGCCATCCGGAGTGTGGAGGAGGCTGGGGGGAGCGCCAGTGTGCAAGTATATTCTGGGTAGCCGCTCCCAGGCCAATTGCAATCAGGAGCCCTTTCCGTCACTTAGCCGGATACATAAGCGGGTTGGGTAAGCCCAGGAGGATATAGGCCGGGAAGCGTGGAAGTTGTGTGTGAAGGTGCGAGTCCACGTCGTCTAAAATGTGGGACCAGTACGATTGGATTTGGCTGCAGCCTCATAGAAGATGTTCCAATGTGCCCACCTCCCCACATTCCCTCCCACACAGGGCGCTCTGGCGGGGGTCGGAATGGTGGAGTCGCTCCGGGGTGTAGTACCAGTAAGTCACTACTTTAGTCAGTGTCTCAGTAAGACTTGCATGATATCCTGAGTGACTGGCCCTATAATAAATACTATCCCATTCCTTATGAGTGAGAGTGCGGCCTAAGTCCCTTTCCCAAAGCGCTCGCCCTGCATTATATGTGTGCACAGTGGTTATCAGTAGATGCTTGTAAAGATCTGAAATTAGTTTCTTGTCGCCAGATCGAGTGATAAGCCACTTCTCATATGCAGTTAGTGATCACTGAGCCCCGGGCCTGACTCATGGTTGGAGAGCCCAGTGTCTTAGTTGTAGATAGGACAGCCTCTCTGTTTCTGGGATACCGTAATCTGTCCACAGACTTGTAAATGTGATAATTCCTTCTAGGTCAAATAAGTGACCCAATGCTCTGCAAGGGGTGAGGCGCCAGTGTGTGAAGGCCTTGGCAACAGTACCCGGGTGGAACTCTGGGTTATTAAATAGTGGCGTGAGTGGGGAGGGGAACAACGTCAACTCTTGGGTAATGGCAGTGCGATTCCATGCTTCCATCTTGGTGCTTGTAATGTAAGAGGCATAAATGTTTGGTGGTCTGCTTGCACTATTAAGGAAGGGGATACCCTGTAGGGGCATACCGGCAACTAATTGATCCTGAAACAGCCAATGTTTCTCGGATTCGAGACGGCTCCACTTCACTAGGTAGCGGAGCGGGGAGGCGTAAAAGTAGAGCTGTAGGTCAGGGACCCCGATGCCGCCGTGCTCCGGAGGCAAAATTGCTATGGCACACTTAAACCTGGGTTTGCGGCCCTGCCAGATGAATCGCGCCAAGTCTGATTGGGTTTGTTGGATCCAGCCTATAGGGTGACGCAGGGGAAGCGTCTGGAAAAGATAAAGAATCTGAGGAAGTATGGTCATCTTGGTGGCTGCTATTCTGCCCAGCCAGGAGAGTGTGTGGTGTTTCCAACGGTCGAGCTCCTGGCGGATGTGGGTACGAAGCCTCCCATAATTGGCAGCGGCGGTGGCAGGGATGGTGGCACCCAGTTTCACTCCTAGGTATGGAATGGTGGAAGTGGACCAATGTATCAAGTGTTCATTGCGAATGTGAGCCAGAGTGTCCGGAGCGAGTGAAATGTCGAGGGCAGTACATTTATCCATATTAATCTTGAACCCGGAGGCCCGCGCAAAGCTGTGTAACTCGACGAAGAGAGCCCTCAGGGTCTAGATCGGGTTAGAGAGGGAGAGCAGGATATCGTCTGCGTACAGGCTGATGGTGTGTGTATTGTCACCGAATTTAATCCCGGCAATGAGAGGGTGCTGCCGGATTCGCCGCGCCACTGGTTCCATGTAAAGCGCGAAGAGGAGGAGAGAAAGGGGACACCCCTGCCTTGTACCTCTGCTTATGGGGAATCGGGACGATGTCTGGCCGTTCACAAGGACCGTCGCATTAGGTGAGCGGTAGCAGTTAAGTATTTGTGTGCGCCATTTGTCCCCAAAACCGAATTTCGACAGAACTTGCTCCAGGTAGGGCCAGTGCACCCTATCAAAGGCCTTCTCTGTGTCGATGGCCAGGAGCATATACCCCCCCCTGAGTGCGAGAAGCCTTTTCAATAGGGTGTAGTACCCTTTTAGTGTTATCGCTGGTCTGTCGCTGCGGTATGAACCACGCCTGATCCGGGTCAATGAGCTGGGGCATATAGGGCGTAAGACGAGTTGCTAATATACTCGTGTAGAGCTTTATATCAACGTTTGGAAGGGAGATGGGCCTATATGCGCCACAAAGTGTCTTGTCTTTTCCGGGCTTAGGTATTACTACTATGTAGGCCTCCAACATTTCAACGGGGATGGCCCCCGTTCGTGCAAAGGTGTTAAAAAGGTCCCGTAACAGGGGGGCAATTTGACCACAAAAGGTTTTTATAAAAGGCTGCCGAGTAGCCGTCGGGTCCTGGGGATTTACCTAGTCTGAGACGGGAGATGGCCGCGATAACTTCCTCCATCCCTATATCCCTATCTAGGTGTTCTGCCTGTGCTTGAGAGAGTGGGGGTATCTGTGCGGTCTCTAGGTAGTCAAGAGCATCGAGCGAATCGCTCGAGTACAGGTCCACATAGAAGTCTTGGAAAACATCCGCTATGTCTGCGTCCTCCGATTTAAGCTAACCCCCGGGGTCCCGAATGGCCTGTACACCCTGACGTTGTCGCGCTTCACGCAATTTGTGAGCCAGGAGGCCGCCACATCTATTGCCCTCAGTATAATAGGAATGGCGGAGACGAAGGGCCGAGTATTCGGCTTTTTCCTGGTCTAGTGCTGCCAGTTGTTTCCTTTCTATACAAAGCTGGTGCCAGGCCCTAGCGGTGTCTGTGCATTGTTACATTTGTTCTAATTCTGCTACCCTCTGGGTTAGTTCAGCTCTCTTTTTACTGCGCTCCACATTATTGGCCGCAGATATAGCAATAAATTCCTCTCGTAGGACGGCTTTGAGGGCAGACCACTGCGTTGACAAGGATGTTTCTGAGTTGGCGTTGAGGGTCAAGAAATTTGTGATGGCTGTCTTGATTTGAGTGACCGTAGACGCATGGTGTAGTAGTGCATCGCGCAGGCGCCAGTGTCGCTGTGGTTGCCGGACATGTGGGAAGTGAAAGGTGGCCGCAACTGGGGAGTGATCAGAGAGGGATGCAGTGAGGATCTCAGTGTCTATCGCATGCGCCTGTAACGGTGTAGAGCTGAGAAAGTATTCCAGTCTGGCATATGTTTTATGTGCCCCTGAGTATTACGTATAGGCCCGACTATGAGGGTGAAATGGCGCCACATGTCTGAGAGCCCAAGATCGCGAAGCTGATCCAGGTCGGCTTGGAAGAGAGCTCCGACTTGCGTTCTGCGCTGACACGAGCGGTCAGTGACGTTGTCGAAGACCATGTTTAAGTCCCCCCCTAACAGCAAGTGTCGTTCAGAGTTAGCTGTCGCCTCCGTGAGTGCTGTATGGAAAAATCTCCCCTTACCTTCGTTGGGGGTGTAGATAGAACCTACTACCTGAAACCGGTAAGTGAGTAGGCGGCCCTTAATCTCCGCCTCCTTCTGGAGGACCTTACCTAGCGAGAGACAAGTATAGCAACCCCGGCTGATTTAGTGCAATTAGAGGAGTAAGTCGCATGGGGAATGCCCAGGATCTTAATCTGTGGTGATCTTTAGGGACAAGGTGAGTCTCTTGTAAAAGGCAAATATCAGCATGTGACTGTTCCAAATAGTGGAGGACCGCTCTGCATTTGATCGGGTTGTTAAGACCACGGACATTGAGGGTGAGAATTTTAAGAGGTTTCCGGGGCATGTGACATGTCGAGGGGGAACTGGTTGGGACAAGGTCCGGAAGGTCGTCTCAAGAGCTCCTGGCTAAAAAGGGAAGACCGTAGTTCGATAGCGCTGCAAGCTGGCGCCCGAAAGGGGGTGGAAGGTGGACGAGGGGAACAATATCCGGAAAAAAATCCTGCAAAACCCGCACCAAAGAAATACCCTACCCCCCCTGACCCAAGAACAACCTGAACAGGAACTGTTCGAAAGAAAAGTTCATCGTCCCAAGACGACTGGTGTATCATCCAGTTGGGTTCCATGGTGCGATCAATGGGAAGGGAAGCCCTCCCCCCGCCACCCACCCAGAACCAGCAAGGAAGCAATAGGAAGATTCAAAAAGTGTAGTAGTTCCAGGCTCATCACTTGTCCTCGGAGCCTTCCCCGCGAGGGCGTCAGTAGCTGCCGCCAGTGCTTCCTATTGGCTCTGGGCAATTTTCGAGGCGGGCAGCCTCCGAGGGCGCTGCCTTCTGCCCCTGACGTTGCCAGCCTGATGACGAGGTCTCCTGCCTGGATCCCGAACCATCTGTTTCCTTCTCGCTCGGTGGAGCCAATCCCAGCAGTCGGCATGCGTCCATCAAAGAGCGAAGTTGGTGTATCTAAAAATGAGGCGAAATGGGTGTCCCCAGGAGTACAAGATGCCCTGTTGCCAAAGGTGGTCAGTCACTGGGCGAAACTGCCGCCGTCGCTGAAGGGTGATCAGTGCTAGGTCCTGGTATAGGACCGGGGAGTGACCCAGATTTGATTTGATTTGATTTATAATTTTATAGAGTGCGCGAATGCCCATGGGCGTCTTGGCGCTGACCCTGGAATGAGATGGGTTGGAGAGTACGTGCTTTATAGAGGATAGATTATTTGGTCTTGAAGACTTGAACGAGCACCAGGATATCCGCTGATGGTGCGTACGGACAGCGGGGGGGACCCACTTTGTGTGCTCTGTCCAAGACGACATCAGCCGCGTGGGAGTCACCGAGTATGTGCCGGAAGAGGATAACTGTGAAGGCAAAGAGGTCCCGGGTGTCGTCAGTCATCCTCACCCCCCCGGATTCGGATGTTATGTCTACAGGAGCAATTTTCAATGTCTTCCAAATGCATTTGCATGTCCATATTCTGGTCTTGCAACCGAAGGACTTCTTGCTGAAGCGTCGTCAAGTCTGTGACTGTGGAATCGCTCTTCTCATCAAGTGCGGCCACCCGCTCTCCGACTCCGTCGACATCCCGCAGTATATCTTTAAGTTCCGTGGCGAATTCAGCTTTAACTGACTGGATATCTTCCCTGAGAGTGAGGAAGAGTGATTCTAGGAAGGCCTTTGTGATGGGTTCATCCCCCGCCGCTGCGGGGCGCTTCGCTGTCTCGGCTTCCGGCGCTGTGTTAGCCATGTCGGGAGTGGGCTGTGGGCAGCGAAAGATGTCTTTCTGGGGTTTCGGCTTGTTGGTCCTGGCTTTGGACATTCTCACTTGACCTCCCAAGCACCCCACGGAGCAG